>NC_081765.1:15011331-15381331 GCF_963082965.1 Carassius carassius
CTGCAGGACAGCGCTTTAATAGCCACAGGCTCAGCAGACAGAAACGTCAAGATCTGGGGTTTGGACTTCGGAGACTGTCATCGCTCTATGTTTGCACATGATGACAGGTAATAAAACTGCTGCATTGCTGGTACAGTCACATTACCTGTATAGTTCTGAGTTATATTGTTATTATTCCGGTTGATGACAAGTACAGTGATTTCAGCGTTCGGTCAGGTGTCACCTACCTACAGTGTTGACATCCCTCCAGTGCCTGTGAGCTGTAGTCGCTGGATGACATCAGCCCAGATGGTCATTATTTGTCATCCACTGTTTTTTTCCCTGTTTCCCTAGTGTCATGTTTCTTCAGTTTGTCCCTAAAACCCATCTGTTCTTCACTGCGGGAAAGGACCGAAAGATCAAGCAGTGGGACGCTGATAAGTTCGAGCACATCCAGACGTTGGAGGTGACCTTCTCTGATAGTTGGACTGCTTACAATAGGCATTTTTCCATAGCTGGAATGAGTTTAAAAAAGGGTCGCTGTTGTATTGAAAGGATTAGAGTTATAATAAGAGCCCAGTCAATATGGAGCAGAGGCTGATTGCATTACGTAAGCTGCAATCTGCTTTTGTTTAAGCCCTAATCATTGTAATCACAGACAAAGAAGTATTGGAACTGTTGCATTATTGCAGACCCGCTCATACTCTTGACTGTATTTTTGAACTTTGATGCTTGGATGTTCCTCAGGGTCATCATCGTGAGGTCTGGTGCCTGGCCATCAGCCCCAATGGAGACCACATCGTCTCCTCGTCACATGATAAGTCCCTCAGACTGTGGGAGAGAACCAGGGAGCCCATCATCCTGGAGGAGGAGAAGGAGATGGTGAGTGCTTGGTTCATCAGCAGAATGTCACAAAGCAGAAAACGGGTTTGATGGTATTAAATACAAATCTACATATACATATTAAATACAAATCTACATATATTATTTTCTCCTCAGGAAAGGGAAGCAGAATTTGAGGAGTCGTTAGCTAAAGGTGATGAACCTGTGGTAAGTGGTTCTCTTAAACCCTAGAGAACAGGTCTATCTGTTTATGTCTCTGCGTGGTCTCAGTGTTTCCTCATGTATCGCAGGTCCCTGGAGAGACTAAAGGAGAGGCAGAGCCTGCTGGGAAGAAGACCATTGAGACCGTGAAAGCTGTGAGTCTGCCGAACTGTACAGATAAAGAGCTCCTCTCCTTTAAATTCAGTAATGGAGAAATGACACTTGTGTTCTGTTTCTGTAGGCTGAGCGAATAATGGAGGCTATTGAGCTCTATAGAGAGGAAAGTGAAAAGCTGGAGGAGCACAGAGCCGCTTGCAAGGCAGCGGGGAAGGAGGTATGATGTTTTCTAGACACTCAAACCCCATTAAGAGAGGAAACACAATATTTGATTGAAGTTCTCTTTTTGTCTGCACATAATTAGGTCTGGAGCTTGAAGAGTTCACAAAATATGGATTTATATCTAATGATGCTGGTGCTTTACTTAGACCCTTCTTTGTTTTTCTTTTTTGCAGTTACCACCCCCTAAGATGAACCCCATCCTTGTGGCTTTTGGAAATATATCTGTGAGCGTGCGTTTGAATTATTAGCACTGGGATTGTTTGCTTGTGATATTTGGTTAATAATTTAGGGGTGCACAATGTTTCAGTACCATATCGGTCGATAGCCAGTTAGTGAATTCTTAAAGATATATCAGAGGATATTATATACTGTACATGCACATTTCCTTTATTTTGATAATAAGATTTATCTTTGCTGTCATGTACTGCTTATTTAAAGTTAATCTTAAATAATACACCACACTAAAGAGCCGAATGTATTTTTTAGTTGAAAAGTCTTTTTAAAAATTGAGATTCATCACTCATATTTACTGACGGTTGCCATTATATCTGCAGCCCTCTCGATATGTTCTGGAAGTACTAAAGAAGGTGCGATCCAGGTAAGAGCTCTTCCTAAACCCAGTCAAATGCATCTAACTCATCTGTTATGTACCATTGTTTTATAGGTCAGTCTGATTCTCAGCTCTGTTTTTCTCTTCAGTGAGCTGGAAGTGTCTCTGCTGGTGCTGCCGTTTCCTTACGTCCCAGATCTGCTGAAGCTCTTCAGTGGTTACGTACAGCAGGGCCTGGAGGTGGAGCTAGTGTGCCGCTGCCTCTTCTTCCTGCTCAGGTACTCATCTGTAGCTATAGCTTTTCATAGTACGGTTTAATTTACATTTATTTCATTTTACCATTTTATTGAATTATGCTTTCATTAGCATTGAGGTAATTATTTTCCTAGGCCGATGTGATTTTGCTCCTGGTGAACAGTTCTATCATTTACCATTTTCCTAGAGTCCATTTTGGTCAGATCACCAGTAATCAGATGCTGCTGTCAGTCATTGATGGGTTAAGGACCAACACGATCTCTAAAGTGCGAGAGATCAGAGTGAGTACCGCTTTCAGTGCTGGAAACAGGATGGAACCACTCATATGATCAGATTGTGTAAGCCTGTGTGTTCTCATTTACCCGTGTTTTCAGGATGTCCTGGGTTTTAACAGTGCGGGTCTTCAGTTCCTGCAGCGTGAGGTTGAGAGCAAAGAGGACGTAATGTTCTTTGCTGATGCCACAGACCGCTTTGAAGAGAAAAAGAGAAAGAGAAGGAAACGTGAAAGAGCCGTCCTTACAGTCACATGAAACTGATGTGTTTGTCAACAGACTCTACTGCTTTGTGCTTTACCATCCTGAAGAAGCATCACTCTGATGTTTTTAGAAGTTCATGTGTCGTTTGCACCTGCCTAAAGTCCATAAAGGTGAATCTCTCCACAAATCAGCTGAGTGAGGCTATTTTTTTAGAATATGTTTTTAAATGTAGAGTCCAGGCAAAAGCTTCAACCAATTCAATGGCCATTATGATTATTAACTCATTTGCATCGTTCTTATACTATAGCTGCATGCACTGCATAAAATCATATTATACCTATTATTTTGTTAATTTAGCTATGTAATGCTTAAAACAAGACAGTTTTAAAAAAAGAAACACATTTTATGAAAACATGTTTAGAAATATTTTTAGATATTAATGTTTAGATATTAAAAAAGGCTTTTTTAAATGTAAGTACCAAAGTGAGGCATCTTACTAACAGGTTTATGCAGGTGCTTCTACTGAAACGTGAAGCAGAAGCACCACCAAGGAGAAGCAGTGCTGTTTTATAATGAAATCTTTCGTGCATCAAATGATGGAGTGGCACAAATAAATCATGCCATTTTCTTATGTATAAGCAGTGGTTGAATATGCATAATTTAAGATTGAATCGGAGTAATCTGGGACATATTTGGCACTTTTTTGATTGCGATAGAGTGAGAAATGTATGCATCAGATCTTTGGAGCCCCATATTACCTAATGTCCCAGATTAACCCAACATTATTGCACATATGTTTTCTGTTATGCTTAATTCTGTGGAAAAGATGAAGTGAATAATCATGATGGATTCTAAATCTCACTGATCTCTGCAAGCCTGTAAAAACACAAGAGCTTTCAATAGGGATGAAATAAATGAGTTTAATATTTCTGTATGACTGAAGAAGGGGTGACCTGTTTTCAGCTGGTGGGAGATCTGCGCTGACTATACTGAGCTCATAACCTGGATTAAATTTACAGTTAAAAGCTTGTACGTATGTGGGATTCATAATTCACCTACTGGAAACTGATGCTGCTTATTTCAGCGACATATTTCACTCCTATTTAGTGCTCCTTGGTCTTAACAGTGATTCTCTCCCAGCTCTCACACTTCAGGTTCCTGCTCTGTGTTAACATCCTAATCATCAGTGTCTTGGAAATAATGAAACAAATCCCTCAACACTCATGAGATGAACTGTGTATTTATAAAGCCGTAAAAAGGCTTGCAGCATTTTATGAGACCGGTCTGGGTTTCAAAGCTATAAATGTCACACCTACCAATATTAAAAATTCCTTCGAAAAAGAGTTGAAGTTAAACGCCTGAGAACATGTTCTGTGTTAATTCCCCTTGAGCTGGACAAACGAATCAAACACAGCCGTGTTTTTATGGAAAAGCACATTAATTTAAACATGGCTACCATTGATAATGACTGTGGATTCAGCATGTTGGAGACATCAGTCCTTCTCTCAAATGAACCTATAACCTTTTGACCTCCTGCTTCAGTTGTAAACAGGACAGAATAATAGCAGTCCTGGTCTGAACCAATTTCAAAAAATATGCAGCCGAGTCCAGAAATAATTTTGTTTCATACTGTGGCTGATATTTTTCATAGCAATAACAGAGCACTCATAACATCCACAGCATAGAGAGTGTGTATGACATATTCCTGACATCTCCACGGTTCCTCAACGCTTGAGTCATTGGGCAGATTTACTGATCTACTGCCCACTTTTCACTCCTAACACATTTTCCCCCCTTTATTTCTTTGACTGGATATCATCAGTGATCGTGTCGCTTCTCAAAAATAATGATAGCCAAAAAAAAAAAAGAAGTGGGTGACTGTTTCGAGTTATTTTGATGTACAGGAATGTGTCTCTCAATTTATTTCTATATGTCTTTTATATAAACTACTTATTACAACACATAAACAGTAACAAAGTGCAAAAAAGCCTTGATATTTGACACTGGACAATCAGGGCAACATATACAGCGCACAGTGGGGTTGAAACTGCATTTAGTTAAGAGAGGGAAAAAAGTAGGAAAATTGATGTGAATTATATTTTATATCACATATTATATTTTATATTTTATACAGTTTATATCTTTAACCAAGTAATCTTTAGTAGAGGACAGTTTTGGTTCTTCAACTACATGCTTTATGGGTCAAGAACTGGTCAAATGAATCCTAGATGAGGCTGAAACTGACAATCCCTTGGGGCTGTTCAGATGGTAACTATGGTCAGATTTACCTGTAGGTAACTTATTTTGACTTAAGTTATTCTGCAGCTAATGCCCAAAGATAATTACTAATTATGTATTAATTTTCAAATAAACAAGGCCAATATAGAATATTTAAATGATAATAAATTATAACAATGTGTAAATTGTATAAATTCAATAAATACATATATTATGCTATATTTAGTTTATTTTTAAATCAAAGTTTAAATATGCTTTATGTTTAATGATATGTAAACACTGGGGCAATGACCACTGGGTGTCACCATTGCTTTTCCAAAAACGCTTTCCTGAGCTCTCAGTCACTGGCAAATCTCGAAATCAGCGATTCTTTTAATGGGTCTTTCTACCTTACTTGCATTTGATTCACTCCCTCATCTTCATTTTTGGTTTGTTCTATCAGTTTCAGCTGGCAACCACCACATTTCAGTATTGAAACGCAATTCAGTCACCAGTGAATTCACTCCCACCTTGAAAATGATTTCAAGCAGTAATGGCTGACCTGTGGTCCAGTGTGTTTACTTCTAACTTGAGATAAAACAACCAATGCCTGATCTTAGAATGTATTTTTCTGTGTGTTATATGGTCCTGTTCTCTTTTCTGAGCCACAACACACTGATTCACCAAAGGTGTGGAGAGCGATTGAGCCTCTGTAAGCGTCCCATTGCTATGTGAACCCCATTACAACCATGAACCCACACAAAGAGAGACATTTTTAAGAGCTCTCCCCTGAAATCCACACAGCTGATGTAATTAGTCATTTCAGAGTCATGAACTTCATAATACTCCCTATAAACAGACATTCAATCCTTTCCTCAGTGTTCAGTCCTGTCCTCTGTGTTTATTCTAGTCTTTTACAATCCGTTCTGGACCACCGTGTTTATCCTTCCCCAACAATTATGCTCCTATACTTCCATGGAGAAATGCAGTTCATTTGACCAATTAAACGAGGAAAAGAACTACAAACCGATTATGGACACAATGTCAAGATTTGTTCCCAAAACACTTTTACAACAGAACACAACTTTTAGCCAGTAAAAGTTTTCATATGTTAACATATTGACGAACATTAATGCTTTGCTAAAATATTTGATCAGTTCATATGATTATGTGTTTTCAAAAGAAAAATATACAAATATATAGCATTCTAGATGATTATAGTAATAGCTTATTTTATCTCTTTATCTCAAACCAAGTACACACACTATAATTGTCAATCTTATTCAGATATTCAGCTGGGGTTACTAAAGGAAAGTTAAAGTGATCTGGATGGAAGTAAATGTTGTTTCTGATGTCAGTGTATTCTCAGTTATAGATACACATAGCGGATGCACCACACACGTGGTGAAAATCAACCTTTCTTCCCACGTTCCTAACTAATATAAAATGTCACACCCACGTGTTATTCACCCATTGTGCCTGCTTTGGTTTTTAAGATGTCTACAGAAAATGTATAGCCTATATTTTTGAAGTATAAAAAAAATGGAGTTGGGGGCTAGTTGCCACACAGGGAAGTTTTCACAAAGGCTATACAATTTGGGTGAAGAATCCAACTGCACAATTGTGTTTTGTTTTTTAGCAGTGAGTTTTCTGTGATGGTTTTTATTTCAAAACCCTTTTAATACAAGTTTTATTTCGTTTTTATATCATTACCATTGGCCAAAATAGCAATTTAATAATTTTGTATAACCTTGTAGTTTCTGTCGTTGTAGTTTTGTGTTTCACAATAGTTGTTCTGATTAAAAACTTCCAAGGGGGTCTCAGGATTACATAAAATTGTTTAAATTAAGATAAAAGAAGCATTAAAATAAGCCTAAACAATTTAAAAAAGTTATTTCCCCTTTTTGCCATTATTCAAAGTGTACAGTAGTTAGACTGGACACAAAAGAGAAACGGGAGTTAGAGGATTACGAGCAGGGATTCTACTGGCTCTGACATGATATTTTCTTTATTTTAATTCACCCCTTCAGCTGCCCCAAGCAGCCCCCCCCCCCCCCACCAAAAAAAAGAAAAAAGAAATCAGGATTCCATCTGTCTAGAAACACTTAAAAATAATCATAGTTATATAAAATGTGATCTCTAAAAAAGTCTTGTAAATTATTCAAATCTTACAACTCGGCCTTCCCTGCATATCATTGGGTTCAGCTGTCTGACAACAGGTGTGGGCAGGAAAATCCAACATCCGTGATTTCGAGCAGAGGATCAGTGGAGATGATGGGATCTCCTGTCCTAAGGATCTCTTTGTTTTGTCCACTAATCTGTTTGGATTTTGTATGCTGTTTCTCTTGGTTGGAAACAGATCCAACTAATGGATCTTATCTCCAATTAATGGATGTTTGTAAAGGTCACCTGGGTCTGGTATGTAAACATGGACGTCTAAGACAACCATACGGTGTGTGCAAGTACAAGTGCAATCACAGTGTTTAGATCGATGTATTTGTGAGGCTCAAATCAGCTGGACTGTGAAAGCCTTCACAGAATGTCTGTCAAGTTCCTTTGACATCGAGACTCGATATATTTCTGCAGTCTGTGAAGAATTTAAAGTAAACCAAGTCAAAAATGAGCCGTAAAAAGCGAATTACACACAAAAAAATTCAGAGAAAGGTTGTATTCATTAGAGACTGTATGGTTTTTATTTTTATTGGGAACATGTGGACTCGGAGCCCCACATGTCAGAAGTGCCTTCAGGGATGCTATATCCATGCCTGCCATGGGTATGGTCAATCCCTTTAAGGTTTACTTCTTTTACTTTTTTTAAAGGAGGAGGACAAAATTAAAATGTCTTGAAGGCATGCAAGCTGTCATAACCATCCCTCCCCCAACACTAGCACCGCAAAGACCACCCAGACCACAGAGCGACCTGCCAATCATCGAACATATGCAGCCGTTTTTATAGACTAAGCAGTAATACTTTCTCAAATTAGCACTAAAAATCCCATATTTCTCATGTGAATGTTTACCAAGTGACATAAACACATTAGCTGCCTAAAATGTTAAATTTTTCTCATATTTCATTCACCGCTGCACAACAAATAAGTCAATAACTGCTGCCACTGTCCTATACAAGAGCATTCAAGGGTCCACACTGCTTCTCTTCTATCTGTCAGCACAACGGGATTGAGACGTAGATCTTTTGGCTAGTGATCACATCTCTGCCAATCCCACATCACAGGACCCCCTCCACCACCATCTCCCTTCTGAGAGTCAAGCGGCCAGCCAGAGAGCCCTGGGGTTTGGTGTAATCCTGCACTAATAGCATCCTAGCAGCTTCAGCACACACTAAGAGGCCCAGATCCTTCCCAACACCCCCGTACAACAAAAGCAGATGCACTGACTGCTTCATATTAGCGTTTAATTAAGTTAAAGAGTGAACCCCACGGTCTCATTCCCTCTCCATGTGCAGAGCAACAACCCATTCTGATTGGCTGCCATCACCGCGATGGGCAGGACACCGGGCCTCCTGCAGCCTCTGGCCAAGGTTGATCTCCCACTCATGTGATTAATTCAATAAAAGCATTAAGAGTGACCCCCATCTGAAGTTCTGCACAAACAAGCACACACATACAGACACTCCCTGAAGCACTCGCACTGAAAGATCTCTGCTTAGCACCTTCATCCCTTATGAAACAAAAATATATTGCAGTATATTGGAAAATATCATGTAATATATTAGGCATATATTCTTGTATATATTTATTTTTTCCAATATATTGCAATATATTGAAAGCGGCAATCATTTGTACATTTTGCAATATATTATATAATATATGTATCATCAATATATTGTTAAATGTATTCAAATATATAAAATATTAGAAAATAAAAAGGGAAAATAATATATTACAATATATCACAATATATTTTAAGAAACATATTGGTAAATATATTTTCCTTTCGTAAGGGATACGCTTCAGATAACCTTTTTAGCACGGGCTAAACAGAGCCAGGTCTGATCTCCAAAGATCTTCTCCAGAAGAGCAAGACATAATCTCGTATTAGTTGAAAAAGAAAAAATATATATATTTTCGACAAAAGTGAGCGAAGTCTGAAAAAGTTTGTTTTTGGTGTCTTGAGTTTCATTTTATCTGGCCAACATGCCACAGGACCATAAATCTCTTAAAGCAATAACATACTGAGTGGGCTTCAATTACATGACCATGGTGATTTTTCTTTTCATGCCATTATTTCAATGCCCCAGAAAACGGTTTAAATCTATCACTGCACATTTTACAGTATGGAGTCTGTTTTTATTGTGGCACCTAGTATTTAATTTCAAACAAATCTCATTATCACACCACCATACCGTGTAATATTTATACAGTGAGATCCTTCTTTCCACACTGAAGGGGAAGGGGATTTAACAGCTCCTTTCTTATGGAGCTTCATGCTCATAGGAATGTAAAATCACACTTCTCTGAAGTCCTAGAGGGGAAAGTGTGGCTTTGTTTCCCCTGAGTCCATTGCATATACCAGAATGGAATTTAAACAGCCGTTAGTTCCGGTCCTTTGTGCTGATTGACCAAGCAGCGTTCTGTTGAAAAGCAGCACAACGGTTTTCAACATAGATGATAATAAGAAATGTTTCTTGAGCACCAAATCCGCATATTAGAATGATTCCTATAGGATCATGTGACACTGAAGACAGGAGTAATGACATCACAGGAATAAATTAGTAAATGAAACAGAAAACAGTCATCTTAAATTGTAATACTAATTCATAATATTATATGCATAATGTTTTTACAATTGTTTAGCAAATACATTTTGATGACCATACCAATTCTAAATTTCACTCAGTCTGCTGTACTCTGATAGGCCCAGATCTTCTTCCCATATTTCAACATCTCAGTAAATCTAAGCAGTTTGGGTCTAGGGTGAGTTGGCAATGGAGGTCTTCTGGAACCCTGGTCCTTGTCTGACATCTCGGCTTCAGTACACTAACTCCTCAAACTGTTACTATAGTGTTCCAAAGAGTGTGTGCTACACTGCAGGTGTTTATATGTCATTTGTTTAAGCCATGACTGAAAATATGACTACTGGGCCATATAGCTGTTGATAATTTATCATCATTCATACAGCAAAACTCTTCACCAAAAACTGTTATCATTCGGAGGTCTCTTTTCTGAGAATGAATCAATGATTAGCTGTTGTCATGATGATGTTGGCTCTGTACTTCAGTTTTGTCTGGCAGTCTGGCACAGTGTTTGTGGTAATTGTGCTGTACTGGGGGACATGCTCGCCTCTCATTTTGACTATAGGTCTCCCTGGACCCCTAAAACACAAGACTACCCCTGCAGCCTGATTCCCAACACACATGTTCTGCCTAAAGCCTGTAAAACACAAATATTAAGCACCTGATAATTTGATGGGAAGCAATAGAAAAAGTGCAAAGTTGAACTGTACCTTTACCGAACCATTTTCTTAAGACTGTGAAGCTACTGTAGGAGGTTTATGGGTTGATTTTTTTATATGTGAGTATTTGGCCTCAACTGCGTGTTCCTTGTCAGATTTTTTGAATGACTAAAATAGTAAAAGAAAAAAAAAGTATAATGTATTTTTTAATTTAAATTACCAAATGTGACGAGTGGGGCGGGGCCGAGAGCCGTGGGAACAGGAGCGAGGCCGGTGGAGTGATTGGAAATTAGCGACACCTGCTCGACCCACTGGTCTCGAGTGCCACGGAGGAGATGGAAGGATATAAAACAGGAGTGACGGACGAGAGAGGACCAGGCCTGGATTTATTTTATGTTTTGATTTTTATTTGTGCGCAACAGTTGTCCGCGAGGGGCTGTCGCTGTTTTGTGTTTATTTTGTAATTAAAGTTTCAGTTTGATTGTCCGCCGGTTCCCGCCTCCTTCTTCCCGATGATTAGGAAGTTTTATCGTTACACCAAAATATATGATATTTTTATATTGTATATTACTACAGTTTTACTTATTTTCTAAAACTTGTACAATAATTTGTGTTATAATAATATTAGATGAAAAATTTAAACTTAAAAAACAACAAGCTGAAATAAGTAATACAATTAATAAAATTATTCAGTGTAAATTGTGATAATCGTAATTAATATTTGCAATTACAATTTCAAGGGAATAATCAACAATTATGATTTTTGGCACAATCGTGCAGCTCTACTACAATTTAAAAAAATAGTCATAAAAAAATGGATAATGTCCTTGCAGAAAATTACCAGGATATTTCTTCATATTAAGACATTTGCTGCCTTTTCTTAGAGTTTAGAATTTTGCATGCACAGGTACCATGTGGGCCTGGTAATGTTAAAACAGCTGCAGATTCATATTAGCAATGTAACTTTTCCAGTCATATGTTTAAAGTCAGAGGGAGGGAATGTAAACCAATAGTGATTACCTCCAGTATTCAGTCAGATCATGAAAGTGGCCATTGCTTCAGCAAATAGATGGACTCTCAGCAGGATTGAGAGGTTTTTGTTCACTTGAGCTCTTAGTGACCTTCTGCAATGGCTGCATGTCACCAATGACACCTGTATATCAATGAATGTGCGGGTACATGTATATGGACCAGAAAGGAAAGGAGTAGAGGAGCCGAGAAACAGGAGGAGAACAGGAGCACGGCTGAGCCGAGTGAGGAGGTGAAGAAATAATAAATTCTTCAGAAGCTTGAGCTGGGAAGGGTGTGGATGCAAAGGAAGAATGACCTTTAGAAATTTGCTGACAAGATTAATATGCAGTTGATGGAAAGGTTTTCAAGACAGGGTGCCAACAAATAAACACAATTCAAGGATGCCAGCTCTCCCGTGGTGTGGCTCTGCTGAATGAACACCATCATTCCCAGGATTCCATGGAGGTGATCCAATGTCAGGTGGTCCCAGCCGCTCTCCATCTGCCTCCGGGGACAGAAAAGTTATTTCATTCTCTGACAAACCAGAATATTGAAGAATGATAAGATTCACCAGGACAGCTGGAAACTAATCTCACATCCATGCCGACTAAAAAGAGAAACACCAAAAGGAACTCCAAAAGGAGTCCAGTCATACGATACTAGTGAGAAACAATCTACTCTAGATATCATGATCATGCTATTATTGTATTTTCATCTCTTCCATTCTATTCTTAACTTAATATGTGTCATACTGTAATTACTTTGTTTAATGTACCAATGATTGAACTTATAAACTGCTAATTGGGTCAATGACATGACACAAGGTTTTCAAATCCATTTGAAACCATCATAAAAACAAAGTCTACATACAAATACATAAAAAAATAAAAATTAATCATGGACACTCAAATATGCCACTGACCCATTAAATTTTGCAAATGTAAAACAGTTGCAAATAACTATATTAAATTGCTGATAAAGTGCAAAAACCTTTTAAGTATTTGTGGAACATGTGTCATGTTTATTAGCTGTTAGGCAAAGTCTCACTGATAACTTGATCAGAGATGCTAAGACTAAGATGCCAAGGCCATGATCACACTTGAGCCAACTTTACTGCCAGAAGCCTCCAGTATGCTACTCTTCGGTCACGATTTGGATCAGAGGTGAGCCATTTTTATGACCTGGTAGCCAGGACCAAGGCTTAACCAAGTCACTGAGCTTGATCTCTAAATACGTTTTAAAACCTCCATCCATTTCAGGAAAATGATGACTTCACATAATCACTGAACCCATAGCTGGTGACAATGGATTTGAAGCACTTGTTTTCCTTAAACCCCAAGGGGGCCTTTAATCATAGTCAACATAGTCTTTTGGATAGAGGCCTGAATCAGTTAAAACATGTCATGTTGTTTGAGGGACGGGAACAGCAGCAAGGCACCATGGTTAAAACTTGTTCTAATGATGACTAGAATTTTAGAGGCCCAGCTGTACATCTTGTTCCACGCTATTCAGATGTTTAGCCTCTCCGCCAGCTTGTTACTGAACCAGTGTGGTGTAGTCTTACCTTCAAAAGGATGGCGAAAATGTTAACGGTGCAATGCATGACAGTACAATTTGTCCCAGAAACATGCCAGATACACATGTCTTCAACTTCACTCATCTGCACAAGCAAAGTCGCTCAAACACTCACTTAGCATGCAAGGCCCCCAATGCCTGTGCACAGCACCAGATTTATGTGGCAGTTTGTATTGGGACAGAACCACAGGGCTGTAAAAGCTGGAGATGCTTGCTGAGGGAAGATGTGAGATGAAGGGGACTTGAGCGCTGAGGTGCCAACAGATGAGTGATGGACAGACATAGGCTTTAGAAAGATCCAACAAGTGGAGAGCTCATCACTTTCCTCTACTGCCTCAGCTCATGTCTCCAAGAGCACATCCAATCCCTCCATCTATATTTAACCCAAAGTCTTAAGGACTGTGAGAGCCTGGCCTGTCAGACCTGTCACCGTGCTTCACCAATATTTTTCATGAGCTGCTGGCTTCAGGCTTTATTATAATCATATCCCAGTACTATACTTAACTACGTGCCAGTAGAAATTTTTCAACAGGTAGGCCTACAAATTTTCATTTTGTCGTGGTCATGAATGGAAGCTCAAATCTGTCTGAGAGTAAAAGAATTAAAAGGTATTTGTGAGATTAAGTCATATCGTGTGATATAAAGTTTGCAAGACATCCATTTAAAAAAACAAAAATTTTCTGTGAATTTTCAAGACTTCAGATTCATTATTTTCAGTAAATTACAAAAGATCATGGGAAAACAACTTGTTTTATGTTTTAATTATGACAATGAATTAAAATAATATAATAACAAATTGTGTAAGATGGGAAGAGATCCCATACCCTAATGTAATTTCAAGAATGGCTATGCTTTTCTTCGTTGATCTGAATATCAACATTTGTAAACTAAATTGTCAAATTTTTCAAATAGAATTGCTGATTTAGTAATTTATGTTGAGGACACTTTGCCCCTGGACTTTTAAGCATTATGTAATATGACAACTAAATTAGCAAATGTGTCTGTTTTCATTAGCTGATGTGTCTGCATATGCTAAACTTTTATCTAAATATGTTATAATTTAAAATGTTTATTCTTAGTTTATACTTAGTAGGGCATTTTCACCCTAACCATCATCTGAACATACCAGTTTGCCCTATCAAGCAGCACAACAGACTGTTGCAACCTTGCCAAATGCCTATTCAAACAATGGTCGCAACTTAAAAATAAACTTGATAAGTTAGATGTAAGATGTAAAATGGCAATTTGAAGGAAGCGCAAACAACACTACAGACAAAATAAATCCTATTTACCAGAGTGAATGTGAATACAGCCTGAACGAGAAAAGATCTGTATGTTTTTCTGTTGACTCATCAACAGTTACAGCAGTTAAAGCCTCAGTATTTTATAGTGTCTTAATTATTTATTTCCTTAAACTTCATGACTGTGCCATTACTTTAGAAATTGTCATAAAATCTTTTTAAAGTAGCATTTTATTTACATTTCCCCAAAAAAATACATGTGATATGTATATATACAGTATATATAATTATCAACCACTGTGGAGATCTGTGGAACATTCTGCAGAATTCTGTGGAATTCTGGTCTGCCCGTACCTTCTTGACCCTTCGGGGAAAAAAGTAGATCATGCATCTCATACAATCTCTGGTCATTATGTCAATGGTCAATATGGCCACAAAGCTTCTTTGTTGAGTAGCAAAATGAACACTCTCCTTCACTCCTCAGGGTGTGTCTCTCACTGACATCAGCACTCACACATATTCACACTTAGCATACGGACCCGTTGTTGCATTATCACATTGTGTGAAGTTTAAGGTGTCAAAGCAGAAAACCATTCTCCTAAAGAGGACTTGTGTTAACATGGTACTCTATAAGCACTGGACAGTCATGCTCACAATAAATCCAAATACACACTTATAGAGATATGTCCATGAGTGAATTTTAAAAGTAATGTGTATTTGGGTGGCAGGCAGAAAATAATGTTCAGAGTTGGTTCCAAGGACACTGACCCTACTCTCCTTTCATTTGGCAGAGAGGATTGTAATAGCTGTGCTGACAGACGTGTCTGACCAGCTGGGACCATCCAAGCTAACATGTTAACCCTTTAAGACCAGAGGACTTACATTGCATACACCAGTCAAAACCTCATGGGTACACTTTCAAGGATACAATGTTTGTCATGCTACTTTTATGCTTCTCTTGGTGCTTTTTTTACATGTTCTTAACCATTTTGTGCAACAATATCCACATAACTTATATCTTCATTTATTGTTTTTACTTACACTGCAATATATTATCTTATTATTCAGCATTTTGTCTGAACGTTCTCAAAACAATCTTCGGTACATTAATTAAGAATTTTAAAATGTTTTTGAAAGAAATCTCTTCTCTCACACACAAAAAAAGAAAATAATAGAACATGTTGCTAAAATTTTAAATAGTTGTTTAAAATAAATTTTATTTTAAAATATTACCAATGTTATATATATATATATATATATATATATATATATATATATAAAGAACAGCATATATTTCTGACCCCATGGGTTACAATCAAAAAATACTAGAATTTCAAAATACTGGAAAATACTCACTAAGCATTTTATGAAATGGATTAATTTCAGTGGTGTAATAATACTTTGTTACAGTATGGCAGTAAAGTATTTTTTGGAAAAATCTGTACTTTGCTTGAGTTTAAATATTTAATATTCGCATATTCGTTACTTACTACAAAAATAAAGTTGATTCCTCCTTACAAATAAGGTTAAAGAAATCTCATATAATGTTGATATTGATTAAAAACACGCTTTTTGTGAATGTTCCACTGAAACAATTTCTCATCTTGTTTTGGTCCTGCCAATATACCCAGTATTGTTTTTTTTTTTAAATTAGGAGGGTTTCATTGCTGCTAATATTTAAAAAAACATTTTCCTTATCTCATAAAGATGTAATTTTGGGTTATTTATATCAAAGATTGCTCTTTAAAGTATGTTAGTTTTATTATAAATTGTATTTTATTTTTATGTAAATTTCACATTCATAAATGCAAATATACAAAAGACAAACCTTTTTTATGGTGTATGAAAAAGATATTAAAATGTATGTAGATGTAGATTTAATTTCAATGACTCGCTCATAAACAGTGACTTGTTGCAAACCAACTGGTGGCTTTAAATTCACATTTCAAGTATAGGCTATTTTTAGATTTTAAATCTTTTCAGATATCAATATTCAGCGTTCTATGTTTTAAACAAAAAGTATTTATGCATTTGTAATAACTGCTGGTCAAAGGCACCCATATCCCATCTGAGCTGCATTACAGTCTGTGTAAATGAATCTTAATGCCATGCCATGTTTTCTCATGTTGGAATGAAAGAGTCTTCGTACCAGATGAAGTGGCTCATGTTAATTCAAAGATAACAAATGGAAGAAAGAGTTAAATCTGAACACAATCTTGCAGCTCAAACTATGTATAGAACTATTTCTATATATATTTGCTCCTTTTCTATTTTGAATTTACTTGTACTTTTACTTACAGTACTTAAGAGTAAAAATTAACTTTTATTCAAGTAATATTCTAAACGGTGACTTTAACTTCTACCAAAGTCATTTTCTGGTAAGCTATCTATACTTTTACTTAAGTGTGGATTTCAAGTACTTTTTTAATTCCAGTGTCAATTAGACATTGTGGTAAAGTGTTTGTCTTGTAAGAAGAACATTACATGTTCTGCATTATGGCTCTTGGGGAAACTGTAGTTTATGTATGTATGTATGTATGTATGTGTGTGTGTGTGTGTGTGTATGTGTGTGTTTGCATTTATTTATTTGTAGAAAAAAACATCTATTGTGTATGTATGAAAAACAATTCAGCAACAAGTAAAGATCATTAAAAACTATGTGCTAATAGGTTGTGGCTAGTGGGATAAAAAAATGAAAATATAAAGAAGGGTGGAAAAATTCCATAAAAATTGTGTATATGGATCATAAGCTTTTCTTCCTTTGGGGAGTCTTAGTGCAAACCATCAGATCCTGTGACACAAAGCAATGGGAATCTGAGTTTAAATATGAGAGAAACAAACTGAGTCATGTGAGAGACGGGCTTTTATCGAGGTCCTGCTTCGGGGAACAGCTGGAGAAACACATGGGACTGGGCTTTCCCTCCTATCAGCTGGCAAAACAAACCACCTCAGGACTCAGCACATAATCATACATGCACATTCCCATCATGCATGCATACACATTAAACCTCTGCTTTAAACCACCAACATCAAACACTGCCTGTCAACCATGATCACATTTTCCTAAAAAAATAAAAAATAAATTACTGTACATGCACAAAACAGCAACACATTAAACAGCTACTTCTGTTAAATGTACATTTACACTAAAAGAAGCTTATTGTGCTCATTGATACACACATTAATGGCTTCCAGTGGTTTCACGGTCATAGATCTAAGTCTTTCATGTCATAATAACACACTAACATTTGTGACTTTTTTGTGTATTTTTCTTTCGTAACCACAGGACAGTTTTAAGGAAAGAAATATCTGGGACAAATATGAATATGATTATGATTATGCAGTGGCGGACTGGGACAGTAAATCAGGCTGGGAATTTGACTCCACCCCAGGCCACCTCTGTTGCTGTAGTCACCACCAACCAATTCATGTGTCCACCAGACTGCTAAACTCTTTGGCTCTTTCAGTTGTTTGAATTGGGTGATACTTAAAAATAAATCAAAATCCTTAGACTGTGGATGGGCAAAATAATCAAATGTCTCTATCATCTTTCCCTTAATCCCCCTCTCTCTCACATTTGGCACACTGAGTTGCTCTGCAATATGAAATAAGCACTTTCAATAATCTATATTAATTATGCAGCCTTCAATTGTATGTCCCAATGATAACAGTCCTACTACTGACCTTATAAATCATAAAAGCACATATTTTTCTAAGAGTATATATAAGATGCTCTTTTAAAACATCTATAATTATATAAATTTGTAATATATATATATATATATATATATATATATATATATATATATATATATATATATATATATATATATATATATATATATATTAATAGATTTGATCTATTCTAAGTCGCTTTGAATGTTAGGGTGGAACAGTTCAACAGCCGAACCCTGTTTGTTTTACGTGTTATTTATAGTAAACCATATTACAGATGCTTTGTCAGATTTAAGTTGAACAGCGGTCCCAGCGCGTGCAGAACCGTGTGTGGTGAACTTAACGGTTCCGATTTTTTTTCAGTGAACCTTCCCATCCTTAGTAAATATAAAAGTAATTCTGACCGACCTTCTCCCTTACTGGCGAACATGGCTGGGATTTTGCAGCAACTTGCTGCGTCTGTGGCCAGAGCTTTTCTCCTTTTTATACGTTCCGTCTCCTCCTCCTTTGCGTTTACGCTCAATTTTTTGCGCTAGCGATTTTCTAAGATAAAGCCTGCCTCTGGATATAGCCAATTAGGCAGTGCTTCGCTGATGTTTGGTCATGTGGTGGTGTCATTTTCACTCCACGATCGCCTGATTTGTAGATTCATAAGTCCGTCAATTAATTCGCTGTTGCATACCAGCCTATTGCACGTCAGCCTGATCGACTGCACAGCGGCAGCCCAGAATGACCGTCAGGCCACCGGGAAATGTCCCGGTGCTCCCGATGGCCAGTCCGCTCCTGTGATTATGATTTGAGGATGTAACTTCTGTTGCTTTTCTCTTTTCTTTTTTTTTTTGTTTTTGTTTGGAAAGGAATACAACTGAATTTTATCATTTTATTTTATCCTCTTCCAAGAGAAGTTAACAATTGTGTCAACCAAGTATGTGTTCCCATAACACATTTGATACATTTGTACATTTGATAAGATAAATTGATATGTATGATTCTTGGCTTAAAAATATAGCAGTAACCATAATGAATAATAACCATGAAGACCATGAGTGACTTGTGGGATGGTGTTTTCACACATTGTATGTTTTCTTTCCTCTCCACTGTGTTCTGCAGTTCATCTTTTGATCCTCTATATCCATCTGTCTGCCTGTCCACACATCAGTGTGTGTGACTTATTGCCCAGGCTGCTTTCTCTTTCAGTGGAAGAAGAGAAAACTGAGCACTTACGGCCTCTCTTTTTATTCCCCTTTCTTCTCACTGTCCTCCACTGCTGGATCTTTTCTACTGAACTCTTACTCTGTCACTGTCATTTGTGTAGTAAGCAGACAGAGGCCCATCAGAGATTGTTTAAAGGAATAGTTCTTCCAAAAATAAAAAAATGGCTGAAAACGTACTCACCCTCTGGCCAGCTAAGATGCAGATAATATTGTTTTAACAGATTTGGAGTAATTTTGCATTGCGTCATCTGCTCACCAGTGGATCATCTGCAGTGAATGGGTGCCGTCAGAACGAGTGTTTAAACAACTGTTAAAAATGTAACAAAAAACCACACGACTCTTCTGAAGAGACGTTTATTTAACATCTTCTGAAGTGAAAGGAAACCTCATTATGAAACCTTTTAATGGATAATAAAATAAAGTTGAGAGGTTAAGGGGTTGGATGCTCATCCATCATCTTTCTTTAGCAGCGATCATTAATGTCTAACAACATTGTTCACAGCTTATCAGAAAGTTTGTCTTACACCCATGGATGTCTGCAGGAACAGGAGCTTGACAGGCCGACAAAGACAGATGACATCTGAATATCAGTGGGGTGCCAGCGCCCAGGGTGGCAGTGCAGGGTACATGAGGCTAAATATAGTGAAAGTGGACTGCAAGTAGGGGGTTATGGCAAGGGAGACAATGTTCAAAAACAGTGCATATTTGTACACAAAAACAGCACAATATCTCAGATTAAAGGAGATCAGATCAGATTGAGCACTAAGCATCATCATTCTGCAAAAAAAGGGAGGCTGAAGAATTGTCAGCAGTATGGTATGTCAATTTATAGCTCAGATTGAAGCACTTTCTCCTATCTAGGCCTGGGGAAATTTCATAATTCAAAACACATTCAAACCATTAGATTTGTATGGCAAATAGGCACTTTGTCCTGGGTAATATGTGACATTCTTTAAATACGTGATGAATTAATAGTATGTTTTCAAAACATTCTGTCTGGTCATGCATTTGTGTGTAGAAAGGACTTTAGTCGGCTTCACCTGCTGGCCAGATGTGCTGGTGAGAGACGCCTTCACCCCTGGACATATGCGTGGACACTAAAGGCTGTGGAGTGATATGAATCCTGACAGGAACCTGGCTGGCATGAACACAACATTTTACCCTCCTCTGCAAATGTTTGAACACGTGTAGGACGTGCCACACGCACAGCCTCCCATATAACAACCGTATATGTTAAAGTATGCTGCGGAGATCTACATGTGTGTCTGCTGGATATTAGAGTGTGTTAGAATGAACGCATAAAAAAGAAGAAAAAAAATGCATGAATAATAATGGAAAAAAGGCCCTGATTAAGCACTCTCAGGGACCTGCCCTCACAGAGCTCTTTACATTGCTATTCTTGCTCAGGACCACAGCAACTCATGTAACTTAAAGCCGTGACTTTCCCCACTGCTGCTGTAACGCTGCCAATCTTCAGAAGACAGAAAGAGAGACACTAATGGCTTTAACAGAGTCCAGTGCTTTTGGTATCACATCAGACACAATACATGCAGACAGCATCACATTTTAAAAAGAGAATACGCAGAGGAATCATTTATTTCACACTCTTGACCTACCTCAGCTGACTGCCAGTCAAATCAATCTGACTCAGCAGGGGAAGGTGTGAAAAATCACACAAAGCCACAATTACAGACATGTGGCCTCCTTTTAAGGTTTAAAAACATTCAAACACTAAGAGGACACTACACTGGGGTGAGTGGTGAGTGGCCTGTGTGCTTTCTGCAAAGACCACTGGGGTATTTACAGTATTTGGACATGCGAAGGTCACAGGCGTAAAGCAGGATGATGGCTTTCACAAATGGCAATTGACTTCAGAGCCCCCCGCCGGATCCCTGAGTGTTCATTGAATGCCGACAGGCCAAGCCTTCATACCTTTGACTGGAGCTCAATACATCAATGAGAAGCCTGCAGTAAATCGGAGACCTAAAATGGATCCGCTGACATTGCTGTACAATAATGAAACTATCGAGAGGGCTGCGGGGGTAAGGAGTACACGGGTGCAGACAGTTCCTTGATGTAGGAAAAATGGGGTGGAAACTCATTCTGAAAGCAGGGGACTGAGAGCTGTTAAGGGACGTCTGGGGCCCAGAAGTTGTGTCCAGTGAATATTTCAACTTGAAAAGTTTTTTCCTCCTTAATTTTCTGTCTGGCAGCTCTTTCCCTTTCATATAATTTAAGAACTGTTCCTAAGGAGCCCTGGGCCCCCAGGTCCCGACTTTTATATTACTGTGCAAATACATTGAGCTGCCACAAGAAATGCTGTTCACTGCTGAATTCATTTGTCATCATTTATTTTAAGTGCAGAAATGCCTATTATAATTCAAATATTTATTATTTTAATAGAGTTGCCAAATAAGACTTTATAGTTATAGCTCTGTTCCCTAATACATTTAACTGAACTGATATTTACATATTTAAAATAATACAGTGTAATGGACAAATAAAAAAAAAATAAGTGGCTTGTGAGGCAATGCATAATGAATGTTAACATTTATATAATCAAATGATTACTTTGTTTTATGACACACAACATTGTGACATCATCACAAAAAAACTGAAGAACCATTGAATGACATGACAATCTATACTTTCCTTAAATATATTTTCCGTGGTGCAGGAACCTGTTCACAGCAGAGTAAGAAATAATATAAAGGGCATTATTGGAGAGGTCCCGGTATCATGCAGAGAGGCATGTAAGTAGTAGCTCTGATCATGTCCCGGTCTGTTGCTTTAACGGTGGCTAGTAATTTTTATATGCACCTGTAATAAAAATGTGATGAAATGCTGCAGCTATAGGTCTTCTTGACACATAAGGCTCTCCTTACAGATCTGTCCATGGAAAAAACATAAAAATAGCAAGCCAACACATAAACACACATTGAGCGTGATCCCATACACACAGGAATGCACACGTGCCAATGCTTATACTGTAGCCTATATCCTCTATGAATATAAATATACATTTACACAATCCGCTCTAACACACACACAGAGGACAGATGATTATTTTAGCATATCGGTTCCTAACTTTCCTGTGGGACTCATGAAACAGATAGGCAGCCGGAGTGTGTGAGACTGAATTGTCAGTGTCAATCCCTCAGCGATGTAGTTTTACCCAAATTCTTCATTCACATTTTATAACTGCCACCTCACATATTGGAAGGGGTTTAAAAGACCCGTCACATTACATTACAGTCAGTAATGCAGTGTTCCTCCTAAGCATGCAATATTTGTCTTTTTATTGTCTTTAAAACTCATTTTCAATTTAAAATACAGTTCATTTATTAAAATATATTTGAAATACACAGAAATAAAGTCTGTTTAAAATTGATGTAACAACAGATGTTAGTTATAAAGGGTGAACAGAGGTCAGAAACCAAAACTAGTCTTTTTTTAATGCATATAAAAGATAAATAATGTGGTGGATACAATTTATTTTAAAATGATATTATAATATATTATAATTATATACGAATTACATATACTAATTATATTTTAACATCTTAATTCACACATATTTTGAAAACACCATCAACAGGCACTGTAAGAACAGTTTTACAGTTCATATGTTTGTGTTCATTATTCACAGTCAAAAACTATTCCACTTTTTATTTCACATGGCAATATTAAATATTCTACCCCTGAACTAGAAACGGCCTGGATTTCATTTAATATGATCATCTAAGTGTATACTTCATTATATCATTTTACATATCCTTAATATCACCCTGGCATCCAGCAACCAACTTTTGAATTACTAACAAGCCACTGGTCGAGCACAATAAGCCACGACCAGTCCACACGTTCACACCACAGCACCAGAGGCCATCCTGGCTTTACATGTGATTTCTTTAACAATGTTCCAGTGGCAATCACAGCATCTCGCCCAGCCTGCTTAATATCGCGGTTCTTATTACAGTGTAGCACCCCATGCGTCAAAAATTCCAGTTCTTCCTACAGTGTAGCACCCCTGCTATTTAACAGGTGCCCCTTTTCTCCTGCTATGACAACATCACACCAGCACTTCGTGAGCCAGTTGTCACCAGGCTGCGTGGACAGAGGAGCAAATGGCTGCAGAAGAGTTTGTACATGTGTGGTTGTATTTATATGCGTGGATGGCTTTGGTGAATTGGCTTTAAAATATTCAAAAATAAATTTTTACTGTGAAAGAGATGAAATCATATATTTTAGTCAATTAACACCCATCGTTTTGAGGCTATGGCTGTGGTGTTTTGGGGGGTCCACGTGTTGTTAGCCATATATTGTGTATGTGTCATTCTGGCTTGTGTTTGTGTGTGTGTCAGATGTCGATTTCACTGAAACAGGAGCCATGTCCAATCTCCTGGTATTTGGCTGGTCCCCCTTTCTCTGTCTGTCTACACACCATAGCTCCCGGTACTAACAATGGGGCCACTGTTATGGGACACTGCCTAACACAGGCCAGACAGCAAACATACAGCTGTGTAAAGACACACAGTCCAGCATCAAAAAGCTAATCTCCTTCAGGAATGCCAACACTCTTGAGTTGACACCAGCAAATGAACCGTCCGCACAGCAAAACAATGAAATAAAGAATCTAACGCTTTAATATAGTACAATTTTAAACAATGATAAATAAAATATATAACTGAAAAATGCAAAATATTTTCATTAAAAAACATTTAATCATGTTGACCTACAGGATACTTGCCCTGCCAAACCACAGTCACTGAAAACTGGCAGCAGAAAGTACAGCGCCGTTCACACATTAAACAGCTGGACGTCTTTTGACTGAAAGAAAACATAATGAAGAGGTCTTGAGACACTTTGAACTGTTTTTAATTTGACACTGCATCTTAAAAAAGCGGCGCTCATAGTGTGAGACACAATGCAACAGATGTCTATGACTACAAAGACCAAACATTTACAAACTACCAAGCAACTTTGTGCGAGAACGTGTTGGGCACACTGACAAACGCAACTGTAAAATATACGGCTGTCGACTGGCCAGTGAAAGGCTTATCAATACAGTATATTTTTGTTATGCCAGAGGACCACAAGGTATTAACTATATAAACCAATTTGTAGTATGTGAGAAAAATTTTAAACATGTAAAAATATATTTAAATAACAGAAATTCTATCTATCTATCTATCTATCTATCTATCTATCTATCTATCTATCTATCTATCTATCTATCTATCTATCTATCTATCTATCTATCTATCTATCTATCTATCAAAATAAATCATAAAATTAATCATTATTAATACCATGGTTTTCTGATCGGAAAGAAGATTGAAACAATATATCAATTTTGTGGATACTGAGAAAATAACAACAACAACAACAAAAATGTTCAAGATATTTCATTACAGTTTTTCTCGATTGGTTTGGCTCATTTCTTGAAACCGAGATGACATTCTCAAAATAACATGGACAAATCTCCAAACCACCTTGCAATTGTTCACAACAGAATGTCATTTTTCATTGGTTTTATCAAATTGCAAATGCTTTAGTACATGTCTCAAGTGACTCTGTGCTTTTTTTCAAATGATTATGTACAAGTAGCTACAGTTAGCACAATGAGCCCACATTTAGCACATTTTCCAAATAAATAGATCTTGCTGATCTAAAGTGATTAGTTGATTTTTCAGTGAAATGGTTACTCTCTCCAAAACATATCAGCATGGTTTCATTGTGTAAGTCATCATATGCACAATTGTCTGTTCAACTGTCAAAATTAGTCAAAGATATAATACCATGAAAGAATTTCTTGGAACATTTGATAAATTTATGACAGTACTTGACAATCAATCAGTATGTTCTCTAATGTTAACATTTCTTTGTACGAATAAAAATGTTTACAGTTTCCTTGAGTATGAGTGGTTTATTGGAGGCTGATTTTACTGTACAATCTTTTAGTTTTATTCATAGTGGTATTCTGTTGCTAGACCTGTGCCTCAGTGACAAAACGTCTAAGCATTTTGACTTGCAGTGCTTAAACAATGCCAAAGGTATAATGCATTTTGGGGGCATTGACTATTTATATGAGAAGGATATTTAGTTTTGACACATGGATAAACTGTTTTGGGAGAGATATGAGCTTTTGCAGGGGATCCATGGTGTTGTGCTAAACCATCCAGGTTATTTTGACAAAAGCACTAAATGAATGCACATGTGCCAAGGCAATTGAGAAGGATCTGTGCTATTTTGACTGTACTGACCTTTTATATGGGAAAGGAATCTGCTTTTGAAGCATGGAAGAAGAGTTTGGGGAAAGATATTTGATTTTGCTAGTGAGCTATAATGTTGAGCAGAACTGTAAGACTGTTTGGCCAAATGACCTTATGGTTTTGAGAATGTCATCTCGGTTTCAAGAAATGAGCCAAACCAATCGAGAAAAACTGTAATGTATTATGTTAATGTGTTAACTTTGACAGCACTACAGTTCATTTTGTAAAATCTTTTTTGCCTGTAAAATTTTTCTCTGGACCCCAGTTTAAAAATTCAGCATACGCAACAATAAAGTAACAATGCCATATTAGAACCGAATCTTCATTTGGAAACTCTTCTCAGCAAATAGAGAGATATACTGTTAATGTCACTAACCAGCATGTCATGTAATCGTAATTTTCATTAATGATTTGACAGCCCTATGCTGTAGGTAAAGTATAAACATTAATACCCTGTATTCACAACACACAGTTACACTTTTTCCCAAGTAGTGAAGAAAAAGACAGCTTAGCTACAAAAAAAAAGAAAGAAATCTGCCTTTGGTTTAACATCAACTTCAAATACTCGTTAGCTCAGACGTTAAAACCTGCTGAGGCCAGAAGTGACACCTTAGTCCAGGGTTTAATTTTGAGCAATAGCGGGTGTTAGAGAAACACATGATGTAGCCAGTTGTTTTGGGGGCAGTTGGGCCGTGATCATAAAGGCAGGTTTTATTAACTGTTGCTTGATTTGTTCCTGCAGACTGTGGAGTGAGCTGCTAAATCAATGCGTACAGCTGTTGTTCCCGCTCTGCCTCTCAGCTCGCACAGCAGGTGTACGGCCCACAACGGCTGTCACACAAACCCGCTCACATAACAAATAATAACGGCCTCCACACACGGACCATCCATCACCATTATGGCCTGGCCCAAGAGTCCAGTGCACACATACACACATTCAGCAAAGTGCAGAGCTACACAACCTACTACACAAATTGTCTGAAATGGTCACAGATGCACATTCAACCAGGCCTCATGGACACTATGTTCACAAACAAACAGGTTCAAAGCTGTACAAACCCAACACATGCACACACAGGGACGATCTATCAAGGTTATGGCTCTGCTCCACTCCAATGGTTGATGCTGGCAGAGGAAAATGTTCCATGTACCTCAGTGAGCAAGTCATTCCTCTCTCAGCTACTCTCCTCACTAGACTCGGCTTTGGCCCGGGATGTCTGAAAAAGAAGACTAAAACCTAGAGTTAAATACATTTATCAACGTGAAAAAACCCAGTGAGGTTGTAGCAGTGAAAAACAATTAGTCTTCTTAACTGCAAGGCTCCACAATCTGGTGTGGTGCAGTCGGTGGGGCGGAGGAAGAGAGCGGGATTCAGCAGGTGATGATGGCAGGACAACATCCGACCGGCAGACAACAACATCTAGAACTGAACTGGATTAATTTTGTGGAGATAATAAATCAGCAGGAAAATCATTTCAAAGAGCATGCCATTCAAAAGCTTTACATGTACAATGAGATAACTCTGAGATAAGATATAAATTATATAATATGATAAGATACATAAATTAAACAAATGTAAGTTCATGGCCCAAATCATATTTTGGTGCTGTAAATATGCTGTAAAGTTATTATTTAACTTTTTTTGTTTTATATGTTATTAATAAAGTAATTTCTCATTATTTTGTTTTTAAATGTGTACATTATTATCATACTGACAGGACGCTGTTAATATATAAAACACTGAACTGTTTCTTTAATAAAAATTTAGATTTCATGACACGTTTTTGTTTACATTATTTTACATTATTTACTTTAATTATATTATATATAATTATAAAAAAAACACGGAATATATTATGTTTATTTTTCAAATCACAATTAACTATTACTCGATTACTCTTTTTTTACATTAGCTATAATTTACTATATTTATTTTTGTTAAAATTAATATTATTTCACTGTCATACTATTTATATGTATTATCACACACAAAATACTTTTCCAGTACATATAGAGTACATATTTTAGAATATATTACTCACTATTTACATAATAAATATTTAGAATTATTCTAACATTTTATATTATAGACATTGTATATTATTCATACTGTCCTTAACATTATTTGTCTGCTTTCTTTCTTTGTAACTATTATTACACTCATTATGCTTTGAATATGCTATTACACTATGTAGCATTGTATGCCATGCTTATAAAACACTGACAATTGAAACAATGCTAAAGAGAGGGACTGAGAGACAAAGGTTGAAGGCATTTTGGTTAATAATGTTCTCCAACTGGCAGACATGAGACATACATCACCTTTCTCTTGTTGGAGATCCTTGTTATATAAAGTTTCCATGAACACAAGGCCATTCACAAATCAACTGAAGTTACAAAGCACTAATGATCAATAAGGACCGGCACACATGAATTACAGAGCTGCCATCTTTAAACGACCCTCCTCAACACACTTCCCGTCCTCTACTGTGTGTGCAAATATCTGATGAATGATGCATCTACAGGTGTCTCTGTGGTAGAGCTACACACAACTGCAGTTTCTCAAACAGCTGGTCAACAGTTGCCCACTGTGGCACATAAAAGCAGGCCAGTGCAGGGCATTGTGTGTGCGTGAATATGAGAAAGGCATCATCACTTTCTGTTTCCCATAAATCAGTGCACATTCAGTGCTTAAGTTAACCCAGGCCTGCCAAAACCGTATCTGTGACAAAATATGCTTGTGGTGAGCATCAAATTCCCTTTTTCACTTTGAATGATGACTATAAACAGTATCACATGAGATTAAATGGAAGAGATCAGTGTGTCACAAAAAAAAAAAACAATCACAAGGTCTTGTACATTTCACTTCGCTAACATTTTCCCAATTTTCCCATCTCAACAGGAACATCGCCTGGATGTGGTATGTAAAATTGGATTTTTTACCGATTAGATTAATATATTAAAAGTGCAGGCTACTAAAACTGCACCAACACATTTCATGTTTGACATTTAATTTCCTTTCTAAAACAATAACACTACAATCGACCATCAGTTGCATATCTCAGAATTTGAGTAAATCTGCTGAAGTGTGGCTAAGTGTTAAAATTATACTGAAATCTGAGGAAAAAAGGAAACACCTAGTGCAATGAATGAAACAGCTAGGAGTTTAATTAACTTTTTTTAAAAAGTTGTGTGTTTGTGAGTACTTACAGTATGATCTCAGAACATGAGAAATAAATGACTGTGTGTGAACCTCATTTCTCTTTCTGACAGTCGGCTTCAGTTCTAAACTTCATGATTACCGCCATACTCATTGAGAACAATCTGAATGCCATAAGTGATCTGGAGTCTTTCTGGTGCAAGGGGACTATAATCAGTAATATGTGTTCCCCAGGCTCTCGGACAGGTCTTGGACCATCAGTAACCACCCCAGAGTCTTTAGAGCTCACATCTACTGTAGAGATCATTAGCAGCCTGCAGTGTAGAAGAATATGCAGCCATATATGTCAGAAGACAGCGTCTTACTATTCCAAGGGGGTGTGTCTCTCTACAACCTTCTCATTCAGTCATTATTTGTTGTTTTTATGGGACTTTTAAAGGTGAGGTGTGTACTTTTGGCCACTACAGTCAGTGTGACTTTAGAACTGTAGGTTTCTTAAATACCTTCCATTGGTTAGACAGATACTCAGGAAAAAAAATAAAATAACAGTGAAGCCAATTTTGTGAGGCTGCTCCAAGAGGTCAACGTTCAAGTATTAGAGATCAAGTATTGTGGCATCTGCTCCCAGTAATCTTCAGATGGACCTCCTTGATGTCTTTTTTAAAAGAGTGAAGGTGGATGAGTGAGAGAGACTGGGCTTCACTTCACACCTGCATATGATTCTCCCCATTACCTAAAGCTGGAGAAAACATGGAGGTTACTGTCATGACCTTAAAGCCTTTTGCCTTCTCTTCATGTGTGTGATTAACAAGAGTGAAAGGAAAGCTAGAGGTGTGATCAAACGAGCAGTAACTCAGGACAGGGGAACAAACAGTGTGTGAGATGCAAAAACTTGGAGACTGTCACAGTGAAGAAACATTGACAGATCACTCAGATGCAGATCCTATAATATATATATATATATATATATATATATATATATATATTATATTTGTGACTGCTAACTAAAATGGAATGGAGTAAAATGGAAAATAAGCAAATAAATAAATACATATTAGTCATTTATATGCCTTAGGAGCCATCTAAATAATAATAAAAAGTAAAAAAAATTAAATACTCCAAATTTACCCCCAAAAATTATACTATTGTAATATGCATGTATTGCATACTTCAAATAGTAGGCTATTTGCATGCAAATATCAGTGTTGTTATTGTTCACTAAAACTAAAACTGTTTAAAATGTTTTGATAAGATAAACATTTAAAAAATTTTGAAATTTAAACCTAAAACTTATCAAATTAGAAATGTTACCTTAACATAATAAAACTCCTAAAATTAAAATTAAGGGGGAAATATAAAATAAATAAAAATATTAATAAATACTATAACCATAAATAAATAAAGGCAGCGGCTAACAGTGCAAATAGTGATAGATGCTATTTAGCAATGGATTCTATTTACACTAAGTGAAAATAGCAGTATTTTCTTAGCGATTTTCTATGTACACTAAATGCAAATAGCAATATATTCTATTTAAACTATGTAAAAATAGCAGTAAAATAGGTGTATGTGGTTTACCAACTACATCGAGAAAAGTTAGTGTAAACAGCTTCTGCCAACAAGGCGGGCTACTTGCACTTAGCGCAAACAAACTTTGCACTTAGATAGATAAAATAAAAATGTAAAATATGGACTTAAAGGGTTAGTTCACCCAAAAAAGAAAATTATGTCATTAATGACTCACCCTCATGTTGTTCCAAACCAGTAAGACCTCCGTTCATCTTCAGAACACAGTTTAAGATATTTTAGATTTAGTCCGAGAGCTCTCAGTCCCTCCATTGAAACTGTGTGAACGGTCTACTGTCCATGTCCAGAAAGAAATCAGTTACAATTTTTTGAAGCATCGAAAATAAATTTTGGTCCAAAAATAACAAAAACTATGACTTTATTCAGCATTGTCTTCTCTTCCGGGTCTTTTCTGAGTGCGTTTACAGTGATATCCGGTTCGCGAACGAATCATTTGATTTAACCGGTTCTTCTTGAACCAGTTCACCAAATCAAACTCAATTGTTTGAAACGGTTCCAAACGCATTAATCCACAAATGACTTAAGCTGTTAACTTTTTTAACGTGGCTGACACTCCCTCTGAGTTCAAACAAACCAATATCCCGGAGTAATTCATTTACTCATTTACTTACCAGTTCTTTTGGACAGTTCGATTCAATAAACCGGTTGAAAAAAAGGTTTACCGGTTCTTTTGCGCTCAACGTAATGACGTCATTGGCGATGATTGGCCATTATTCAGGGCTTCGGTTTACCCGCGCTCTTAACACTAGCGCAGAATCAGTTCAGAATCAACCACCAAAAGAATCAGTTTGGTTCAGACGCTCTGTGTGTCGGTCTGCTTCACGCTGAATCACACATGCGCAGTATCATCAGCTCCTCGGTTCTCGAATCGGACGCGTCCGACAGAAACGGTTCTTGACTTGAGAACGAGTCAGTCTGTTGTTCGTCATCTGGCTCGGCTCGGTGTTCATCTTCAGTTCTCTCTTCACATCAGTTCAGTCAGTGTACTGTTTGAGTAAATGAATTACTCCGGAATATTGGTTTGTTTTAACTCAGAATGAGTGTCAGCCACATTAAAAAAGTTAACAGCTTAAGTCATTTGTGGATTAATGCGTATTGGATACGCGAACCGTTTCAAAAGATTCAGTTCGATTTGGTGAACTGGTTCAAGAAGAACTGGTTAAATCGAATGATTCGTTCGTGAACCGGATATCACTAAACTGCAGTGAACGCGCTTTAGATATTTTTGGACCAAAATGTATTTTCGATGCTTCAACAAATTCTAACTGACCCTCTGATGTCACATGGACTACTTTGATGATGTTTTTATTACCTTTCTGGACATGGACAGTATACATTTTCAATGGAGGGACAGAAAGCTCTAAAATATCTAATAACTGTGTTCCGAAGATGAACGGAGGTCTTACGGGTTTGGAACGACATGAGGATGAGTCATTAATGACATTTTTAGGTGAACTAACCCTTTAAGTATGCAAAAATTGCTTGCACCTTAATTTAATATTAATTCACTGCGTTCAAGGGTGCCTGACTCAAGTTTACACACGTTTTCATTTCTAATAATTGAGAGGTGGATGCTTGGTCCCCGGAGGATATGGTTGTCCATCCTGGCTCTGTGTAGCACACTTGAAGGAATGAACAAGCGTGTGGTTTGGTTGGGTTCTTTTATTCAGCCAGCGTCATTCACAACAGCTCCGTACCACACAGTACAACATAACTCAATCCTTATAGTCTCGTTAAAAACCTCGCGTGAACTAACTTTTCTTTTCTAGGTTTTTCTCTGGCTTACTGCCACCAACTGGACACCCATCACATAGCTATATACTACAAATTGCCATGCATGTACTGAATACTTAACCATTATTAATAAAATAACTGAAATTAAAAAACTATTACATGGAGTTGGGGTCTAGCTTTTAACTCACAATTATCTTATAACAATTATACTATTCTATCAATGTACATTCTAGATTTCCCCACATTCTCCCCTACAAAACAGAATGTAGTCCCGACATTCTCAGAATAAATTACTGGTTATCTACCTGTAGATCATTTTTTTGGTAGGAGTCAGTGATACAACAGTTTTAGTACTCGTGCTATACTGTCACACGACACACAACATGTATCTCCTTTTCAATGCAGTGTGTTTGTAGCAGACATCATTGTGCACCATGATCTTCTACCACCATCGCTGTTTATCAACAGGAATCTGTACTTTCACTGAAGGGATCTAACCTTGCACCATTGAAACAATTTACTAAATGTTTTCTTCTGGAATGTTATGGTAACTATTTTTCTCTTTCAAACAAAAATATGAACTCAATCTTATTCTGATCTTAATTTAACATTTTAACTAGAACTAATTACTGTGATTTAATTCAGCAGTTTACCCATCTACGATACTAGGCTGACCTAGAGTGTGGTAAGTAAACAATTTTTTTTTGTTTTCTGTTTCTCAAAGGATATACTCTTTTGCAGGCAGGTTGTGAAGGAGTCTCCCCGTCACTCTCTTCAGGATCATCAGTTTCTCGAGCCTCTTCTCTGGATGATGACACATCATCATCTCCCCGTCCTGCTCCTTGTTCATGTTCAACCTCTGGTTCTGCATCGTTCAGCATCACTGTGTCTTCTGAATAAGGTTCTGGAGGTTCTCCGATGCTCTGATTCTCCTCTTTGACTGGCACTCCAACCAGGCATTTCCAATCATCCTTTCTTTTTCAGGTCTTCCAGGTAAACATTCTCTCTCTGCAGGTAAGTAGTCACACGGTAACAAGAGGTTCCTGTGTTGTATTCTTGTTTTCCCTTTGCCTTGTTCAGGTCGAACTTCATATACCGGACTATCCTGGTACTTCCTCTTGGTGACGACATAAACTTGTTCCTCCCAAAATGATCGAAGCTTCCCAGGTCCACCTTTTTCCTTGAAGTTCCAAACAAGTACTCTGTTCCCAGCGATCAGTTCAGCTCCGTGTATTTTCTTATCGTACAAAGCTTTACCTCTTTCCTTCTCTTTGTGTGACACTCTTGAGGCTAACTTGTAAGCTTCTGTCATTCTCTTTCTCCAGTCCTCAGCATAGTCATGGTACTATGAGCTTTGGTTCTTTGCTGGTACACCGAACATGATATCAATGGGCAGTCTGGGAGTACGGCCGAACAGGAGATAATAGGGAGCAAACCCTGTTGCCTCACTTTTCGTACAGTTGTATGCATTCACAACTTTTGCAAGTGACGTCTTCCAGTCAGCTTTGGCGGTTTCGGGTAAGGTCCTCAGCATTGCTAGCAAAGTTCGATTAAACCGCTCAACTTGACCGTTGCCCTGCGGGTGATACGGTGTCGTGTGGGAGCCTTGCACGCCACTGTACTCTTGCAGCTTTGAGAACAGCTTGTTATCAAACTCCCTACCTTGGTCGTGATGCAGTTTTGTCGGGAACCCAAACTTCAAAACAAAGTCCCCGAACACCTTCTCAGCCGCTGTCTTGGCACTCTTGTTTCTGCATGCATACGCCTGTGCGAATCGCGTGAAGTGGTCCATCACAACTAAAATGTATTCATAACCTCCCTTACTCTTCTCTAGGTGCAGAAAATCAATAGAGACCAGCTCAAATGGATAAGTGGTGGTGATGTTTACCAGAGGAGCTCGGGTCAGTTTGTTTGGACGCTTGCTTCTCAAGCAACTACAAACACGTGTGACATAAGGTTCCACTTCCTTTTGCATGTGGGGCCAATAAAACCGATCTCTGATTAAGTTCAGCACCCTTTCTGCTCCCAGGTGGCCCATGTCTTGATGTAACTCCTTATAAACGAGCTCATGGTATGTCCTAGGCAATACCAACTGATGACGAGTTGCTGTTTTCCGAAACAAGAGACCATGTTCATCCAGGTATAATTTTGCTCTTTCCCTCATCAGTCCCCGAAGCTCTCTACCCTGACTTCTGTTCACAGGCCGCGGTTTCATTTTTAGGAATGTAACAGCTTCTCTGATTTCAGGGTCTTCCTCTTGGGCTTTTCTCAGTACCTCCTTGGGGATCTCTGGAACTGAAGTGAACAGCTCCTCCTCCTGTTCTCCCGACAACACAGTTTCAATTGTAAGTGGACACAACCACGGCCCTCTCTCCTGACTCTGTACTACCGCCGACTGAGATAAGCTGACCATGACTTCAGGGTGCACTTCTTCTGAACAGGTTTTCATGTACTGTTCCATATGCAGTGGCATACGCGACAAGCCATCCGCGTCCCCATTTGACTTTCCTGGGCGGTATTTGATGGTAAATCGAAAGTCAGCAAGTTCCGCTACCCATCTGTACGTTGTGGCATTTAACTTGGCTGTTGACATCACATATGTGAGAGGGTTATTGTCCGTGTACACAATGAATGATGGTGCATGATAGAGTTAGTCCCTGAACCACTCACATATAGCCCACTTCATGGCCAAGAACTCCAACTTTCCTGAGTGAAGATGGTAGTTTTTCTCAGGGGGGGTTAGGGTTCTTGATCCGTACGCTATCACCACTAACTTGCCTCTTTGCCTTTGATAAAGCACCGCACCAAGGCCTTCCTGTGAAGCGTCGCAATGGAGTACAAAAGGTTCATCCAGATCTGGATATCCCAGCACTGGTGGGTTAGATAAATAATCGATTAACTCACAGAGGGCCTTTTGATGTTCATCTGTCCACGTGACTGGATGTGATGACGCACGCTGTTCTTGGCCATGTTTCCCTTTTCCTTTCCGCTTCATCTGTACTTTCCCTGTTGGTGTCTTTTTTTCGGCGCGCAGCAGATAAAGAGGTGCGGCCTTGCGGGAAAAGTTTTCAATGTATGACCGGTAGTAGGAGAGAAATCCTAACAGCTTTCTCACCTTACCTACTGTCTTAGGGGTTCTTTCTTTCAGTGCTTGGACAGGAGCAACGTCAGCCGGGTCCATTGTGTACCCATCTTTTGTCACCAGCCTCCCTAGGAATCGTACCTGATTTCGGAACACTTCACATTTTCGAGGCGTTAGTTTGACACCATGATTTTGATAACACTGCAGCACTTTTCTAATGTCCCGAAGATGATCATCAAATGTTTTAGAATGAACTAAGTTATCATCCAAATATGGTTGACATACCTCATCACGCAATTCTCTCAGGCACTCCTCCATGCTCCTTTGGAATTCAGCAGGTGCATTTGACAATCCGAAAGGGATCCTCACCCATTCATATAGTCCCCATGGTGTAATGAACGCAGTGAGAGGTCGGCTGGATTCCTCTACAAAACCCTGGTGATAGGCTTTGCCTTGATCAAGGACAGAAAACCAGGTGTTACCTGCCAAGCTTTCGAGCATGTCCTGTATGCGGGGAATAGGGTGTCTATCTGGAATGGATTTCTTGTTTAACTCCCGATAGTCACAGCAGAGGCGGAGAGTTCCATCTTTTTTTTACGCACACAGACTACTGGTGAAGAATATGGTGACTTAGATTTAGTAATCCACCCCTTATTTAACAGATCCTCCAGGTATTCTTTAACCTCTCTGCGAAGTGGCTTCGGGACTGACATGTATGTGTGCTTCACGAATGTGGTATCATGGAGGTGGATTTTTAGCTGGAGAGATGGAATGCATCCTACATCGCTGTCATCACGAGCAAAAGCACCACTCTCCTTCCTTAAAAGCTGCTTCACTTTCTGCTGCTGTTCAGGTTTTAGGTGATCAATGTATACAGGAGGGTCCCATAGGTTTTCTTTTTGAACCGTTAACGTTGTATTTGCGTTTTCTGTAGATCGTCTGACTTGTTCACCATCTTTTTGGAACAGGCTTTGGCTGGTGTGTGCAACAGTCGCACATGCAACCTCTTTCTGAGCGGTCACTGGTCTCACCTCGGCAGGGTAGATGGCTTTTACTTGCTGTATATGGCCCAGAACTGCCCGTGGAGGCAGGTCAATGTCATGAGTAGTATCACTGATCACAGAAATACAGATGCGTGAACAGGTCCCTCTCTTAAGGCAAACAATGTTTTCCTCCACCCTCAATCCACCTAGCCAGTTCGCGCACTCATCCGGTACAAAAAGAGCATCTTGATCAGATAGCAAAGGGCCCGTTTTGATGCAACATTTGACAGCTCTAGCCTTTTGGGCAGGAATTTTTGTTACTGACCTTCCTACTTTCACTACTCCATCACTGAACACTTTATCTTGGCTTCTCACTAAGTTCAGCAAAACCTCTGCTTCCTTGCAGTCGCAGGACAGTGCAGTACTCATGGCTTTGGTCTTTACATTGGTAGGTCGCTCTACACCACTGTTCAACAGGTACTCAATGACATTGTAACCAATGATGGGCTCCTCTGACACTTCATCGTCACCACATACCAATACCGGTACCTCCAGTTCCAACAGTGTGTTTTTGTCTGTTCCCAGCTTGAATGTCACTTCGACCCAGCTTTCAAACGGGATCACTGTTTGATTCACTGCTCGACCGGTGAGGGTTCCAGGGCCTAGGATCTCTTCAAGGCCACGCAGTGTTGTGTGTGGGAGATGTTCTTTTCGCCACTTTTCATTCATGAGATAGACTTGTGAGCCAGTATCCCATAGCGCTTTTGTTGCTACACCATCAAAGAAACAGTTCACCATACATTTTTCTCAGATCAAATTCAATAACTGTGCATTATGTTTGGTGGACAGCTGATTAGTAGTTAGGGATCTGATATGCTGCAGAGGACACTCCTTTCGCTTCACTGCTTCCTGAGCTTCCAGCTGCTTAATGCCGTCACACAGGGTGTCATATTGATGTTCTGGCCACAGTGAGGGTGTGGTGTGAGTTGTTACTGCCATACTGCTAGCTGAGTGTCCTCTTTCGGTTCTTCCTGCAGGTGGTCCCCTGCACCCTCTGGAAAGATGTCCACTTTGCCCACATTTAAAGCAATGATCACACTGGTCACCTCTGCCATCATCTTGACATCCACGGCATCCTCGCTTCCTTTCTCTGGGCTGCTTGGAAAGGTAAGTACTCATCGCTTTCCTCATTTCTCCGATCTCCTCTTTCAGCTGTTTAACGACCTCATAGAGCTCAGAGTCTTTCTTGTCCATGACTTGTGGAGTTTTCAAAGCTTTTAATTGTGTGCATGTGGACTGTTCTTTACCTCCCACAGCATGACCCATTCTCTCTTGACTTTGACGTCGTTCTACTGGAACCTCACTGACTTTAGTTTCTTTGATGTTGGCATTTTTCTTGAACTTTTGCTGTCGTTCACACTCAAGACTTGCAGCTTCGTTCATAGCTGTGATGAGAACCTCATCTGTGATTGTAGGATCATCAAGGCAGGTTTTTAGCTGATACTTAATGTGATCGTTTGATAACCCTGTTCCTAGTGCGCGCAGGAATCTTCTCTGTATGAGATCAGGGCTGTATGGTTCTTCTCCATCTGGTTCTCGAGCAGCAGCTAAAAGTCTTTCCTTCAACTCAATGGCACGGAATAGGAAGTTTTGTGGTGACTCACGGCTCTCTTGAGAGATGTTTATCAGCCGATGATACAGGTCTGTTGAGTTTTCTTCCTTTCTAATGGCCTTTAAGAATCGTGCGCAGCTGAGAAAGGGTTAAATCAGTCTTGATCTCCAGCATATCACACAGGCTCATACCTGTACTCACTGCTATTATCACCGCATCAATTATTTCAGACTCACTGTGTCCCTTATTCACTCCAGCGTCAATTTGGTGCATCAAGTTGTTGTATGAAAGCTTATCTTTCTGACCACGTTCTCCATTAATCCTAAAATCACGCCGGATAGTGACTTCAGGAACTGAATGATGATGATCGGAAAACACAGGGGGACTTGACACATCAGGAACTTTCAAACTCAGACGTTGGATTTCGTTTTTTAACACATTTGTTGACAACTCAAACTGATGCTGCAATTCTGTGTACTGTCTCTTTAAATGCGCGAGCTCCGCCGAATTTCTATCTGCGTCACTACTGCAATCTTGTACCGCGCGGTCACCGCTTTGCGTCATCTTGCTAGAAAACTCTAACAAATCTAACACATGTTGACGGGCTACATCGTCATCTTCCGTCTCTATAACATTCTCTACTGATTCACTTATTAATCTGATCAGCGAGTGCCTTTTGGTTTGTCCCTCCTCCACTGACAGTTTCACATACACACACACCTCGTGCAGCTGATTGAGCCGCAGCCGGAGCAACGCAGCGCTCAGCTGATCTTGCAGTTGCTCAGTGTCCATGCTCAGCGTCTTCGTAGACAACTCCCTCAAAACGGCACCTCGGATCCCATCCTCGTCGCCAGTATTTTGTAGCACACTTGAAGGAATGAACAAGCGTGTGGTTTGGTTGGGTTCTTTTATTCAGCCAGCGTCATTCGCAACAGCTCCGTACCACACAGTACAACATAACTCAATCCTTATAGTCTCGTTAAAAACCTCGCGTGAACTAACTTTTCTTTTCTAGGTTTTTTTCTCTGGCTTACTGTCACCAACTGGACACCCATCACATAGCTATATACTACAAATTGCCATGCATGTACTGAATACTTAACCATTATTAATAAAATAACTGAAATTACAAAAACTATTACATGGAGGGGGGGTCTAGCTTTTAACTCACAATTATCTTATAACAATTATACTATTCTATCAATGTATATTCTAGATTTCCCCACATCTGGGGCCCCTGCCTCTGGTCCATATGTCAGAAGAGGAAGCTGTCTGCCTGGACAGAGCCTGCCGTATATCTCTCCTGCACCGAGGGAGCTGCTCCCTGCCTCTCATTTCCTCAAGGGACTGCACGGTGATAAATGGAGGGAGGATACCATGCACACAAAGCAGGGGTGGTGAACAGGTCAAAAAGACACACTGGTAGACAGAAATCTCACATACTTGCTCACACACATACACCCACATTGCATCAGAACATCAAAAATGTATTCTAGATGTTGCAAGGCATTTTTTTATTTATTTGGTTTAGAACAATGTCTTTACACTTCGCTCCCAATCACTCCCACACACACACACACACATACAACAATGTTACAGATGGACCCTGTTATCCATTGGTTTCATGTTCAGAATTGAGTACCACTGTACACTGGTGAATGGATGTTTTGAGAATCAAAGCGTTACAGTATGGACATGGAGTGATGGTTATAAGCTTTGGGCAGCAGCGACGGTCTGAACAAGAGGTGGGGGCCGGCTAGGTAGAAACACATTTTTTGATTGCTCTCATGTGTGTAGGATTATGTACTGCTCTTATTACTCTGCGAGTGTGTTCAGTGCCGATGTGTCTACACTGACGGACCAAGAACGTGCGCTGTTTACAGATGCAGTTGGACACATCCTTTACCGGCAGCCTTTAGAGGTAGTAGCCCCTCGGCCCCGGGGCATGCTAAAGATATTATATCCTTTAATGACTAAACAACAGGGGGTGCATGCAGTCAGAAACAGATGCACTGCAGGAGAGAGAGAGAGAGAGAGAGAGATATGTTTGGGTGATCAGAGCTGCTTGTAATGATCAATACCCTGGCCAGCTTTTCCATCCCATACTGCCAGTGAGACATCCGGAGTTACACAAATACAGAGATCTTGCAGTTAACCATTGAGAAATGTAGATAAAGGCTGTAAATAGCAGCTCGCCTGCACTTGGACAACCGCCCAATGTGTCCATGCTGGACAAAATGCTTCAAGATATAAATTTGATTCGCTTCCTTACATAAACTACATTGATGTTGATAGAGAGGGAGCACAGGCTGAAAAGCATATATACAAGCGTACAATTTCAGCTCCATAAATCTGAGCTCCCCTGCAGAGAGGGATGAAACTGCCTCCTACAGGGCTGGAATGGACAGGGAGAAAGTGCCTCATATATCACATCAGCAAAAGATGCTTCCTCCAATGCAGGATTGGAAATATATTTCTCTCTTGGTCCTTTTTGGAAAGAATGAAGCACGTGTTCACCTAGAGCAGAACAGCTCACAGCTCTTGAACCTGCTCATCTATTACTATTACCTGCAGTGAAATCACAAATAATAACTCCCTTTCTTAATAATTTATTCCTTCTTTGTCAGTCAAACCCATTTGCCCTAAAATATTCATGATTCTCTGATGGACGTTTAACCTACAATCATCCCTTTAAATTAGTTTGGGAGCTGTGATATTTTTGAATGTTTTTGAAAGAAGTCTGTTATGTTAAACAAGAGACTTATTCGATCAAAAATATAGTAAATATAGTAATATTGTGAAATATTATTACAATGAAAATAATTTTCTATTTGTATATATTTCACATTTCTTAAATGCATTCTTCACATAAAATTTTGTTATTATCAATGTGGAAAATAATTGTGCTGCTTAATATTTTTGTGGAAACATAATTTTTCATGATTCTTCAATTAACAGAAAATTCAGAAGAACAGCATTTATTTAAAATAATTAATTTTGTAGCAATATAAATGTCTATACTGTCACTTTGGATCAATTTAATGCATCTTTGCTGAATAAAAATACTTTTCTGTAGCTCAAAACGTATATATATATATATATATATATATATATATATATATATATATATATATATATATATATATATATATATATACCCTCACCCTCTGAAAAGCTCTGTGTAATTGTAAAGTAGGGATATCTAAAATGAGGTTTGTGAGGGAACTGCAGGGGGTTCGTTAGTTAATGAAAAGTGAATAATTAATTAAATAATTGAAATGTCAAATTGAAATAATTTTCAAATGAAAAAAAATTCCAATAAATGAGTAAAAAAAATTATTACCATTATACGACCATTCAAAAATTTGGGTTCAGTAAGATTTTATATATATTTATAAAATAACTAAAGAACCCCCTCCAGTTCCTGACAAACCCCATTTTGGATATCCCTGCTTTACAATTACACAGAGCTCTCACACAATTACTCTATAACCATGATCAAGAGGGTTATTAGCTCAACAAAGTATTTATTTTATGTTATAAAAAGGCTTTGCATTTATTTCAGGCTATAAACTTATCAGTCAGGGCAGTTATCTTATTCCTGTTTAATTGGGAGCAAAAGAGCTGACATTTAATGATACCTCCTCAAGGATCTAAGAGGAAGTGAGAGTAACTCAGAGCTACCCACGTTGTCTTTCACAAGATGAAGATTCATGGTCAGGTGTTAACGCACCTTGAGTTTGTTGTCCTTTCTCAAGCAGATTGGAGGAAGAGAGAACCAGAGAGCTAGAGAGAGCAAGCAAAGGAAAAGGTGATGAAAGAAAGCATCTGGCCCAGGAGCTAATGTACATCAACACATTAATCCCCTATCACAGAGTGATGAGTTGGAGCAAGAGAGAGAGAAGAGAGGAAAATTAAACGCGTCTAACACTAGTACCTCTTCCATCTCCAGGGAATTTGACTGACCAGTGTTAAAAGATACATATGCAAGCTGAAAAAAGGCACAACACCAAGAGGATGAGCCCGGATGTTGGAAAAGAGTGAGATTGAAATATGCAATGAAAACCTAGTAAAGATGAATAATAAAGGAATAATTTTTATCTGATAAATGAACGTGTTTTTTAATTCGGTTTTATAAAATATTAGGAGACACAATGGATACCAAAAGTCTATGGATACCCTGAAAATTTCAGTTTTTAGTCCCATTTAAAATGTTAAAGGATTAAGACATGTTTAAAATTCTGCATTAGTTTTTGTTGTTGTTGTTTTCAAAAATGATGATGTCACTGAAGCTACCTTGAGTATAATTGTTGTTTTTGCCTTGATGACATATTTAAAAAGAAAGCATGACATGTCAGAAGAGCTTTTTTCTTTTTTAGAAAATATTTAAGAAATATTCAGTCTCCTCCACTGATCAGTTCATAAGACTCAAGGCGTAAATAAACATATGCATGTTCGTAAGACGTAAAACATATGTAAACATTTGCATTACAGCACTGCACTTGTAAATCAGATCAAGAAAATAGCTGGATGTTTACATGCTTATTTTTAATTTTTTCCTGTTTATCTGATTATTTTAGGTGTACTGTACCACCCTTTCAGTCTGATCGAGCAATTTCACCCATACTTAATCAGATTGACTGGAAGTTTACCTGAAGTCTTTTCAGTCTGACTGAGCCATCAATTCGATTGTTAATGAATTATGTCGTTCTATGTAAATGTAGCGAATCTACTGACAAATTAAAATCTGTTTATAACAGTAAAGACTGGTTGAGTGTCAGAAGGTCTGTGAGAGTTTATTTATGACTCAAGTCAAGCAAAAGGTTTTAGGTCAAAAGCAAAATAAGACTGGTATGGTCCTGGATAGTTATACCCAGCATGTAATTATTGTATTTTATATCGACTGGTCAACAGTCTTAATTAAAACTCATCCCTTCTCCATCCTCTCAGAATGGGTAGAGCACAGGACACAAACCGCATTGTGCTCTGATAACAAACCACCATGCATTTTTAACCACTGAGCCCATGAAACTTAAACTGGCAGTAAAAATATAGTCTGTTTCAATTATTATCATCCACCTTACATGATCAAACTCAAAGACCAACACAGAACCAGCATGCTTTGTGGTTTTGTAACCAGGAAGTGATGTTGAATTGTCTTTGGAAGATATTGTGGGCATCACTCTGGCATTCCAGAGGATCCTGACCAGGTTTCGCCTCATCTATCAGCCACCCTGTTTTTTTTTTTTTTTTTTTTTTTTTATGAGAAGAGTGATCAATAGAGCTGTACTCTATAAAAGTTAGTTTAAAAGCACCCCCCTCCTTCCTTGGCATGTTGGAGCCGCAGTGAAGCGTGTAATCGTAACACCATGTCCGAGGCTGGAGAGAACTCACAGGCCAAATTGCCTGTGTCATCGCCCATGTCTGGCTGTGAAATACTGGGCCTGACGTCATCGCCCCTCACGGAGGGAGGCCAGTGTGCTCTTTGAGAGGGTGGGAAGGCATGTTAACGTGAAGAGAGGAGGGTTCCTGCAGGGAATGGTGGATCTGCTCAGATCGTTGCATCCTATTCCCTAGATAAGAATTTAAAATGATTATCTATTCCTTTTGCGTTTTAAATGTTGCATCCGCTTTCTCCTGTTCTCTTTCTCCAGTCTGCCCATCTCCCTCTCTTCATCTTGTCCTGTGTTTTTTAATGGCCATAAACTGTCTCAGTGTTAACTTTTCTCAATCCTTTAGTGAACTCTGGAACTCTGAATGATCAGAAGAACCCGAAAGATCATCTAGTATTCAAGATATTTCTACAAGTTCAACAGAGCTGAAATGTGATCACTCTTTCAAAGTAAAAGGGACATCATTTACCCACTCTCATGCCATTGAGGCCATGTATGACTTTCTTTCTTCTGTGAAAGACCAAAGATGATATTCTCAATAATGTTTCTATTTGTCCATACAGTCACAGTCAATGTTGTTGTTTTGGACCCCACTGACATCCATTGTGCTTATAACAATTTTGTTTTGTTAACTAAATGTGAAGTAATTTTTCCTATAAAAAATAGTATTACAGTTAAAAAGCTGTAATAAAGTAAAAATTTGAAATATTACCTTGCCAACTAACTGATATAATGTTTAAGCTGAAGTTGTAAAACAACCAAAACTGAAATTAAAATAAAACAAAGCTACTGTAAATAGAAATATTTAAAAAAATTAATTAATTAAAGGCTAATTAAATTAAATTAAAATGAAAACAGGAAATCTAAAAATAAAAAGAATGTCAAAATTGAAGAAAATTCTATAATGGTATATAAATTACTTCTTTAAAATACATTTCTATGTTGCACAAAAGAAAGAAATTCATTAATGTTCATGCCTATTATGATAGCAGGATCTTTGATGCTGTTGTTTGCGACTGCTTACACAAGTTGTTTTGTAGACTGGCAGCAGTTGCCATGCATGCTAATGAACAACTACTTTCCCCCTTTTAAGTGTGTGACACATGAAATATGACTGGGATCATCTGTACCTGATCCACTGGGAGATCACAAGAGGGAAAAAAGCATTAACTATGACCTTGAGTTTCTGATGTGCACGCACTGAGGGTTGGCTCTTCAACTCTGTTTAACATATGCACACACACACACATACACACACACACACATACATTTGCGGTTGTATATCTGTTCCATACGCCCCCTCTCAACCATCTGAAACCTGACCATAAGACTGACCCGTATTCAGGGGCAGAATAGCACTGTGGAATAAATAGATGAACTAGGTCTATTTATAATCCTTAAGCTGTGTTTATTCTAAAGTAAGATGACTAAGAAAGACACTTCTCAGAACAGTAGTTTAATTTCAGCCATGCACCTCGGGGGCCAAATCTAACTGGAGATGTGCATCAAGTCTCATAACCCTGTGGTCTCCGTTACATTTTGGACCCCATTAGGCCCTGGCATCTACCCTAAATCCCACTCTCATCTCAATACTACTCATACACATGCAGCCCTGTCGCCTGGCTGAAATTCAGAAAACTGCACATTTAAGTAAGAGAGCGACATTAACGTAATTAAGGGAATATTTTGATTTTTGTTGATCATTAAAGGGCACAGAAGAGAGAATACAGTATCACATCATTATTGTTTTTTTTTAAAGACATTCAAAGAAGATATAGTGTGTGTACTTTATAACTGCAGTTTGATATTCAGATATTCATAAGTTACTCATAATTTACTATTTTAAATAGTAACTGTACAAGCAGCTCATAACAAAAGGAACCACTTAAGGGGCCAATATTTTAAATATCCAACTATTTAAAAATAACACTCAAAATTTAACCAGAGACATATTTTTCGGGCACAAAACAGCAAGGATTTTTTTGGTAAGACTTTTTACAATGTTTTTTACAGTCTTTAATGCTCACCAAGATTGCATTAAAAAATATATAGTAAAACCGATATTGTGAAATATCTTTACAATTTAAAATTACTGCTATCTATTTTAATATATTTAAAATGTATTTTATTCCTGTGAAGGAAAACTATTACTCCAGTCTTTAGTGTAGCATGAACCTATACCTATATATGAACCTACGAATATTTTTGTGTAAACCATAATTTTTCAGGATTCTTTAATGGATAAAATTTTCAAAAGAATAGGATTTATTTTAAATATAAATATATTTAAATTGTATAAATGTCTTTACTGTCACTTTTGATCAATTTAACACATCCTTGACATCCTGAACAAAAATATTAATTTCTTAAAGGAAACCTTACTTACCCCAAACTTTTAAACAAAGAATGAAAGCACAGCAAATTATTTACAAAAAAATATTACACTCTTAATTTTTACCCCTTTATTTACTCTTAATTTACATATATATATAACTGATTCAGATAAACTAGGTTTTCCACCATCAAGTAGTGCTTAAAGTAATGAAGTCTGGTACTGCACTGTTGGTACAATGCTGATAGAATCACTTGTTTCTGTCAGAAATCTTGATTCACCTCACATGTTATGCAATTTCATTCATGCCAGAAGTATTTTAATGTCATTAGCCGATCTCAGAAACTCAGATGTGAATAGTTTTATGCAAAAACTCTGCACTAATGCTTTCCCACATATTTGAGTTACTATAATCATGCGTCATAAACCATTTAAGTGTTAGAATCTCTATGGTGAATTATAATAACACTGAGATGACCAAATCATTGTTCTCTATGCCAATGATACTTATATTCTCTACTATCTGTACACAGAGTGAAATAACTTAATGTATGATATATAGCCTATAATTTAAGTCCATTCCTAATGCTCTCCTAATCTAATATGTGTGACATAGAAAACCAAATCCACCAGATCTGCCTCTTCTATCTCTCACGTTTCTCGTCTTTTCTCTTTTGCTGACCCAGCTGTGGACAGCTGCTCCGAATTACCTGGAGGTATTAGTAAGGGTTCCCCCGGGACATGTACGAGCAAGAATTACATGTCGGTTCCGTGTGGTCTTAGTCCATTTTCAGCTACGATACAATTCAAACCTCTAATCAACTGTGTCCCCACCCAGACAGGCCAGAAACTCCACTAACCCAACAAACTGCTTACGTTCCCAGTATTTGACCACATGAGCTTTGTTTTTCATGCAGCTTTGGGATAATGAAGGAGAGGTAAAACGAGGGTGAAGGAATAATGCACAGCATGAAATCATGTACTCATTTTTGGCACTTCCTCCCTCAACCCTGTCTCCCACCATCACCCTCTGCCTACAAATGAAACAATTTATACAAGTCATCTGATGACAGAGGTGTCACGCATGAAGCCTGTATAAAAGAACATGTTTCTAAGAGAGTCAGAGCACATGCAGACCACCTGGATACAGATGTTGGCCCACCTGAAAATACAGCTTTTGCTTCTGATCAGACCAGCAAAAAAGGCCTCTGTGCAAACGAACAGATTTCTGTTGTACTTCATTTACAGTTGCAAATGATTAACTAGAGAGATCATGGTATGGTCACATTTACTGCTGCTTTACAAAATTCTGCAAAGAAAATACAGTCATTTTAATGGGAATTGCCACAATGAAAGATAATGGACTGATGGACTTCCAGTGGCAAATAAACTTCCCTATATGCAAAAGCTGCGTCTGGTTCAAGTTTGATGGCCTTTGACACACAAATTCACAAACACCAACCAAATAACAAGCCTTTTGGTTTGGCAGTGACCTCTGTGCGTTTGGAGATTCATAGCAAAGTCTGTCATTTAGGGTTGGTTTGTTTGCTAGCCAGCAGAATAGCATTGGGTGTTCATTTCATCATCATTATTTCACTCAAGGTATTTAGTCACACCTGGTCCCTCTTTCTTTCACCCGCTGAGCAATGATAAATGTGACCTTCAGACATAGACGACTTATTTTCTGTAGTAAATTAAGTTGATATATAAACTGATATGCTACGGTATATGTAATCATTTCAATATAAAAAAAACCTAGTCGGATAGCATGTTCTTGCATCTGTCTCACATTTTGTATTATTTTAAAGAAACATTCTACTTCGAAAAACATCCTCTGTCTTACTACAAAGCACTTTGTAAGCACTAAAGCTAAGGTCACTTCCTCTGGCCCACTACATGTGATTACTTATTGCCTACTTAATTTATCAGTGTGACTGACTTGTTCTTTTGTTTAAAATTAAAATATAACACGTTTTAATTTCAATTTAAGAGTCTAAAATGTAAGACTAAATTTGACTGGTGTCCAAGTGTTTTAGCACCTGAAGTCTTGTGAGAGTAATAAACGTCAGGAGGATATTTATAGTGTAGTATATGGAGAATGTCCAAATCCCCGCTCTGCAATAACGCACATGCATCTGCTAACCACATCAGACCTGCCTTCTCTCTTTTTCATTTGCTCACTCTCCTTTCCTCTGACAATAAGGCTAGCTAATAGAAAAGTGTATAGTATCAGCCCCTACTGATCACCCGCAACACACTTTCTATTCATTTACACAGTCTCTGGCAATCCAACAGGCCCCTTGCTCAGGATAAATGTAATGCACATTCACCTTTAAGAAGTCAAATGAAGTTTGATATTAGCTTCAGATTATTATTGATACTGCTGGCTGACAGGCCAGTGTTGTCTGACCAAGCAAAGTCACACATATACACATCAATTTATATGGTATCCAATCAATCTTAAGTGCCAAGTCACTTCTAATGATTTTGATCCATGTAACCTTTTTCAGTTACACATTGCTGTGTTGATTTCACATTTTACAGTGCTCAAGTTAGTGCACTGCTACAGTAGTAGAGTAACACAATTTTTAACCAGGCATAATGTGTGAGTTTCGACAGAACAGAGTCAACAGACTGAACAAAACTTAAATGTGTTACTGTGTATTTGTCCACCTTTGTCTTCTGAACTGTGTCTGCTTCCCAACAGGTTCACCATCTGACAACAAAAACAAAAGGTGACAAAATGAAAACAGAACCTTTAATGTTTTATATTATTAGAGGACTTTGGTGTGAAGGTGTTGTTGGGTCGCTGATGCACTGTCAGTGTGTTGGTGGTATTTTAAAAGATTCATCTGTGAGCACAACTACTTTTCACAGCCAGCCTTAGCCAGGTGAGTGTGTGAAGGGGAAACAGCAGTAATGTGTGTTTGAGAGAGAAAGAGAGGGCATGTGTGTGTTTCTGACCATATAAATCATTTCAGTACGCTCCCTGATCTATCCGAAGACAAGCCTTCTCAAATCTCCCTCCGACATCATCTGGCTCTTCACGGACTTCTCAAGTTCGCCTGGAAGCATGTTTGTGTGGATTGCTGTAACTGTAGATGGCATTAAAATAAAATAAATGTATATCAGTATCAGATGATACCTAATTGTTGAAATCCACAGATTAATATACAAATAAATTAAATATTAAAATACATATTAAATGTGTATGTAAAATATATTGGAGGTAATAAAACTAAATATATTTGGAAAACATACAGAATATTTTATTTAGAATCTGATAAAATATGTGTGTTTATGTGTGTGTGTATGTGTGTCTTTATATACATATATATATATATATATATATATATATATATATATACACACACACACATTCATGTTCGTCCTGCTTCAGAGAGGATGGTTTAGGTTGCAAAAGTACAGTGGAGAGTGTGAATTTTCAATTTAAATTGCTTCATCCCCACATAAAGGGCATGTGGGTGGACAGGGTGATTTTAGCAGGGGGGATTGAGAGAGTTCGGGGAGTAAGAAGAGAAGAAAACAGCAGATGGACTTTAGATCAGTCTCACAGTGACTTGGCAGTCAGAATTCATACTTTGCACGTATGGAGTGATTCTCTCGTTCAGTCATACAGAAAGACACACACACAAAGAGACACACACGCATACATTCAAAAAAAAGAGAGACAGAAAAAGAGACAGAACTTAAAAATGATTTAAAGTTTAGACAAATTATTAGATTTTTTTTCAAGACTAAATGTTCTGAAAGCATTTGTAACATAATGTAAATAAATGTAAATAAAGTACCTTACTGTAACTGTGGCTTTTGCTCAAATGTATTATAAAATCCTCTATACTAACAGATATACTCAGAAAATCCTTGCTGTAATACTGACCGCAAATGTTTAATTGATAAAACAAAAACATTAAAATAAGGGCTGATAATCGAAAGAAAAAAACAACATGAGTGTACATACATTATAAGTAAGATATATAACTGCTAAAAGCATCAGTCATCAGTCATGTGTAGTGATTTGTCAGCAGATTCTTGGCCCAGGCTGGGCAACAGTGTCTGTTTTTTGGAGCCGGGTCTTTTGCATGGGCAATATAACACAATAAGGTTACATTAGCCATTACTCTTCCCAGTAGAGATATGCTTAATGAGCTGGAGACATCTCCAAACCCAGCGCCAACACTCGCACCTCACACCTCAGGCACCTCAGTGTTTTTGTGGTCAGATGCATCATGGCTGTAAACCAGACTGAAATACATATTAGTGCCAACATGTTTACAGTCCTTGGGAAATGTTATAGAAGAAAGAAAAACATTTTACATTAAATTTTATATTACACACATACATTTTGGCTGAAATTGCTGTCCAAAGTAAAATAAATAAATAAAAATGTAATGTATTAAACTGTAATACAACTCATGAAGTTAGATTTACAGGTTAATTAACGTTTTTTTTTTTATGTGACTCATTAAACTTCCCTGCTGAGGCATTCCTCAAACAGCAGCATCATTAACACATCCATTAGATGACAACTGTCCATCCGCTCATATCCCTTCTACTGTGTGTTCATCTTAACATGCTTAGTTCAGGCCCATGTGCCTACAAGAATGCCACTGATCATCAGCACAAATAAAGTCTCAAGACTTATCACCGTTCTGTGTGATCAGATTAATTTTGTCTGTTCCCACAGGTGCCAGAGATAATATGGCTGGTCATGTGATGGACATGGGATGCCAGGGAGGACTGAGCAGCCGAGAACAGAACCAGTGGCCTTCAGCCTGGTCTGGAATAGCAGTGTTAACAATCAACATGAGAACAGCATTGATGTCACTTTACTGTACAATTGCAGGAATAACACCACTGACCCAATTCACAAGCATCTCGAATGTACATTGCAGTTAAAGAAAGATCATCATTTTACATGTGATTCTAATTCAGAGTCTTATTCTAAGTATTCCTCCATTCAAACTGTATTTGCTGCTCAGGAATTGTGTCACACTGAGTCTTCCTCAACTTGGACTCCCAGTACTGGCCTATACTACTCAGCTTGGATTATTTACCTGTTGTCATCCAGTCTTCCGTGTCTGTCAGTTTTCTGCCACTTCAGCCATACCAGCCAGCTCCTGCAAGACAAAGAATTTGCATCTCTGACATATCTGCTAATAAAAAGCTGGTGAAAAAGCCCCACAAAATGCTGCCTTTGGACTTTCAATAAATAACAATCATAAAAGTATATGTGTAAACTTAAAAAAATATATTTTAATAGTACTTGGGGTTCCTAAAATGCTATTTTAGTGTGCAATTCCCCATGCCATGATCTGGGCAGCAGGATGTAGAGACAGGGTCAGGATACCTTCAGTGACTGACCTCATTAACTCAGAACAGACACTAACAGAGCTACCGGTCATCCCTCTCATTAACGCGCCCTGGGGTATGGACAAGGAAAAGAGTGGCAGCTGTCCATAGGGAGCTAAAGCATTCTCAGAGCACAGACTCATCTTCCCTGAATTAGCTTCTGTGACCATGCAGACCCTCTGCTGTAGGGAGATGACCTCCTCTTGCCTGAGACCCGACATGAACTAATAACAATAATGTTGAGTGCCTGCTTAGTAAAATCTATCAAATCAGAGAAGACTCTTGTTCAAAACTTACAGTATATGGCTGGGGTACTGAAGACTGAAGCATTATGTGTTCTTTCAGACGAAAATAGGCCCAAGCATTTCAGGCTAGGAGCTGATATGACCTGCAGGTGGTCCGAAACATCAAAGGAAATTCACTTTTGGAATTCATCTGAGCTTTCAGGGCAACTCTAATGCTCACCAGCTTGAGGATTCATCCCCTATACACTCTAGAACTTAAATAAGTCATCTTATTTAAAAAAAATTTTTTATATGTACTGTTGGGCTTGCTGCCTATATAAAAAACTGACTGCATTCTGAGGCCACATGAAAACTAATTGGAACACCTTACACAATCAGCAACTCCTACAAACATGCATCCTGTAAACAGCACTGAAGTGAAGTGAATGAGAGACTTACTGTAACTCACAATTGATTCCAATAGTTAGGTGTTAGCATGTTGCTAAGTTAATGATGTGATACTCCAAGCAAAAAAAAAAAAAAAAAAACTATATATATAGATAGACAGATAGTACACACAAATGTTGGATTAAAAAAAAAAGTGTTTTTAATTATATTCAATTATTTTTACTGACACTTTTATATGGTATGTTTACACAATCATTTTAAAGTTTAAGACAAATTATCTTATGATAGTTAGATTATTACATCTAATATCTAGTTCTCAAGAAACATTTCCTATCATCAATGTTGAAAAAAGCTGTGCTGCTTAACATTTTTGTGGAAACAGTAATACTTAAAAAAAAAAAGTTCAAAAGAACAGCATTATATTACTTTAATGAATGCCCCAAACCACTGAATGGTATTTATCCCACTTCATCCTGATCTTATTACAATGCATTCTGCAATTACATTATCTATGCATCTATGCATTTAAACTGCATCTATGATGCCTTAAAATGTTGTCTTCATAGGCAGCTCACTAGTTTTTAGAACAAAGCAAGTATGAAGTAACTAAGCACAAGCACAGAGGAGCACCATTGATGTTGAACCAAACACGTACAGGTCTACACCAGTGAGGCCTTTCATTTATAAAATGATTATTTGTTTTACAGATGGCCACAGTTTGCATGTGCCCCTATTATGTCAACCAGCCCACAGAAAATAATAGAATAATTTCCTCTTAAACAATGTGAAAAGCAGGAAGACTGGTTTGTAAAAGTCAAGTGGGGCTCACATTGACCGTACTGTGCCTCTCACCGCAAATACAAAAAAATTTGAATTCTAATACTCTGAATGACTGTTGTACCAGACTTTACATCCCACCATGTGATGTGTCATATATCAAAGTTATATCGTAGAGCACATTTCCATCACAGGCCTGGATATATGGACAGCGGTGCCAGACCCTCTGGACACCAAACTCAACCCTACGACAGGCTTTAAATGATAAAACGGAAACAGATGAGTCTGTTGTAATTCTAGTACAACCTACAATTTTGAATACAGTTTAATAAAACATGAAAGAACATAGATATTTTTCTTTGTGGTATAAATGATGTTTCAACAGATAAAAATGCCTTTCAAAGTTACAGACTGTGCCAGCAGACGGAGTTTGGAGTTTTACTTTCAAAAAATAAATAAATAAATAAAAATTATATATATATATATATATTCTCTCACGTGGGGTACATACTGTATATGCACAGGCTGAATAAAACAAGCTCCCACCACTACATTTCTTAGTAAATCTTCGAATTTTTCAGAGAACTATTTAATTCTGAAATATGCATATCCATTGTATAAATATGCATTACTCACTTTAATTCGGAAGGGTAAAATATAGGATAAACTGGTACAATTTACGAATGCTTCTGTCACAGGATACGGGTGTTAAGTACACCTGCTGCAGGCTGAGAGCAGCGAACTCTGCAGATGAGTTTGGCAAGGTCAGTTCAGATCACGTGGAGACTACCATAGTCTCTGTGGATCTCCGGTGTGAATCCGCATTGATTGCAAAAAACTTGTCAATCACATAAAAGGAAATAAATCTCAAGTTGGCTTCTGCTGCCTCTCTGAATCTGCAGGAAAGGTGAGCGACACATTAACTGATGCAGTGACTTTCTCACATTGGCTTTGCAACAAGATAATGCTCTTACAATATTACACTGACATAGAGAAAACATTTTGCAAACTCATGAAGAATAAAATTCACAGCATACCACAAGAGAACTGAACTTTCGCTTGCAGGTGATCGTGCACCTCCTTCTAGCAGACCAAAGCTTTGTAACATCTCATGTAAACTGTTGATAGAACTTTCTGAAGATATTTAAAGGAAAAGTTCACCTAAAAAGTTATAATTACTCACTCATTCAAAACCTGTTTGACTTTCTTCTGTGAAATACAGGACAATTTGTTGTGTTGTTGTTGTTTTATTACCCTTTTATTGGGACAAACATAGTAGAGATATTCTTCAAATTATCTACTTTTGTGTTCCACAGAAGATAAAAACTCACACAGATTTGGAACAACATGAGGATGAGTTAATGATCACTTTTCACTGAAGAATTTCCATTATTAGGTGAACTTTCATTGATATTTCCTATAGTTTCCCTGTGCTGGAAAATACACCAGTGAGAAATGTTTATTATTCTTTGGATTGATAAGGTTGATAAGCACGGTCTGAACTGAGAACACATTCGTCACAGAGCTCTGCTCATTTCCTGAAGCTAAGCCCAGCTTAGAAATAGTGTGGCTTCAATGCAAAACACGGAAACCTGGGAAGTCAGAGCCCACCCCATGTGGGACTTACTCCTGACCTCCTTGTGAGCTGAGAAGAGGGTTTTGAGGGGTGAAACAGAGAGGACACCAAGATGATTGAATTTGGTTTTCCCGTCAGAAGAAGTTGGAGGATTTCTTATCTATCTTATCTATCACCCCTCGTCTCCCTATTTTCCTCTGCACACCATTGTGCTAGAGTACAGTGCAGCTGTCCCCTTTCCCTCTAATTCTTCTCTGTCAGATTTCAGCCTATAATTAGCAGAAAAGACCTCAGTGACTCCTCATGAATGCGAATGTTTCTATGCTGTCCAGAACTAATAGAACTAATCCCCCTCCTCCTCCTCCTGGACATTGCTGAGCTGACAGGTTCACAAGTGTACATTGAGCGTGGTTCAGTTTCTCAACATGACAACATATCCACTTAAACCACAACACAGTGTACCTTAGCAAGTCCCAAAGTCACAAATCTCTGATCAGTTACAGATTCATGTGCACCACTTTGATAAACATCTTTATGCACTGGAATTACACCTACACTAAATGATAATGAAGTTCTGCAGGGAAAAAAATTAAATCATAATGAAATACAGTGATATTGCTGGATAACATTAACACACTTAACAAGAAGTGAAACATTCTAATTTGTGAAGACAGGAGCATATGTCAACACTTCAGAGTGACTTAAAATAAAAATAAAAATGTGCATTAATGAAAACTACACTGTAAAAAAATTGTCACAGAAAAAAATCATTAATGCTACAGTAAAAACATACTGTAAGACACATATGGTGAAAAACTGTAAATTAATTACTTTTTTAGTTTACTGTAAACTGACCATGTTTTATGGACAAGTCACTGACACTGAATCATAACTTGGCTTTCTATTATTCCATCTGCATTATTATGGTTTTAATGTGAACTTAATTGTTCTCTTACGAGAGTTCTCTCGTACTGCGTCTTAGCTAAGACGCTACGGGAAAAGTCTCTTTTCACGATACACTGAAGCAAAAAATTATCCTTAATTTTGAATTATTGTAAAGCGCATTTGCAGCAGCACACAGCCATAGGCGAGACGGCTCGCTCGCTCATTGGCTGCTCTGCGGCAACTGCATAAGCCTATCGAGCGCAGGCTGATGCAACATCAGACCAATGAGGGCACTTCGCGCCCTCCATGCCACTTCCCGCCGAAACGGGTGTGGCCTAGCCCTATACAGGGAGCTCGAAAAGGCTCACGCATCGTTGGATCACGAGAGGAAGCAAGCGTTGTCCGATAGCATCTCAGCGGGACGAGCCATTCCTGAAGCCGCTGGCCAAAGGCGCCTTCCACTGCCGCTCCTGCTGCGCGTTCCGGCACCCATATCCTTTTCATATCCTCGTGTGTGTGTTCGCCCTGCGACACACACTCGTAAAAGAGCTGCGTGTTTTTAAAGATGCCTTTACGCGGCTCGTGCAGAGCCCCGCTCAGCGAGGGAGACCGTCACGTCATCGGTGTCTCCGGCCTGGGTGAGGATCATGCAGCGCTCGCGCTCGCGCTCGCTGACAGCGGCTGCCCTCACTGCGAGCTGTTGCCAATGGTGACTCTGAGGACTCGCTTGGCCTTTTTTTCTCCGAGCCTGCATTCCCCGCTGCGCTGCAGCGCCGTAAAAAGCGTAAAAAGCTCCGGGGATCTCGCGCTTTCTGCTCAGAAGCCCAGCAGACGAGCTGACATCGAGAAGGAGCTGATGCAAGTGCTCACGCTGGCCGCGATGAGCCTCGGCCTCGAGTGGTCTGCACCAGCGCCCCCCTCTCGTTCCCGGCTGGATGGTAGTTTTCTTCCGGGTGAGCGTACTTCTCCGAACTCAAAGCCCGCCCCTTTTCTTCCTGAGCTTCATGAATAGGTGGCAAAGGATTGGAACGCTCCATATTCAGCACAAACTCGTTTGTCTGTCTCACCAGCATTCTCCACACTGGATGATGCTAAAAACAGAGGCTACCAGTCACTTCCGCCGGTGGAACAGGCGATAGCGACGCACCTTTGCCCGCCCTCTGCTGGACGGCGGACGAAAGCGGTGTTGCCATCTAAAGCCTGCCGCATGACGTCATCTCTGCTTGCACGGATCTTTTCTGCTGCTGGGCAGGCTGCGTCTGCACTACACACCATGGCCAAGCTGCAGATATTCCAGGGTGATCTCCTCCGTAAGCTGGACGAGATGGGACCTGAAGCTATCTGTCTCACGGATTTGAGGAGTGCTTCGGATCTCTCTCTTCGCGCTACTAAGTCCGCTGCACAGGCCATGGGACGAGTTATGGCTTCCGCTACTGTGGCTGAGAGGCATCTCTGGCTGACGCTTTCAGACATGGCAAGCTCTCAGCCACACCTCCCCAACGCAGCTCGAGACCCCGCTCTCGCTCTACCGGCCGTCGCCCCGCGCCGTGGGGACCACGGCAGAGGATTACGGTGAGGCCGGAAGCCCCGAAGTCATCCTAGCACTCCTAGGAAAGCGCCGGTGTACGAGTCCCGCTGCGGCCGAACTCTCACCCAAGCGCGCCGCTGTTTCAGTTCCAGGAATTGTGACTGTCTCAGCGTCTTCTGCAACGCGCAAGCCTGTACAGTTGCCCGCTTGCCTGCACACAAAAGCCACTATCACGGCTACCCAGATATTTCCCAAAAAGAGTGTAATTTCTGGTGTTCCGGCCACGGCCGATGGTGCTATAAATGTAGTGACGATGCCCACTGCTCAGTGCCCATCTCCACATATAAGCACAGCCCTTCACACAGGGCTCGCGCCCATAAAAGCGACTCAGGTCGATCGCGCGCACTACATAGTAAACGTGCCCACTCCTCAGTGCCCACAAACGCTATGTCACACACGTCATGTGGTTTCTGTAAAAACGAAACCCGTGCACGTTCGTTCTGCCCAGGCAGACAGCGAGTCAAAAGCAGTAAATGTGCACGCTTACAGCCCACAATTACTCACAGACAGCACGAGTCCCACGGGACCCGCTCAGCCCTCCCTCACTCGGTTAAGCACCGTGGCGGGGTCGAGGACGAGCGATCTGCCCGCTGTGATCAGCGCGCTCCCCGCCTCAAATGTCACAGGCATAACGCCCATGTTACAGCACATCGAAGCGCTGCCGTTGCCAAGCCAACAGAGCGCGCTTCGCATCCAACCCTTAGCCATTCATGCAGACGCATGGTCAGCGCTTCCTGGGGTTTCGGATTGAGTGCTAGACATTATAAAGAGAGGCTACTCGCTACAGTTTTTTCGACGCCCTCCGCGCTTTTTAGCGCGCATCGAAACTACGGTCAAAACAGAAGTAGCACACCTACTTCGAGCCGAAATATCAAAACTGTTGAGCAAAGGGGCTGTGGAGCCTGTATCTCAAGCTCAAAGCGAAGGGGGGCTGTACAGCAGATACTTTCTAGTGCCCAAGAAAGACGGGGGTTTCAGACCCATACTGGATCTAAGACAGCTGAACAAAGCATTGGCGAAACGCAGTTTCAAAATGCTTACAACCAGGAAACTCCTCGCGCATATTCGCAGAGGAGACTGGTTCATGTCGATAGATCTGAAGGACGCGTATTTTCAAATACAGATAGCGTCACGTCACAGGCGGTACTTGAGATTCGCCCTCGAGGGCCAGACATACCAGTATACAGTCCTGCCGTTCGGCTTGTCCATGGCTCCTCGTACGTTTACATGCGAGTGCTGAACTATTTGGACGACTGGCTGATTCTGGCTCAATCACGATCAGAGCTCGTGGAACACAGGGCCATTTCACTCGATCACTTCGAGAAACTCGGTCTCAGTGTCAACTGGACGAAGAGTTCGCTGAACCCCAGTCAGACGATAAACTGTTTCTGGGTATAGCTCTGGACTCACGCTCCATGACGGCGCGGCTGTCGCCACAGCACGCGTTGGGCATTCAGCGCGCAGCGAGCTCTCTCCACTGCGGCGCGACCTTCTCGCTCAGAGAATTTCAGAAGATGCTAGGTCTCATGGCCTCAGCATCACCAGTTCTTCAGTTGGGCCTGCTCCGCATGCGCCCCTTGCAGTTCTGGCTGAAAGCGCGAGTACCGCGCAGAGCGTAGATATCCGGTCAGTTGCGTCTCAAGGTCAATCAGAGCTGTGTTACAGCCTTGAAACCCTGGACAGCGAACCACTGGTACCAATCAGGTGTAAGCCTGGGGACTTCCTCGAAAGTGAAAGTGGTGTCGACGGACGCCTCCACTTCGGGATGGGGAGCGCTGCTCGAGGGCAGACCGTTCTTTGGCCTGTGGTCAGAACGGGCAAAGCTCCAACATATCAACTGTCTGGAAATGCTGGCAGTGGAGAACGCGCTGACGCGCTTTTGTCCCCGAATCAAGGGCCACCACGTCTTAGTCCGTTCGGACAACATGTCTGTGGTGTCCTACATAAATCGCCAGGGCGGTCTCAGGTCCCGAAACCTGTACAGGTTGGCGGAACGCCTCCTAGTTTGGGCTCAGCGCAACTTGTGCTCGCTGAGAGCAGTTCATGTGCCTGGGCTACAGAATCTGTGTCCAGACAGACTGTCCAGAAACAACATTCCCACGGGCGAATGGTCTCTACACCCACAGACAGCCCAGCTGCTGTGGGAGAGATTTGGCAGGGCGGAAGTGGACCTCTTCGCATCCCATGAAAACGCTCACTGCCCCGCGTTCTTTTCCAAGAACGAAAGCGCGCGGTCACAAAGGTGGCCGTGCTGCCCGCTCTATGCTTTTCCCCCCATCTCCCTCCTTCCGCAGGTGATAGAACGGGTGAGGGAAACAAGATACTCAGTACTGCTTGTAGCACCACTTTGGAAGAACCAACCATGGTTTCCAGATTTGATGCAGTTAGCAGACACTGCCCCGTGGCCAGTGCCGTTGAGGGGGGACCTCCTCTCGCAGGCCAGGGGCTCGATTTGGCACCCTCAACCGGAGTTGTGGTCCCTCCATGTGTGGGCGCTCAACGGTTACCCGCTGATCTCTCAGTGGGAGTGCTAAATACTATCACTCAGGCTAGAGCGCCATCGACTCGACAGCTATATGCCTCAAAGTGGTCAGTATTCTCCAGCTGGTGCACAGCTCGGGGACGTTCACCCCTTAGTTGTGAGGGGACGGAGGTTCTCTCCTTCCTACAGGAGCTGTTGGATAAGGGCAGAGCCCCCTCTATGCTCAAAGTTTACGTGGCGGCTATCGCAGCGTATTCTGAGACAACGCTCGGTCAGTCAATAGGAAGGAACGATTTGGTCATCCGCTTCCTTAGAGGAGCTAGGAGGCTGAATCCTCCCAGACCTCCGTCAGTCCCTGTATGGGACCTCTCGACGGTTTTGGAGGCCATGAAAGGTTCCCCTTTCGAGCCTATCCGAACGATTAGCCTCAAACATCTGTCATTCAAGACAGTGTTCTTGTTGGCTCTCGCTTCAGTGAAGCGTGTGGGTGACCTGCACGCGCTCTCGGTGAGCCCAACGTGCTTGGAGTTTGGGCCTAATGACTCAAGAGTCATACTCAAACCTAGGCACAGTTACGTGCCGAAATCCCTCAACACACCGTTTCGGGCTCAGGTTATTTCCCTGTCTGCCCTGTCGGTGTCAGAAGAGGATGGAGACTCAAGTCTTCTTTGCCCCGTTAGGGTTTTAAGAGCTTATGTGTCTCGCTCTGCTGTCTTCAGACAGACTGAGCAGCTGTTTGTCTCGTTCAGTGGACGTTCCGAGGGAATGGCTGTTTCGAAACAGAGCCTATCCAGATGGATAGTTGACGCTATAGCGTTAGCTTACACTTCCAGGGGCCTTCAGTGCCCACTGGGTGTCAGAGCACACTCCACAAGAGGCGTCGCCTCATCGTGGGCGTGGTCTAGTGGGATTTCCTTACAGGATATATGTATGGCGGCAGGATGGGCCTCGCCGTCTACATTTATCAGGTTCTCTAACCTAGAGGTTCCCGCTCTGCAAGCAAAGCTGTTGTCGGTATAGTTGAATCAGTGTCCTGATTGGAACTCTGAGATTGCAAGCGCGATGCACTGCCGACTGTTATATGGGCAGTATTGCGTAAGACCCACATTCCCACATTGGTCAGGCCTTGCCTTGAATATGTGATGTCATATTGCCGCGTCTACGGACGCTGCTAGATATGGGACGGAGGGTTTCCCCCTCCTGTTCTAGGACTCTCTTTGAGTCCCTCTGGTGATTGTGCACTGTAAATCCTGGCCGTCGCTTCCAGGTTTATTGGTGTGTGATCTCTGCACGCACGGCGTTTTACATTGGGTTCCCGTAGCGTCTTAGCCACTGAAGGCTGCCCATTTCAGTTCCCAGATCCTCCTTCTGCCATGATGTTGTAATTGATGCAGTATGTGGTCTGGCATTGTCATGTTGGAAAATGCAAGGTCTTCCCTGAAAGAGACGACATCTGGATGGGAGCATATGTTGTTCTAGAACTTGGATATACCTTTCAGCATTGATGGTGCCTTCCCAGATGTGTAAGCTGCCCATGCCACACACACTCATGCAACCCCATACCATCAGAGATGCAGGCTTCTGAACTGAGCACTGATAACAACTTGAGTTGTCCTTGTCCTGTTTAGTCCGGTTGACATGGCATCCCAGTTTTCCAAAAAGAACAGTTTTCCACTTTGCCACAGTCCATTTTAAATGAGCCTTGGCCCAGAGAAAACACCTGCGCTTGTGGATCATGTTTAGATATGGCACCTTTTTTGACCTATAGAGTTTTAGCCAGAAACGGCGAATGGCACGGTGGATTGTGTTCACTGGCAATGTTTTCTGGAAGTATTCCTGTGCCCATGTTGTGATTTCCATTACAGTAGCATTCCTGTATATGATGCAGTGCTGTCTAAGGGCCCGAAGATCACGGGCATCCAGTATGGTTTTCCGGCCTTGACCCTTTCGCACAGAGATTGTTCCAGATTCTCTGAATCTTTGGATGATATTATGCACTGTAGAAGATGATAACTTCAAACTCTTTGCAATTTTTCTCTGAGAAACTTCTTTCTGATATTGCTCCACTATTTTTCGCCACAGCATTGGGGGAATTGGTGATCCTCTGCCCATCTTGACTTCTGAGAGACACTGCTCCTCTGAGAGGCTCTTTTTATACCCAATAATGTTGCCAATTGACCTAATAAGTTGCAAATTGGTCCTCCAGCTGTTCCTTATATGTACATTTAACTTTTTTGGCCTCTTATTGCTACCTGTCCCAACTATTTTGGAATGTGTAGCTCTCATGAAATCCAAAATGAGCCAATATTTGGCATGACATTTCAAAATGTCTCACTTTCAACATTTGATATGTTATCTATATTCTATTTTGAATAAAATATAAGTTTATGGGTTTTATAAATTATTCCATTCCTTTTTTACTCACAATTTGTACAGTCCCAACTTTTTTGGAATCGGGTTTGTAGTATTTTTATCATTATAGTGCTTGTCAGCAAAGTAAAATAAAGATGTGAGAAAAAGGGCTCCCTTTTGTTAAACTGTATGCAATCAGTCTCACACTCAGCCGGTAGTGAAAATATAAACTTAACTGAAGGTCAGTAAGGTGATCAAAAAAATCTGTTATCCTACTATAACAATTTCCATTTTAAATACAGTTGAGTAAGTCAGCATGAAAATTATGACAAATGTATAAAGCATTTCATATGCAGTCAAATTTTTTGCTGAAATGTGATATTTATCCCTGTATAAACCATTCATAACATTACTAAGTCATACTTATTTTCCCCCTTTCTCACACTTCGTTTGGGAATTATTCAGGGTTAGTATGTCTTTCCTCTGTTTCATAGGCATTGTGTGCTTTAGCCGTGTCTCCTAAAGCCTTACGCTTTGATTTCTACAGCTACATTTAATATATACAATATGCAGGCAGCAGTACCATGAAGAGCAATGCATTCACATTTACTCAAGTTCAGTTCCCTGAAGGTTATTTTACTAATAAATACAACTAATATATTATAATGCCAATGCACTTGACATGACTGGGCATGTTCTTCTGGCACCAATCACACTTTTTAATTGTGGAGTTTGCTAGAGAGCATCTGTTTTAATGCATGTGACTATATATAGCATGGAATAGTTGTAAACAGACAAAGAAACCCTTACACTTACAGCAAAACAAACTGAAAATAAATACTTATAAATACACAATTTATTATATCAACATATAATTATATATATAATAATTTATTAATTATTTTATCAATTATATTTATGTTAAATATCAAATCTATTATATATATATATATATATATATATATATATATATATATATAAATTATATATATATTTTCTCTTTTTAATATAATTAATAAATATATATAAATAAATGCATATAAATCAAAAATAGGTCATGATACTTTGACAGACAAGTCCAAATGGAGGAACCTGTACCTTGGCAACCAAAATTTGGTTGCTAGGATAACATCAACAGGTGGATTGAACGGTTGATTTTCCACAGTGACTGGCTAGTTTTGCGGGTGGGGTGGTGGGGGTTGTCTTGTCCCATGTCTTGAATCTCCCCACATGAGTAAGAGAACACAGCGAGATGACTTGGCACAGAGAAAATGTATTTGATTCAGGGAATGAATAAGGAACTGATGTCCACTGGCGGCAAAGAGCAAAGGTTGAGCTGCAAATATAGCCGAGGTTTTTTTTTTCAATAAATCATCTGTGAGCGTTAGGAATGGCTGAATATGTCAAGTGGACGGGTCCAGCACTCTGACTAATGTGATAGAAGTCGATGCTGAAATAGAACATCAAACACACATCACAAACAGCAGATCATTCCTCTCTTCTGGGAGAAAGAGCTCTAAGGACACTATAATAACAACTGTTATTAGTGAAAGACGCACCTCAGATGAGAGGATTTTTACCAGTAATCTTTGGTTTTACTTTTAAAATGTGTAGAGTCAGCTTTGTAAATCATTCAGGTGTGAATACTGCTATCATCTGCAAACATATAGCATTCTTCATTCATGTGATCTTTCTACTAGTTATGATCAGTTTCAGCCATATTATTGTATATGAAGTCACCTATCCGTTGAAAAAATAAAAAGTCAAATTTAATAGGATAGTGCACCCAAAAATGAATATTCCCCCTGATTTACTTACCCTCAAGCCAGGTTTATATGACTTTCTTCTTTCAGACGAATACAATCGCTATGCCTATGTCCTATGTCATCTGCTGGAACATCACTCTCTCGTGAATGCATGTATGACAGTTAGCGGAAGCTAGAGATTACGGTTTATAAAGTTTTACATATGGATATTTTTCTTACACAAAATCATCTCTTCACTTCAGAATTCCTTTATTAATGCAATGGATAACAACTAAAATTAATGCAATGGATAACAAAAACTGGATTAAAAATGCCTTTAAAATCTACACTTACATTCATGCTGAGAATTCTGAGAGGCCCAATTTCCTTTTATATATATATATATATATATATATATATATATATATATATATATATAATTTTTTTTTTTTTTTAACAATTTCTTAGCATAAAAAGTGCATGAAATATATACAAATCTAATAGGATTATATTATACATTATACATTAACATATATGGTTGAAGAGGAACAGGATCTGTAATAAATCTGAGGCACTGCAAAACCAAATGGAAAAAAGAACTGGTGTCAAAAGCATTTAGCACCTTTATGGAAAGACGTAATGCATCTGGACAAAAACCAGCCAGAACATTGGGGGATATTTTGCCAAGGTAGCGGTTAATTATGGAGCTGATAATATTTCTGTTTTTATTGACCTGTCAGTTCTTATCAGAGACTTTCTCTAAAAACATTCATCGCCTTTCAGCGCAACTCTTCAAAGTGGAGGAGGCTGCAGCAGGTGTCAAAGTTCAATTGACTTATTCTGAAATGGCAGGAGGAGATTAAAAAAAATATAAAGTTTGGGAACATGGAGTCAAATTTTAACAAAAGATTTTTGACCCAGTGTCAGTTACCTCATTCTTGTTATGTGGTCCTAAAGCATCTTTGAAAAAAAAGGCTCAAATCCAGTATACAAGTTGCAAATCCTGACAACTTTGCGCATTAAGTTAGGTTCAGTTTTAGCCTCCAAAATAAACTATCATTCCTTGGCCAGTCCTCATGCTTCATAAAGGCCCAGTGTAGTTATCACCTAAAGTGTGAACCCTCTGCTCACACTGTTTTTTTTTTCATAAACAACAGGGCACTGCCAAGTACAACACACACAATTCCAACTATTTATTATAAAAGTTTTAATCTCAGGCTGTAAAAGTAAAAAATATCCTGTCTGCCAAAAGGACAAAAATAATAGTTCTCTTGCAGGTCCACCTTCATCCATGTCAATTTGATGAGAGGAATGTGCAAACTTTAGTTTACGGATACTTTTTCTTCAGCGGGTTTTCAAATGTTGCGATAAAGGTGAAACTGAAACTAGACACTAATATATTGCTAAAATAAAAACTTTCTCTAGCAATAGTAGTACAAAGAGAAACATGTTACTGTATAAATGCCCATTCATACCAAGAAAACTCAATAGATTTTATAAAAATAGCAAAATCCAGAGCACAGCTATAACCATAACAGCACAGAGGAATGATAATGCTGAAATCACTTTCAGACTGATTTTTTTCCAGCTGATGAATGATAAAAACATTGACAATCAATTAAAAAAATGTAAATTTAAAATTAAATATCCAACCCTTTGCATTTAAAGTGACAGATGACAGAAGTAAAACGAGTGCTTAAATTAATCATAACATAATGCATTATCTTTAATAGCTACTGTAGTAGTTATCTTCATAGCTGTCATTCTTGGTGTGAACTGATCTTATAGATGTTCATTTCTAAAAGGGTAAAGAGATGTTTTCATGGTGTTTGAACAAACTGAACATATTCCTTTATAACGCTGCAGTGGTAAACAAACATTACAACCCGCGTGAGTGAAGAGCGCTTCCACCCTTTGTTCCTGACGCCACACACACAGTAAATGTTGACCCCTGCCATCAGCTCCCACCCCTTTGTGCTGAAGCCAGATTTCCACAATAAATCATGCAGGCAAGTGATTGATGTGCACAATGTGGAATCTTCATGTGATGTGATGATATCTAGACCCCATACATGTGGTGGCTGCCCTCTCACATGCCAAGAGGAGCTTCTGTGTCTGCTTTTAGCTTTTAAAAGCTCTCGCTGCTGTAATTTGTAGCCTGTTGAAACTGTGAGGATATTCATAGTAGGAAAATAGATGGTGGAATGTAACTATAAGTAAATATTGAGTACATAAGTTTAGTTTTGAGGGGGTTGGGAGACACGACCTCCCAAATGAACGTTCTTAATCCATGCTGAAAATAATTTCGTAAGAGATGCCAGTAAATAAAGCACTGACAGCTAAAAGGATTTCCACTAGTTTTAGCCTCAGATATCATGCCCACAGACCGTTGGCTAAACATCTGATGCAAAATGGGCTACAAAAGTGCAAACACTTCAGGAGCGTCGAAGTCGTCATAGGATTGGTTGAATTGTTCAGGATTTCTGGGAGACGTGTGTGTCACGTTCTTTAACGTTCCACCTGGAAACAAAAATGCTGTGGCGCCTAACCCCATGGAGTCATGGAGTTTACAACTGTGACACTGGATATTCAAAAGTATGTCAAATATTTAAAGTTTGTGGCATAGAATCTTTAAAATACATCCTATAGTTTTACTTACTCATTTTCTGTTATTGTGGGGACATTTCCATGCCCCGAAACGTGACACTGAACGAAACAAACTGTAATTGGTTGTTTGACATGTCAGTCAAATGGCCTCGTGGGCGGGCATTGGCCAATGAAACCTGCCATAGATTCCAGACCTTCAGCCTGAAGGCCTGGCTATGCGAGACTAGGTTTCCGCAGTCAAGCAGAGCAGCAATAAAAATTAGAGTTGACTTATCAACTTCAGATGGTAAAAACTACTGAACAAATTACTATATACAGATGATTTTCTTGCCACAAAACTGTGCTACATCCAAAAGGTATTTCAATTGTATTTCATTTCATATATGATAAATTTGAGAAGGGAGCTTGAGCTGATGTATTGTTATGGGACACTGTAGGGTTATTCTAATGAAAGCTTGTTTTTTGGCGAGGATAAAGCATCTACCAAAAGCATAAATATAAATAGGCTGAGGTATTTATTTGGTTCAATTTTTGGTTCCTGTAATATATACAATCAGAGAAACCATCATTTGGATCAAATACATGGGAATATTGTCCTTTCATTTGAAATGCCACATCCTACATATGCATTACATACATACATTATACATCCTACATCATTCTAGGTCAGTAAGTCCCTTATGTTTCCTCAAGGTTGCATAACTGTAATAAAACAATAAATAAAATAAAAACAGTAAAAACAGTCATATTGTGAAACTGCAATATTGTGTACTGTTTTCAATTTGAAAAAAAAAAAAAAAAAAAAAAAATTTAATGTGTGGTAATCAGTGATGCGCAGGTTGATCCAAAATGAGCGGGTGCCTGCGGTCGCCCGCGGTTACGAGTCATCCAAAAATATTTTTAATGATATTCGGGTCGTGGTCGCTCGGGTCCTTTGAAATAAAAATGCCAATTAAACCTTTGTCATTTATATAGTACTAGACACATTTTTGAAATACATAGGCCTACACTTTATTGGCTGAATAACTGGCATGAAGATGACGCACGAGCTCAGTCTGCACGTAGAGATGGAGGCGGCAAAGAAGACTGCATGGGGAGCAACGTCGCTGTTTTTGGTAAAACATGATTTTGACGACTTCATTAAGTTTTGTTTTATAGAAAACTCTTTTAAAAAGATTTAATTTTGATCAATGTTTTATCAATCAGTTGCCCGTATTTAATAAATAAGAAGCAAATACTGTATATAGCCTAGCAGACAATGTAATAAGGCGCCGGCACGATCACTTGCATTGCATGTGAACTAAACTCAGCGTGTGCCTCACAGATTTGAGAAATATAGGCTATATATTACAGAAAGCTTGAAATGTCTTCTTTTAAACGAAAATATTCAAACCAAAATAAATGGGCTACTCTCTGATGATGTAATCCATATGAAATGTGCACTTCTCTCTGGCGTTCATGGCAAGTCTGCATCGTCAACTTCATCTTTGCAGCGACACAGAAAACACCAGTTTATTACTAAACAATAAAATGACTCCTTGCATATTTTCGAACCAGCAGGCCATTCTGGGTTGAGCGAGACCCCACGGAATGAGCGAGCAGATCAGGATATTCAGAAATGCGCTCTCCACTCACAAGCTCTGATCGGAACAAACCCGAGCCTCAATGTCTGCTGACCTTGCAGAAACATACAAATAGAAATAGCCAGACTAGACTATTTTAGTACAAATTATGAGATTACTGACGATTTGTTATAAATCTTGACAAAATTATAATATATAAATTTTTTTTTTTTTGCCTAGTTAGTTTTGCCTAAGTTCCTATGGCCCAAAGACGCTACGATGTGCATTTACTGCTTTTTAAAAATGTGGGTCAGGAAGCGGGTCGGGTACAATATTTTATTTTTATTTTTTTGCGGTCCGAGTTGTGGGCGGGTTAGTTGAAAATGTCGGTCGGGTGCGGGTTATTAATACATTGATCCGCACATCACTGGTGGTAATGGCTGTTCAATTTACCACAGTCTTCAATGTCACATGATCCTTCAGAAATGATTCTTTCTTATCAGTGCTTAAAGTTGTACTGCTTGATATTTTTGTGGAAAGTAAAGTTTAAAAGAACAGCATTTATTTGAAATAGAAATCTTTTGAAACATTATAAATATCTTTGCTGTCACTTTTCATAAATTTCATGTGTCCTTGCTGAATAAATATTTGTTATTATATATATAATGCTGATATGTTGCTAAGTCCCTATACTCATAGCTTACTTACTGATTAATACATATGAGCAATAAACCCTAGACTGACCCACATAATCAGCTCACTTCTAGCCATCACTTCATGCTGATGACTGTGCTCTTAGTTCAGCAACTCTGCTGGCCGATACTCATCTCCCTCATCACTCATCACCAATACTGAAGCACAGTAATTACTGGCCCTAAACTCATCTCCACTCAGACTTCAGACAGAGACAGTCCACATGCAGCGCTAAATCCCTAACCAGATGTCACAGTGTACATCTTACTAGGTATCTGCATATCAAATGGCCGGTCAGAACTGTCTGTACCGGGGACTGCATAAAGATCATATTAGAACAGCTGAGGACAAGAGTTGCATTTCTCAGGTTGAAGCACTTTAGACCTCTGTTCCTGACCATATGAACCAATAGCTTTGTTTACTCAATGGCCGACTGATAAAATGAAAAGTTTTTGGCTAGCAGTCTTCATCAGTTAATAAACCTCAAAACATATTTTGGTATTCAGAGCTGCAAAACCTATTAATTAAACAATGACATCAGACTGACACTGTCTGAAATAAATGTAACAACATGGTGACATGTGTAGTGTAAACTATCAGAAATGTGTCACCAGGACAGAGACAAAGATATCCACCAATATTAGATTACATTAGCCTGCTCTCAAGTACAGTGACTGTCACGTTGTGTCACGACTGGCCTCCTTACTCAGTAGTGCTCTTCAGAAGCCAGTGGAGTTTTAATTATGATGTTTGGATTTAATTATGCTCTGCTCTGCTTCAGGGAACATCCAAGCTCTGCATACCCGAAATGTTTTCTCTACATTACTAATGTGATTAAAAAAATGACAAGCCAGCATTGTGATATGATGATGCAAAAAATACGACTCCGATTGTATAAGTTCACCACAGGGCACCGCTCATAGTACAGTAGATGAGAATATAGCAGTTTGTCAAGTCGAATGTAATAAGTAACACCTGCTTCTCAGTACAATGCTGTACACAACCACAGTTACACACTGTATGTGGCCGCATACGCAGCGAGGGTCAGTCGCATTCTCTTTTGACAGAGAACACAGGTGGCCAGTTCACTCAAGCCCAGCAATGATAATCCCCATATCCCAAGCCAGTTTGTTCCAACATCAGCTGGCAAGTTTGAAGACCTTGCATTGTAACAGGACAATTACCACAATTCATCTTTGACTTACACGTTGCGTTCGTTCATAGCATTTTCGTGTTGACTGTACTCTTGTTGCAGTTGGCTTTAGGTTATGCAACTTTTTAAGCCAACAAGTTGAGCTAGCCTTGTGAAAAAGAAGTGTACTTAAGTATACTTTTATAAAGTGTACTTATTGTGGAAATAATTTACTTTAAAGGAACACACATGAATGCAAATTAAATATGTTATTTTCGCCGCTTAAGTACATTGTATTTGTAATTAATTTCAAATGTATCACATTTTAAAGTTATATTAAATACAGTGAGTTGAACTTTTGAGTGTTTTTTTCGAACAACTTAAGTGGCACTTTTTAGTACATCTTTATATGTACCTAATTGCTTCTAGTGTCTTTAAAATATGCTTAAAGTGTACTATTAATGTATTGACATGCAATTAATGTGAACTAAAATACACTTTAATGTCAGTTAACAATACACTTAAGTGTGAATTAAATGTAATATTTTTGACCACATAATTGCATATTATTTGTAATTAATTTCAAATATATTACAATTTAAAATTACATGAATTGCAATAAGTTTAACTTTTGAGTGATATTTTTGAACCCCTTAAGTGGAACTTTAGTATATTTTATATGTGATTTGAAATATTGTAAATATTTACTTCTGAATAAGCAATTAATGTGAAATAAAATATACTTAGGTTGAAAGGTTGAGATTTAGTATATTAAATACGGTAATAATAATAACCTAGTTACACTCAAAGCAAAAACACAAAATGGTAAACCCTTTACATTTATTGACAAATCAATCTTTAAAACAAATACACAAAAATGCTTTTTGCTGATGCACAAGAAAAAACCAACACTATACAGTTACAACACTTCAACTCACTTATTAGAAAGAGTCTGGAGGACAATGCTAATTTATCCTCCAGAATAAATAATAAATCCGGTTCTTGACTCGAGATTGAGTCAGTCTTTTCTTTTGTTCGTTATCTGGCTCGGCTCTGTGTTCATCTTCAGTTCTCTCTTCACAGCAGTTCAGTCAGTGTACTGTTTGAGTACATGAATTACTCTGGTACTTCTGGTACTCTGAGTACTAATGCATATTGCAGACGCGAACCGTTTAAAACGATTCAGTTCGATTTGGTGAACTGGTTCAAAAAGATCCGGTTACATCGAATGATTCGTTAGCCTATATTAGAAACCAAATATAGGTTATTTGAATCCAAATGAATTTTTCTTGCAATTAATTCACTTAAATGTGTGTTTAAGTGACTAAAAACAACATAATGATATTGAAAGTATTCTGTACACAGATGTAAACGATGGTACTATTACATACAAATACACTACTTTCAGAAAATATTATATAGAAAATATAATTAATAAAATTCATAGAGCAGGAGTTGCTGATGAAAATTTCAACAATTCAAAGTTTTATTGGAGTATACTATATAAGAAAGAGTATTGAAGTTTATTTTTATTAATTAAATTAATGCACATAGTAGGCTATATATTATAGTCTAAATAGTAATACATTTAAAATACATTAACAACTGTAATTTTGGAGAACGCACTTAAGTTGAAATTAAAATCAATTATTTTACATGTGCTTTAGTATATTGATAAATATATAAAAATAATTGTACTTATTTAAAATACAATAACATCATAATTATGTAAAATGAATGTTTAAGTAATACTTAATTAGACATTATCATTAAGTGCATTTTTATAAAGTGCACTTAAGTATGTTAAGACCTATTGTGATTAAAGTGTAATCTCTTTAAGTACACTTAAGTGACCTTTAATTTAAACTATATGATATTATCTGCAAATGCTCTTTTTAAAAAAAAGTATACTTTTAAGATTGGAAGTACACAACAAATACACTTTTAATACAATTAAGCACACTTCTTTTTCACAAGGGTTGCATCACAGTATAGAATTTTATCAAAAATATTTTCCGCCTCACTGAAGAGACAGAAGCAACAGTTTGTCACGAAGTGCACACAAACAAGAAGATCCAAAAGCAGTGTTTTATTAGGGTAATCCAGAATCATAAATCAGCCAGGCAAAGGTCAAAATCCAGAAAAGCAGTCCAAAACAAGAAACACGGCAAAAAACAGAGAACACGAAAATACCGGGTGACATTAACCAAGGACTCCATGACAATGACAGAAACAAACAGGGTATATATAGACAGGTGCAAACAATGTGAGTGGGAACAGCTGTGTGCAATGAAGTGATTAGTCCAGATAAAGGCTTGTGAGAAATGCAGTACTGAAGTGGGGTGAGGATATAGGGAAGTGAGACCTCTAGTAGACACCCAGGGATACACAGACCAAACACTGTGACATTACCCCCTCCTCTAAGGAGCAAATTCCAGATGCTCCTCTGAAAACACAAAAAAACAAAAACAAAGTTATCAGGAGGGAGGCGGAATGGTGGGTGATCAGGGGGAGGGACAGAGGGCCAGGTCTATAGAGGGGAACAGGGACAGTAGTGATGGCTTAGCAGGTAGCCAGGGCGGATCAGAAAGTTCAGGGGACCAGGGGAGTGCTGACAGAGCAGGAATCCAGGGTGGAGCAGGTGGAACTGGAACCCACTGGGGTGGCACAGGAGGAACTGGAGCCCACCACAACCGAGCAGTCGGGACCGAAGCCCACCAGGGTGGACCAGAGGACCACCACAGCCGAGCAGACGAAACAGAAGCCCACCAGGGCAGAGCAAAGGACCACCACAGCCGAGCAGATGAGACAGAAACCCACCAGGGCGGAGCAGAGGACCACCACAGCCGAGCAGATGAGACAGAGGCCCACCCGGGCGGAGCAGAGGACCACCACAGCAGAGTCAATGGCCCAGGAGAGCAAGTCTGGTCAGGTAGGACTGAAATAAAGAACATGAACAGGTTAATGGCGGCCTCCGTGGCCATGATGAGATGGTAGATGGCCTCCATGGCCATAACAGGACAGGCAATGAGTTCATAAGCGGCCCCCATAGCCATGACGAGAGGGTAGATGGCCTACGAAGGTTCTGCAGCAGTTGCCGCCACCTCTGGAGGTTCCACCGCCGTAACAGTCTCCTTGACAGCAATAAAACGGACTGAGAGAGCATTGCTGGGTGCAACAGACAGGATGTGATGAGGCTCTGGAAGTTCAGCTGAGACATGACCAGGCTCTGGATGATCTGTTGTTATATAACAAAGCTCTGGAAGATCTACTGAGACGTGATGAAGTTCTGGAAGAATGGTAGTGATCTGACTGGGCTCATAAAGACCAACCATGACTTGACCCTGTTCACAGAGATCAACGGTGACCTGACTTTGTTCACGGAGATCAACGGTGACTTGACTTGACTCATGAAGTTTAACTGTGGTTTTACTTGACTCATGGGTGTTAATGGTGCCTTGACCTGACTCTGGACGGTCAATGGTGATCTGACTCGACTCTGGGAAATCAACGGGGACCCGACTCAACTCTGGAGAGTCCACGGGGACCTGACTCGAATCTGGAGAGTCCACGGGCGGCCATCTTGTCTGGAGACACAGGCGTAGAGTCGGCCATCACCCCAGCCCTACTGCCATGGTCCAAAACACTTGAGCCAGACCACCCACCTCACTCCCCCTTTGACAGAGGGTGGTTAAATTCAAGAGTCTCCCCCTCCGCTCCTCCATGGTGGCTGGGGAAAGGATTCGAAATCCCACACTGCTGGATCTGGGCATGATGGAGTCCTTCTGTCACAAAGTGCACACAAACAAGAAGATCCAAAAGCAGTGTTTTATTAGGGTAATCCAGAATCATAAATCAGCCAGCAAAGGTCAAAATCCAGAAAAGCAGTCCAAAACAAGAAACACGACAAAAACCAGGGAACATGAAAATACCGGGTGACATTAAGCAAAGACTCCATGACAATGACAGAAACAAACAGAGTATATATAGACAGGTGCAAACAATGTGAGTGGGAACAGCTGTGTGCAATGAAGTGATTAGTCCAGATAAAGGCTTGTGAGAAATGCAGTACTGAAGTGGGGTGAGGATATGGGGAAGTGAGACCTCTAGTGGACACACAGGGATACGCAGACCAAACCATGTGACAGTTTTCACAGCATTCACCTTGTTCGTTCTGTGTTTGTCCCTCACCAGTGTCCCATTGACACTCGTAAGGTTTTGTCAGAGAACAATGTGATAATTGGCGGTATGTCCATGCTGCCCATGTTCTTCCATGCTCACCCTCGGCCCATCCAAGATTAGGATGAGTTTGTTTCTTCATCAGGTTTGTAGCAATGTAGCATTGCATCAGTGTCTCGGCGATGGATGCCCTGCATGAATGGGTGCCGACAGAATGAGAGTAAAAACATCACAATAATCCACAGACATAAAAACATCACAATAATCCACACCACTCCATTCCATCAGTTCACATCTGGATATGACAAAAACAAAAGCGTCAAGACGTTTTTAACTTCAAACTATTGCTTCTGGCTAAAATAGGAGTTCATAATCCCAGTTAAAGGTGCCATAAAATGCATTGATACAATATTTTAAATGATATCTACATAAAAGGTATGTGGCTTGGGTAAGGGAAAAAATTATCCTGAAACGGTTTTACATGTCCATTTACAAACCTAGGATTTGTTCCTAGAATTATTTGTAAGGGTCATGAATAATAATGTTGAGCTCTGCTCTGATTGGCTGTTTCACTGCCAAAAATCTTTTCTGTCCAGCGTGAACGATGGAGAGATTAGGCATCCAACCTGATATGTCTGAGCCTGTATCAGACAAAGATACAGATTTTAAAAGATTTTGAAAGAATGTTTAGTGTCTGAGTGAACGAGGCTTGAGAGAGTTGTCAGTGAAGATGTGGACGCAGCCTCTGTGTTGCTGTTATAAGCATTTTTGCACTTGTCTTTTCCACTTTTTTTGACACTTTAGAAAGCTAATAAAGTAGGACGTTGCAGTTTAGGGTCAGCGATATCTTTATCTACCTTAATTTTTTATTTATTTATTAGTTTTAATAGCAATATCTGGCAAAATTTGCATCGATGTGCAGGTCTGGCTGGCCTAGAACATGGGCTGGTATACGTTATGCAAATGTTGGGGGTGTAAACATTAATGATCCCTACTGTAACGTCACAGTCGGTGTTTTGTTTGGATTCGCCTCTTTTTCAGTGGACTATTGCAGCACGGGATTTTCAATGGTGTTTGAGGCTCACGATATTTCACAATCATTTCCATGTACATAACTCTTATTCAACTATGCCAAGGTAAATACAGTTTTCCAGTCTGTGGCAGCTTTAACAGAAATATGTTCAAATATCATTTTGCAAGCTTTTCCATGAAGTTATTAAAATTTTATTTTTGAATGTTCACTGGACGTCCAGCTTTTTTTAAAATGTTTTTCCTGGTTATGATAATGTTAATGGAACATTTGATCATTTTCCAAACATTATGGAAACGTTACTTTTAAATTTTCTCTGAACATTGTAAAACAAGTAGTAATATTTAAAAAGATTCTATGAATAATGTTTTTTTGCCAACATTTTGAGAACACTATTAAAGAACGGATAACTTTGAATGACAATAAACACACAATTGCAATGTTAATTGACATAGCTTGCATCACGGAAAAAAATAAACATTCCAAAATTGGTGTTTGCAGCTGGGGTCTTTTATTGTACTTGTCCATTAAACTGATTTAGTCATGTTAACTCAGATTGCTCTTTTCTTTTTCTTTCTTTTTCTTTCTTTTTTCTTTTTGCAGTCATGTTTTACTAAAGAAAGTTTGAGGTCTAATCATAAAGAATAAAAGGTTGTTAGGGTTTCTCTTTAACAATGTTTTTTTTTGTGTGTGTGGTTTCAAACTTGCTGACAAACTTCTATGGATTCTATGGAATTATTTCCCCCAAGGAATCAAAAAGGTAAATTTGGAGAAAAAAAGTCAGCAACCTTGAGATATTAGCGAACTGTGAGATAGATCAGTCATGACATAAATAGTCAAAATGACCTTTTTTTTCTTCTCTATTTATTTTTATTTTTTTAACTCTGGAACTGTGGAAATAAGCTTCCATATACTTTAAATCATTTACTGCTTAATATAGTATTTTCTTCATATTTGTAAGAGCACACTTGTCTGCGGGGAGTGGTAAGGACAACGGCACCAAAGAAAAACATCTACTTTTGGCAAGTTCCAGTAAACATTGAACTTGAAACATTCTTATTTGTTGTCAATATGACATTGGACTCAAGAAACACCATGTTAACAGAATTTGAGAACCAATTACAATCAGATAAGATAGTAAGATTTTTCAAATTCAGTTTGTGCATTTATGTTCAAAATAGGAAAAATAAGGATTCTATCTTGAGATCCAATGAGAATCACCCAGCTGCATAAGCTCCCCTTTCTGCAATTCATGAGAACCATTAGTGTTAATGAAGAGGGAGGGACTATCATTAATTAGCTGAAATCTGTAGAATACAAAAAGACCAAAAGAACAGTATCTCCACATTGTGTTTAGCTGTTAAACAATGGCTGGAAGTTGGTGTTTGGTTCAGATTTTGCTGGTTTGTGTTTCCTGTCATGCTGTTCCACACTGGAGTAAATCGCTTCAGGATGTTCAGTCTCTGATGACCCAGCAGTTTCTGCTTCAGAAGCCGATTCAACAACCAAGTAACCAGCAGGTTCCTCAGCAGTTTCCGCCTCAGAAGCCAGTTCAACAACTACCTAAACTGCAGTTTCCGCTTCAGAAGCCGGTTCAACAACCAACTTACCAGCAGTTTCCGCTTCAGAAGCCGGTTCAACAACCAACTTACCAGCAGTTTCCGCTTCAGAAGCCGGTTCAACAACTACCTAAACCACAGTTTCCGCTTCAGAAGCCGGTTCAACAACCAACTAACCAGCAGTTTCCTCAGCAGTTTCCGCTTCAGAAGCCAGTTCAACAACTACCTAAACCGCAGTTTCCGCTTCAGAAGCCAGTTCAACAACTACCTAAACTGCAGTTTCCACTTCAGAAGCCAGTTCAACAACTACCTAAACCGCAGTTTTCACTTCAGAAGCCAGTAGTGCAGGCAGATTCCCTTGATAAATGTGATGTAGCTGATTCTGAGCAGATCCAATGTGGTCTACCTGGGATCAGTGGTGCTGAGTGTGAAGCTATCAACTGCTGCTTTAAAGCACAGCAGTGTTTCTATGGGAGGGCGGGTAAGTGTTCTCAATCTTATTGTTTGTTAAACTGATTCTCTGCATTAACCTGCTCTTGTACCTTGTTATAGTAACTGTCCAGTGTATTAGAGATGGTCAGTTTGTGGTAGTGGTGTCTAGAGATGTTACTCTGCCTCGACTGAGTCTGGATTCGGTTCATCTGCTGGGTGGAAACGACCCACCTTGTGCTCCTGTGGGGTCCACACCTTCCTTTGCCATATACCAGTTCCCTGTGACCGCATGTGGCACGAGTGTGATGGTGAGCAGCTGCTACTGGTTTTTCTGCATTTGCTTATGAAGGACTGGATGCTGCCACTGTTTCTCCTCACAGGAGAATGGCGGATATGTGGTGTATGAAAACCGAATGACCTCATCCTATGAAGTGGGGATTGGACCATATGGTTCCATCACAAGGGACAGTCACTTTGAGTAAGTGATCTATGACTTGGTGTGAACCTTAATCCCTGATAAATGCTGCAAGCTCGCTGTGTTGTCCAGGTTTCTCTTCCAGTGTAGATACTCTGAAACTTCTGTGGAAGCTCTGGTTTTGGAGGTCAACTCTGTTCCTCCACCTCCACCAGTAGCTGCTCCTGGACCTCTCAGGGTGGAGCTCAGACTGGCCAATGGCCAATGTGTCACCAAAGGCTGTGCTGAAGGTAAGGTCTTGTCCTGTGTCTGCCTAAAGCCTTTCAAACTTGAGTCTGGTTAAACCCCAGTGTTCCTCAGGGGATGAGGCCTACACTTCCTACTACAGTGACTCTGATTATCCAATCAAAAAAGTCCTGCGAGAGCCTGTGTATGTTGAGGTGCACATTATGGAGAGGACTGACCCCAACATTGTCCTGATGCTGGGACATTGTTGGACGACTTCAACCCCCAGTCCACTCAGTCTCCCCCAGTGGGACCTTCTGATCGATGGGTGAGTGTACAGCCCATCTTTATCCCGTTAGTCTGCTGGGAGGTCCTTTCTAACCTTCTCTTTTGTCCTCAGATGCCCTTACCAGGACGACCGTTATCTGACCACACTGGTTCCAGTGACTGGATCGTCTGGTCTTCAGTTCCCAACCCACTACAAGCGCTTTGTTGTGAAGATGTTCACATTTGTAGATCCAGCCTCACTGGCTGCTCTGCAGGAAACCGTATGCCCCGCTTTACTTTTTAACACTTGTATTTACTACTCGTGGATTCTATGACTTGAGCCTCTTTCTTGCCTGTCAGATCTTCATCCATTGCCGTACAGAGGTGTGCCATCCATCTGGCTCTTGTGAGCAAAGCTGCACCAGGAAACGTGAGTTCTTGCTTTCTCTTGACCGGAGGAACTGAGCATTTTATTAGTGTTCTCACTTCTAACACTTCTCTTTCAGGAAGAGATACTCGTATCAAGGCTGTCTCTGGGGAGCAGACTGTGGTTTCTAGTGGAGCAGTTACTCTGGTCATGTAAATCTAGTTTTTAATAAACTTTGCAGAACCCGGAGATATCTTGTCTATTGGTATTATTCTGCAGAATCTGGTATCAAATGCCCCTCTTGCCAGTTTTTTTTTTTCTTCCTCTCACTATCAAACCAAGGTTCCACAACCTTTTGTAAGGTTGTGCATTCAGAGTCCTTTATCCATCCTCCAGTTGCTAACCTGGAGCAGCAAACGGTTCCCCTTTTTAAAGGGTTAATTGTTAACAGGATGTTTAACCCATCCAAGTGCACATACACATTTTGCGGGGGAGCAATTGGTGGTCTGGTGTCTTCCTCAAGGGCACCTCAGCTGTGGGTATTGAGCTGAATCCCCCCCCCCCCCATTCTTGCTGGGACTGAGACTTGAATCTGTTAGCTTTAGGTTACAAGTCTGACTATTCAACCTTTGGGTTGAGACTCAACCACCACAACTTGTGGGTCATATTCGACGCGTCTGTCAGTCATCCTAGGACTCTCTGCATCTATGGGGAAAGATTTGGTTGCAAGCTGGGCAGTTGTGGCCTAATGGTTGGAGTCAGACTTGTGACCTAAAGGTTTAATACTCCCTACCAGTAGGGAATGTAGGTTAGGGATTGAATGAACCGTGCTCCCTTCCAATTTCAATACACCTAGTTGCTCCCCAAAAGGGATGGTGGCAAGTAAAATGATTCCTTCGCATGTTTAGCTGAGAGGACAAAATCCTGGTGGAGCCAAGCCTTCTGACAAGAAACAAATTACAGTACATATTTCAAGAAATTTGAGGCATTTTTATTTCCTCATGCGTAAAAGGCTAACCTGCACCCTGGGGCATAATATTTTGGGCTATACCGAAGGGAGTGTTGGAAAATATGACTCGAGAGTAAAAAAAAAAAGTGGTTTGCTGAAAAACTACTAGACCCCAGCAGTAGCTGGTGATGAATTTTATTAATGCACATAGTAGGCTATATATTATAGTCTAAATAGTAATACATTTAAAATACATTAACAACTGTAATTTTGGAGAACGCACTTAATTTGAAATTAAAATCAATTTTACATAAAAATAATTGTACTTTAAAATACAATAACATAATTATGTAAAATGTATGTTTAAGTAATACTTAATTTCGACTATCATAAAGTGCATTTTTATAAAGTGCACTTAAGTATGTTAAGACCTATTGTGATTCAAGTGTAATCTCTTTAAGTACACTTAAGTGGTCTTTAATTTAAACTATATGATATTATCTGCAAATGCACTTTTAAAAAAAGTATACTTTTAAGATTGGAAGTACACAAGTTCACTTTTAATAAAATTAAGCACACTTCTTTTTCACAAGGGTATATTTGAACAGCGAAAACAAACAATTAACATAGAATGAACTGGTTTTTGTGAAAGAAATGTTGATCATCCTGAAGAAGAAGTGTCTGTTGAAACAAGAAGCCTCCTGTTCCTCCACCACCCCATAGTGCTGAAATTGAGGTGTTAAAATGAGGACTTGATTTATTAAGTACTAATTGTTGGTGTGAATGTCTCTGCTCTAGTTTGGTGCGGGTTATTGACAGTCTCTACTGAGTGTGAACTTTTAGCGGCTGGCAGATTCATGGGATCAACTCCTGCTGAGCAAATAATATTTTTGAAAAGTTGCAAAGTTGTTGCCACCACTCAAAAATCGGCCCTCGAGTCCTAGGGGGGTATTGTTTATTTTTTTCACCTCCAACAGGCTAGTGATTGATGAGAGAGGGAGGCTGTCTGTGAAAAGAACAGAGAGAGGGAAGTGAGCTGGACTGGGAGGTGGAAGAGAGAAACAGGCCTAAAATAAGCCACTCATCGGTTTGGACTGCTCACAGGTCAGTGGTGAAGATGTGTTCTCAAGCCATCACATTGGCCACATGACAGGGATGGCAGGCCATCACTGGAGGCCTTAAAAAGAGTGGCCCGCAGCTCTATTTATGGAGCAGAAATTCAGCCACTGACACGCGCTGTCAGCTCATGATGGATTAGTGAGAGAGGCCTGGATAGGCGGGAAGAAGGGTTATATTATTGCAGCACTATGGTTTTAGGGACAACATTTCATAAAGTATTTACAGGCCCAATTCAGGGGTCGAACCGAGATCCTGATCATTAGACATCAGTGTTTTTATAGATTAATAAATGAGTGCAGTGGCGTGCACAGACCTCTGGAGGGGCAGGGGCGAAATGGCCGTACGAGGGCACAATCACGGACCAGGGGTAGCATGTGGGGGTATTGTTCCCCCTCGGCTAGGGGTGGGCGATATGGCAAAATATCATGAATCTTTTTTTAAATATGTTTTTATCACGAAAAAATTGTGTTATTATTTTATCTTTGTTATTAAATAATTAGAACAAAGATACACATTACAAATACACATTATATACAAATAAAATAAACTGTGTTTTATTGTCAGATACAATAGTATTTAGCAGGAGCATTCAAAATTTTTTATGAACAAATATAATAATAAAACACTATATACCTTGATTCCTATTAAAGCAACTGTATTTAAGTTTTTCAGTCAAGAGTATTGAGTGATTTATCTCTTTGTGTTTGGATTTTTATCAACATTAAAGGAATAATTAACCTAAAAATTAAAATAGGTTAGCATTTTATTTTTTATACCTTCATGCGCTCACTCAAAAGTTGTTTTAAACCTTAATAAGTTTCCTTCTTCTGCTAAACATAAATGCTATTTTGAAGAAGGTGGAAAACCCAACATTTCCTGGTCCACAGTGACTTCCATAGTATTTTTCCTACTATCAAGGTCAATGTGGCAACTGTTTGGCTACCCAGATTCTTTAAAATATCATCTTTTGTGCTCAGCACAAGAAATAAATTAATATACATTTGGGACAACACTGAGTGAATAAACAATGACAGAAATTACATTTTAGGGTGAACGATCCCTTTAATTACAGTCGGCAGCATGTAGCCTACTGTCCCTTTAAGACCTGCACCGCATCTAAAATGCAGACATGCATCTGTTTCTTTCAGTTGTTTACTTTTATTTTAGACATAACTAACTGAGTCTATACATAAACCTTGTGTGTTTCGACAGTATTAGCACAAAACATAACTTAGTTCAGTAATCAGGCACAGTTTGACGGGATTTTTCATTTTCATTCGCATGCTTTGAGTGTGCTCAGAAAAAACGCACGTCAGAACAGCACACTAATTAAATGTTTAAATAACCAATAAGGCTTTAAACCAGATGCAAAAAAAAAATACTTTTGTGAATAAGTGCAGCGTCCCATGAGAGTAATGTCTTGTCCAAATAATACCCACACTTGAAGTCTTTGCCACTTATGTGCGTGTGCTCGTGACAGGAAGTAAGTGCACAAGACTGTACAGATCTTAAAAATGCCAAAGCCGAGAGAGTTTGCCAGACTTAAGGTTGCTCTGGAGAACCTACTGCCTGTTGATGCTACAGAGCGTTTTAAATACCAGATCCTGGTGGATCACCTGAAGTATGAGGAGGCACTTCTCATATACAAACTCACTGCAGCCCTACACTGACACTATGACAAGCCTAATTGAGCATTATGGACAGCCTCACCAGCTAGCTCTCAGGAAAATAGCTGATTTAATGGAGGCCCCCAATATTGCACGGGGTGACTCCAGTGGGTTTAAGCGATTTGCCTTGAAAGTGAGAGTACTCGTGGCGATGTTAGACCAGCTTGGGGACACTGGAAAGACTGAGCTTCACTGTGGTTCACATGTAACACGGCTTATGTCTAAACTGCCACATGATATACGGGCCGAATTTAAGAGATTCCTGTACCCAATGCTTGTTACAATCCCAAGCCTATTGCACTTTTCTGACTGGCTTGACTATGAGCTGAAGTTGCAGGAGACGGTGTATGAGCCTCTAACCAGTGAAAACAAGAGCAGAGCAGGACCCAGAACAGAGCGCCGTGACGCTAAGAGTGGTAAGTGGTAATCATGCACACCACAGACCAACCCGAGAGCACACTGACAGTAGAGAAGGCCTTATCTAGCACCAAGCAGCCAGAGAGGACAGCATACTGCCCTTACTGCTCGAATACGCAACACTTCCTAGTGTGCAAACTTTGCACAGCTTACAGTGGAACAGATAACAGCGTGAATTAAGAATAACAAGAGGTGCTTGCGATGCGGTCGCACACACCAGGCTGTACAGTGCCGCTTGAAAAAGACATGTCACAAGTGTAAGGGGAGACACCTGCAATCTTTGCATGAAGTGAATATAAAACCTGCAGCTGAGGATACATCCTGCCTTATCAGCACAACTAATGAAGTTCTGTATGTGGACAGGCGGGCTGGATGCAGCCAAGTGCTACTGAAAGTGAGTAAAGTGCTGCTGCGCAACGGTGAACACTCCTTGGAGACATATGCCATCCTTGATGATGGATCGGAGTGGACCATTTTCCTCCCTGCAGCAGCGCAGATCCTTAAGCTTACTGGTGAACCGGAAAATATGATCCTCAGAACTGTTAAACATTTAAGAGGCCTCCCTCTCCAGACGATTAACAGAGTGCAACCCCTGTTGTTAATTGGGTAAGATTATACCCACTTAATCACTCCAGTGGAGCCAGTGCGTGTGGGACCCCACGGGGGACCAGCCGCAGTGAAGACAAAGTTGGGCTGGACACTTCAGGGGCCGATCATGTATAGCAAGCAGCAGGCAACATCACAACAGTGTCTGCACATCTCCACCCTCTCACCCACTAACGAGCTTCTACAGAGTGTAGAGAGATTGTGGCAGCTGGATGTTCTGCCTTACAGGAGTGAAAAGCTTGTCACACGCTCAAGGCAGGATCAGGAAGCAGTCTGCCTGCTGGAGGCAAAGACCACACAAGTAGATGTTGATGGAATTCAGCACTATGCTACTCACCTCCTCAGAGTGAAGAACATGCCACTGCTTCAGGCACCTAAGGAGGCTGTGCTAGCTAATCTCCGCAGTACAGAGAGGCGTCTGCGGCAAGACCCTCAAAAAGCAGCAGCATACTGTGCAGAGATTGGAAAGCTGGAAAATACGGGCTATGCAGTTAAAGTGTCAGAAGAGGAGCTGTGCAAAGCAGCTGAGTTCTGGTTCATCCCACATCATATGGTGGGCCATAACGGAAAGAACAGGATTGTGTTCAACTGTTCCTTCACGTATAAGGGAAACAACCTCAACGAGCTGCTCTTGCCTGGGCCCACCTTAAGTTCCAGTCTACTGGGTGTACTGCTGCGCTTCAGAGAGCATGCAATTGCTATCTGCAGTGATATCAAGGGCATGTTTCATCAGGTGAGGCTGCTCCCCGAAGACAAGCCCTTGCTTCGCTTCCTGTGACAAGACCTGAATACAGAGAAACCACCCAGCATCTACACATGGCAAGTCCTTCCGTTTGGCACCACATGTAGCCCCTGCTGTGCAATTTATGCACTGCTGAAACATGTGTTTGACCATAGTCAGCCAGGTGAAGATGTTGATAGAACAATCCTTTTATGTGGATAACTGTCTGAAAAGCCTCCCTTCTGTTGAAGAAGCCCATCACCTGGTCGACAAACTGATCTCACTGTTGGCTACAGGTGGATTTGAGTTACGCCAGTGGGCCAGTAACAACCCTGAGGTCGTAAGTCATCTGCCCAAAGAAGCAAGATCTGAGAGCAGTGAGTTGTGGCTCAACGAGTCAGGTACTGACCCACAGGAGATGGCACTAGGACTCCGCTGGCTCTGCAATTCAGACACTTTAAGGTATAAATACCGTATGCTGGACCAACCTACACCCACCATGCGAAACATATACAGAGTCCTGGCATGCCTGTTCGACCCTCTGGGATTTATAGTCCCCTTCACTACTCGGGCCAAGGTCTTGGTGCAGCACTTGTGGGACAATCAGAGAGACTGGGATGACCCTTCACTGCCTGAAGATGTGCTGCAGCCATGGCTGATGTGGGGGGAAGAATTGCAGTATCTCTCCCAGATTCTACTGCCTCGCTGCTATGTGAGCCCTGAGATGAACACTTCAAACCTCCAGAGAGACTTACACATCTTTGCTGATGCTTCAGAGAAGGCATACGGCTCAGTAGCCTATCTGTGCACAGAGGGTTCACAGGGCCGTGTGGAAGTGTCATTCCTGTATGTTAGATCGAGAGTGGCCCCGAAGAAGCAGCAATCACTACCAAGACTAGAACTGTGTGCTGCCCTGACGGCTGCACAGCTAGCTACACTACTTCAAAGAGAGCTGACTATGAACATCCGCAATGTTATATGTTGGACCGACTCCACAACAGTACTTACATGGCTTCAGTCTGACTCCTGTCGGTACAAGGTATTCGTGGGAACAAGAATAGCTGAAATCCAGGAGCTGACTGATGTCCGGGCCTGGAGATATGTGGATTCTGCCAACAACCCAGCTGATGACATAACGCGGGGAAAAACACTGCTTGATCTGGCTGGTAAGAACAGATGGAGTCAGGGCCCTGCCTTCTTACAACAGTCGCCTGAATTCTGGCCTACACAGCCATCCACAGAGGTGACCGAGAATCCTGCTGAATCTGCTGTCTCACTACAAGTATACAGACATCTCTGCCACCAAATGCTGATCAGTGTTCCTCATTAAGAGCACTGATAGAAGCAGTTGCACAATCTAGCCCTGTGTCATCAGTGAGCCCAGTCAGTCTTTCTGCTGATGACTACCGAGAAGCAGAGAGAGAAGTATTGAGACGAGCCCAGCAGGACAGCTTTACTGAGGAGCTCAGTCTCTTGAGTACCGGTAAGCCAGTAGCTGCCACCAGTAGGCTGATCTCCCTAGCACCAGAGTGTGACAAGACTGTGAGACTCATCCGGGTTGGAGGAAGGCTCCGCCGCAGCGACCAGTTAGAACCAGATTCTATTCACCCAGTGGTCCTGGACCATCGGCATAAAGTGACCCAGCTCATCATTCAGGACATGGACAAGAGCCTTCACCATCCAGGATCAGAGCGCCTTTTTGCAGAGCTGTGGCGAAAATACTGGATTCTGCATGGCCATGAAGCTGTTAAGCGCCATCAGCACTCCTGTCCGGACTGCCAGAGATGGAGAGCCTCTCCAGTAGTGCCCAAGATGGCAGACCTCCCACAGTCTAGACTACAGCTGCTGAAGCCCCCGTTCTTCTCTACGGGCATGGACTGCTTCGGGCCTTTCACAGTGAAGGTTGGCCGTCGCCATGAGAAGAGATGGGGCATACTATTTAAATGCCTGACGACGCGTGCTGTGCATGTGGATGTTCTGTCCAGTATGGACTCAGATTACTTTTTGATGGCCCTCCGCCGTTTTATAGCACGAAGGGGTAAACCAGCAGAGCTCTGGTCCGACCACTAATTTTAAGGGAGGTGAAAGAGAACTCCAGGAGGCCTTCAGGTCATTACACCCCACACTCCAGACTCAACTGGCTAAACACCAGATTAGGTTTCAGTTTAACCCCCCAAGCACACCACACTTTGGAGGAGTCTGGGAAAGGGAAGTGAGGTCTGTTAAAGCTGCACTGTATGCCTCCATCCAATCACAGACTGTCCCCGAAGAGGTCCTGCGGATGGAGTTATTGAAGTAGAAGGGATCTTAAATTCTAAGCCACTGGGTTACGTATCAACAGACGTGGCTGATGCTGACCCAGTAACCCCCAACTTGCTCCTCATGGGGCGGCTAGACCCCTCTTTACCACAGGCTGTGTATGCTGAGTCTGAGCTCCTGAGTCGCCGCCGTTGGAGACATACTCAGGTGCTGGCTGACCAGTTTTGGTCCCACTTTACACGACACTACCTCCCGACTCTTCAGACTTGCTCTAAGTGGCACAAGGACCCTGCTCAGCTGCAAACTGGAACCATAGTGATGGTGGCGGACCCACAGCTGCCCAGAGCACAGTGGCCTTTAGGTCATGTCACTGAGGTTATTCCAGGAACTGATGGGAGAGTCAGGACTGCAGTAGTCAAAGTCAAGGACAAAAGCTACACGAGGCCTGTCGCTCGCCTTGTAGCTCTGCCTGCCATACCAGACACTGATACGGTCAGTCCTCCTTAGAGTGGCAAATATAGTGTAACAAATTTGGGGGCGGCTGTGACGAAGGACGACTCCTTTCAGGCAGATAAAACTGACTGTTTGAGAATCAGCCAATCAGAAGTGTCACTGCGCTCTGCGGCTTGCGGAAGCAGACAGCTTTAGTTTCAGTTTCGAAACACTTGGAAGAGATCGCTGACGTTAAAAGACTGTGCAGTGTTATTTCATAAATAATATAAGAAAGTGACGCTGTAGGCCTACTTATTTACAAGTTCCTAGTATTGTGTGCATGCAACTACCAGTAAGTATACTGAAGTTTGTTGTTATTTTTACCTCACTTTTACCTCAATAATGTCGCGGCCAGAGGTGGGTAGTAACGAGTTACATTTACTTCGTTAAATTTACTTGAGTAATTTTTTGGGGTAACGAATACTTTTCGGAGTATATTTAAAGATGGGTACTTTATACTCTTACTTGAGTAAATTTTTGGGGAAAAATCTGTACTTTTACTTCGTTACTGTGGGCGACGCTCCTCTCGTTACTTTATCTTAATGCAATAAATGTTATAATGCTTCAGTTTATTCCAAACGCGCCGTCTACTTTTCTCTGGGCAATGAGCGATGCCCATTCGCGAATGATTCATTCTTTTGAGTCAATTCTGTTCAAAGGCTTGATCCAACCAATTGGCAAACGAGTGAATAGGTTCATGAATCAGTTTGAATGAGTCGTTCTGTTCCCTGCCGCACGCGCTGAGCGTCTGAAGTGGTTCACTCAGAGTTGTAACGTTTAAGAACAGAAAGAGCGTTGAAAACGTGGCTGGAACTGCACTGAATTGAAATCTGCAAAGGCTATTATTTGCTAGCGATGGAGATCCTTATTAGATGAACACTGTGTGTGCTGTCTACTGTTTAACAGGTAATAACTTGGGCTACATTCGATTACAGTACACGATACCACTGTGACATTAGTTTGTTGTAGGCCTACGTTTTATCATTTGCAGAAATGCAAATGATAAAATGTGTGCTGCAGCACAATATAGCGACGTTTCTTCAAAGGCAGATTGTTGAGACATTTTTATCATCCACAATGAAAAACCTTGATATTGCACACCCCTACCCTCGGCAGAAATTTGTGGACTGGGGGAAGACCGGATTACAAGGGCACTTTAGCGTCGGACCTCAAAGGGGCAAGGACTCGAGTATATTGCTTGTTTTTGCTCAATTTTGCCAACGAAAGTAGTTCCAGACAAAGATCACAGCACTGTTTTGCATCTCTAAGCAATGGATGGTGTTTACTTATTGAATTAATCAGCTTTTTGAACGAATCGGTTGAATAAATGATTACGTGATTCACTCATTAACACAGTCAAATGCTTTGTTTCTGAATTAATCAGCAGTTTGAATGAATCGGTTGAATCTCAATGTCTCACTCATTAACATTCACTTGCTGTCACCTACTGGCGGTTTTAATTTCACATATCAATTTTTTTTCCCATGTTTTAAATTATTTCAAATATCAGTATTCAACGTTTTATTAAAAACTAATCATTAAGCCTATTTCTGTAACTGCAGTTTCAATGAATCCATGTCCTAAATGCTATTTCAGATCCAGATTCCAGAAATGTTCTCTTATTTTGGAATGAAAGACACTAAGTACTGTATAAAGTGCTTCTTATTCTTATTGCTGGCAGCCATATCACCCTGGAGCCCAAGACCGGTTTCCCACTGAAGCTAAGCAGGGCTGAGCCTGGTCAGTACCTGGATGGGAGACCTCCTGAGAAAAACTAGGTTGCTGCTGGAAAAGGTGCTAGTGAGGCCAGCAGGGGGTGCTCACCCTGTGGTCTGTGTGGGTCCTAGTGCCCCAGTGTAGTGATGGGGACACTATACTGTCAACAAGCACCGTCCTTCGGATGAGACGTTAAACCGAGGTCCTGACTCTCTGTGGTCAGTAAAAATCCCAGGATTTCTTTCGAAAAGAGTAGAGGTGTGACCTCGGCATCCTGGCTAAATTCGCCCATTGGCCTCTGACTATCATGGCCTCCTAACAATCCCCATATCCGCTGATTGGCTTCATCACTTTGTCTGGTGGGCATTCTGGCGCACTATGGCTGCTGTCGCATCATCCAGGTGGATGCTGCACACTGGTGGTGGATGAGGAGATACCCCCTGTCTATGTAAGCGCTTTGAGTGCCTAGAAAAGCGCTATATAAATGTAATGAATTGTTATTATTATTATTATTCTTACCTAAAAAATACAAAATGGAAGAAATAGTTCAAACTGGACACAATCTTGCTACTCAAGCTGTGTATGAACACATATATATATATATATATATTATATATATATATATATATATATATTATATATATATATATATTATATATTATATATATATATTATATATTATATATATATATATATATATATATATATATATATATATATATATATATATATATATATATATTTTATATATATATATATATTTTATATATATATATATATATTTTATATATATATATATATATTTTATATATATATATATATATTTTATATATATATATATTATATATATATATATATTATATATATATATATATATATTACATATTATATATATATATTACATATTATATATATATATTACATATTATATATATATATATTACATATTATATATATATATATTACATATTATATATATATATATTACATATTATATATATATATATTACATATTATATATATATATATATTTTATATATATATATATATTTTATATATATATATAAAATATATATAAAATATATATATATATATATATATATATATATATATATATATATATATATATATAAAATATATATATATATAAAATATATATATATATATATAATATATATATATATATATAATATATATATATATTATATATATTATATATATTATATATATATATTATATATATTATATATATTATATATATATATTATATATATTATATATATTATATATATATATATTATATATATATATATATATTATATATATATATATATATTTTATATATATATATATATATATATATATATATATATATATATATATATATATATATATATATATATATATATTTTATATATATTTTATATATATATATATATATATATATATATATATATATATATATATATATATATATTATATATATATATATATATATATATATATATATATATATATATATTATATATATATATATATATTATATATATATATATATATATATATATATATATATATATATATATATATATATATATATATATATATATATATATATATTTTATATATATATATATATATATATATATATATATATTTTATATATATATATATATATATATATATATATATATATTTTATATATATATATATATATATTTTATATATATATATATATATATTTTATATATATATATATATATATATATATATATATATATATATATATATATATGAAGAGTTCAGATGCAAAAGCCTCTAAGTGCCATCTGAAATTTTCATCAAAAATTTAGGATTTTTATGCTTAGGTTGAGTCATTTTACTTTAATTGCAATGTGCAGGTCCTTTTCCAGGCTATTACAGTGAAATAAGAGAATATAAATATAGGAGCCTGATAAAAATCCTAATTTTAGATGAAAATGTATATATATATATACACATTAAAAAAATAAATATTACATTTATATAGCTTCTTTCTAATATATATATATATAGCATTTGTAATTAATGTGACTAAATTTATAATGGATTATGCTAAGCATATTAAAGAAAAGGTCATGAATGATGTCATGTTCAGTGTGTTTCTGCATGGTGAACCAAGTTGTTTTCACAGATCAAAGCAGGGCTTCCTATTACAATCTAGCATTTAATACTCTTCACAATGTCATTATAGAGGCTGCTGAGTCTGCCCGGGTTTTCTCCAGCACAGCTGCTCCAGAGGGTCGAGTGCATTCTCCAAGACTGAGCCAGGTTTGGAATGGCAGTGATGACCCCTGGACTGAAAGTCTGCAGATCCCGTTACGACCCCCTTCAGCCGTCCAGCCTTATGATTTATTTATCTGCTCAGAATTTACAGCTTGTGAAATAGTCTCAGTTAACTGCACAGAGCGGGACTGGGTGCAGAGCAGTGCTGGGGGGCAGGTGGAACAATAGAGCCAGCATCACGGGAGGCGCAAGATCAACCTGTGTGTGCACCAGCGTTTGCAGCTGGTGCATGCGTTCCTCATGTCTGACACACCTCACTCAAGGAGGAGCCTATAAATCCAGTCAATAAGGAGGAGGGGACGTGTCACATAACTCTGGTTGTCATTTTTTTAAGATGTGAAGAAACATCACTTGGCTTGTTTTCTTTTTTTAAATACAGCAGTTTCATGAAAGCTTGTGCTAACATTTATAGATAAGAGCACTCAGTGGTCTAGCGCCACTGACCTTTACACTCTTAAAAATAAAGCTTCTCTATTGGCATTTATGGTTCCAAGAAGAACCTTTAACATCCATAGAACATTTCCATTCAACAAAAGGTTCATTACTGAAAAATCTTCTTTAGATTATATATATATATATATATATATATATATATATATATATAAAGACTCGAAATGGCTTTTTTATATATATATACATTCAGTTTTTTTATATATATTTAAAAAAGAACTAAATTAAACTAGAGTTTAAAGCAACATGTAACTATAACAATTTGTCATTAAAGTAAATATTATTTGTAATATTACATAATGAACAAAATTGTATTTAAAGATATTTTATTAATTATAGATGTATTATTAAATTATATATTAATAATGATAACAACAATAATAATAATAATAATAAATAACTTTATATAATAATATATATATAGCATTATTTACCCTTAAATAATTTTTCAAAGCTCTAAACAAAATATTACTTGAGTACATTTTTCAAGAAAATACTACTTCAGTTTTTCTACTTCAAAATTTCATATTTAACTCATGTTTTTATTTGATGTTTTTGTTATAGTTTTAATAGAAATTTATTACAATAGCAATTTCTTAGTGAAATCATTTGTACACCAATTTTTATATAGCAGCTTTTTATCATGACACCATCAAATATGCTATTACACATTTTAATTTACCTTATTTTATTAATAGACACTTCTTAGATATTGATTTCTTTCCACAAAAATAAGTGAAAATTACTCAAATAAGAGAAAACTGATTTATCTGATAAAAGTAAGAAGTAAACAAACAACTGCCCGCCCAAATACCATCAACCCATGGAGAGAGTTGCAGAACTGGGGGTAGATTAAAAGGAAACCAAGAGTGGAAATGTCATAAATCAGATGGATTTTAGAATCTGATGACAAACCTAATTCCTGTCTGAAAAGAGCCGAGCCATCCCCTCCTGACTGTCATCGAAGCTGGTCTATAAACATCGCAGCTGTCAGCCAAACTCGCAAGGCCTGCGAAGGACATGCCATTGTACCACTTGCATGCTCTCTGCCTGGGGCCAATTCTGGAATGGTGGTGCTGGTGAATTCCATTTTACATTTTGTCACATTCGAGCCCTTGCTCAAACTCTGCAGAACCCCCCCTCCGACAACCCGATCCACCAGCCACCACCTCCGAGCCCCACTTCATTTGGTTGTGTCTGACCATCTGTTGAAGGGCATTACTTCTTTAAAATCACTTCATCCTCATATTGCTTCTAAAACAGGTTGTGAAAACTTAATATGGAAACATGGGTGATGGTTGGGTGCTGAGAAAAGGAAAGAGGGGATAGAGCTGGGGGTAGGGAGTATACATACAGTGCTAAATGTTAACACCGCGAAAGGTGAGTAGAGGAGCTTAAGAGCCCATTTTCCACTCAACAAATGTCTCCTGTTGCTGCCAAACACACACACAAACTCTCCAGCACAGATCATGGTAATAGGCCTTTGCATATATCTTTTCATACTAAACATAAACATATTTTGTCAAGAACATGGTCAAATATATAACCATATTTATAGCAAAGGGAATTATTTTCAACAACTGAAATGTAAAAGCAATATATAGACTACCATTCAAAGCTTTGGAGTCAGCTGATCAGCTGACATCAGCAAAAGACATTTACAATGTTACAAAAGATTTCTATTTTAAATATACTTTGTCCTTTTGAAATGTATATTCATCAAATAATCCTATTATTAAGCCCCACAACTGTTTTCAACATTGATGATGAAAAATGTTTCTTGAGCACCAAATCAGCATGTTACAATGATTTCTGAAGGACCATGTGACACTAAAGACTGGAATAAAGCTCCACATCACTGAAATAAATGACATTGTAAAATATATTATTTAAAACAGAAAAATAAATTGTAATAATATTTCATAATATTACTGATTTACTTGGTCTTGGTGAGCATTAGAGACCAAGTGTTTGAACTGTGTTGTGTTTGTATATAATTATAAAAATTATTAATTATTAAAGATAAAACATTTTATATATTATTGTAATATTTATATATATCATATATTTTTATATTTTAATTAGACGGCCCCATTGATATTTTTCTGCTTGTTTGTGACGTTTCACATCAAATGTTGAAGCCTTGGGCAAGCACAGCCTTGGAAAAAGCAAAAATTAAATTAAAAAAGTACCCACTGTCAATGTATACAGTCAAAGAATCCAGCAGAGCCATTTTGTTTCTGTGGACAGACTTTACAGAGAAATGTTTCTTCTTTGTTTCTGTTTCCTCTCATGCAGAGGAAGTCTAGAGACCGGTCTAATTGCAGCTTCCTTCAAGTTAAAGTGGGACATAAATACTAAGAAGAATTATGACTTGGAATAAATTTGTAACAAACTCCAAAATGGAGGGCTTCCACCTCATCAGTTCTTTGGCCTCTGCATTGGACGCGGCACATCATAAATAAGCAGGAGAATGTCACAGGGGCTGCTTCCTGCCTAATTAAATAAACATGTGCTGTGTGATGCTGTGAATGCCTGGTGTTGTGTGTGTGTACCATATGTATGACGAATGCACACACATCTAGCCACAACACACACGCAAAGGTCACACACAAACTTCCTGCCTGCATCTTTCTCTTTCTATCTCAATCACATTGTGACAGACACACAAGATTCTGATCTTTTAATAAGGACTGGAAGTCAACCCATTTTTTCATTATAAGACAAGCCTTGACAATTCATGGAGCAAAACAGGGGTTTTAAAATATCAGCAAATACTTGCTTTATATACTTTCAGCATGCAATAAATATAATCTAACAATAATAGAACAATAAAAAAGTGGAATATATAATTTATTTGCATTCATATAGGTATAATTGAGTGAGGTAGTCTCATAACCACAGGCCGCACATCTCATATACTTCTCAAGTCTAAAACAATCTTGTTAAAATGTTAAAAATCTGTCTGTAGGCAGTCACCAAACCCAAAATGCTTAGCTAAAGAGCCTTAAACTCACACCCCAGCCTCAGAAGATGTTAGTCAACACCTAAATACTCTTGTCTAAGCTCAATGCTAATTGTATCCATCATCACCTGCGGGAATCGAGACATCCCGCCAACACAAAGCCGGTTTTGCAAAGGCTGGACAGACCAGCTCTAGGGCAAAGGGCTCCCATTGTTGTCATTCTCTACCACACCAACTCCACTGTCATTTTTGGGAGGGTGATTGCTGTAATAGCCTTGTAATTGGCTTTAAATGGATTAGGACTGAAGCACGGCAGTGAAAATCTAGACCGCATGCAGCTACACACTACATACATAGACTGAGCTGGACACAAACAGTCTCTACATGAAAACTTAATCTAGTAGTGGTTCACACAGTTTATAAATGGAACAGTGCAGAAATGGAGTTGATCCTTCATTTGCGGGGTAAAAAGTAGTGAAAATAGTACCACATACTGTAAAAATTAAAGACATTTTATATTTAAAATTCAAAATGCAAAATTCACTTTTACATGTTGCTTGGACATAGATGTGTGTTGGCAGTGTGTACACAACCACCCTATAATGATAAAAATCCACCCACTCCTTTTTTTTATCCCCGTACGTAAAAAGCAGTGTCCCCCAACTACCTGTTTTCAGCATTGCTGCTAATGTGATGTCACATTAGGCACAGGCCTCACCCACGAAAGTTTACACCGGACTCCTTTGTGAATGAGGGTCAGTGTAAAGCAGTTTTTGCACAAAAGTTTCTCCTGAAAGATGGAGCTGTGCCAACTGTTTGTGATCCAGCTACACCTCCAGAAGTAAGTATCACGCGTTAGTTTTCCAAATTGCCTTTCTGAAAGACCTTCTTGGCACTCTGTAGGGCGAATATCTGCCATTGTCTGTCTGTATTAACTGATGCTGCCTTCACGTACTACCAGAATGATTGTGAATAGGAAAGTGGGAGTTAAAATTGCATATGATAGCAATGTGATCCTGGATCAACATTATTGTCCAAAAATATAGACTTAACCCAATCCCTACCCCTAAACCCCCTACCCATAATTTATTCCTAAAATCAGTGGGAAATGATAGCTGATTAACAAGGGTGTAGAAGCGCCTTACTCTTGTTGTAGGCCTAGATATTTTCTGAAAAGTTATATCTCAATTCTGATTGGTTGATTGGAATGTTGTTCCAGGATCAACAATGAAGTTGAACATGTTGTACTTGGTGAAATCACGCTCGCCGCGTTTTGGCTCATACCCTAAAAATGGCCATTTTAACAAGCTATAAAAAATGGCATGTAAAGTATTTTGAGTAAAAACTTCACATACACACTCCGGGGACAACAGAGATCGGAGATTTGTTACATTATCATATATTCCAAATTACACTAGGTTAAATTATTTGCTTAGCTCTAAAATCTGATTATTACTTAAAATCTGATTATTACTTATAGTTGTGACTATATGTTGAGAGATTTTTTATTTATTATTTCCCACTTAGTGTTATTTTGCGAACAAAACTGTGAAGTTAGGGGCCACACATCTTTCTTTCATAAATATATTCATAAATTCATAAATATCAACACGATTCCAGAACGCACATAATAAATATCATTGTTACATAACATTTTTCTTATGCGTAATAAGGTCTTAAGCATTGTTTTTATTAATACTACTAAAATGTATAAGAATGATGCTGATTATTAAAGATGAAAGTTTAATGTACATTTTTAAAAGTAAAGAAGATCAGTGTAGTCAAAATAAATAAACCGCTGTTTACAGCTATTACAATAAATGGCAGCAATTTACATAGTTTCTTTTTATGGTTAGACTTTAGAGTAAGGGTTCATTTTTTAACATTAGTTAACTACATTAGTTAACGTGAACTAAAATACTTTTAAAGCATTTATTAATCTTAATGTTAATTTCAACATTCACTATTAAAATCAACATTCATTATTAAAATCTAAAGTTGTGTCTGTTATTTCATGGATCAACATGAATTAAACGTTGCGTGACAAATTTTAACAAAGATTAATATACACTATAACAAATCTGTTGTGACTATTGTGATATATGTGACCTAAATGTAAAGTCCTACCCTTTTAATATTACCATTGTTGTTATTCTTATGCAATAAATTTTAGTATCCATCTACATTTGCCTTCCATTAAGGCTGCATACGGTATACACAACAGCAGCTCAGAAACAAGCATTTTGAACATGCACAGTCAGTAATAACTGAATAAAAGTAAGTATTTATTTTAGTGGAAGAGAGATGTCCCTTCAATTAAAAGACTGTCTCTCACTGGGGCTCTCTTTACTGCAGTAAATTTAACTTGGCATTCCTTTCTATGAAGCAGGTGTTTGGGATTACCGAGCAAACCCTCTGTCTGAAGAAGGCTTGGGAGGAGGGAGTGTGGTCACAGAGATGGAAAAAAGGTCCAGGGTACAGTTGTTGTAGGACATATGAACTTAAACTTCATGCCATTCCTATATTTAAGATTTGTTTCCTCTTTAAAACTCTTGTTCACTTGCTAGAAAAGCATATAAGTGGACATCCACACGCACTAAATAGTTTAAGTGACTATAATGGAGTGCTTCATCTCAATTATTATTACATTCAAAACTTACTCCACAATGGAAAATATCTCTGTTTGTGCATTTACAACCAGCTCTGCTGAACCCTTTCAGCACCTGCTTTCCAGACCAACAGAACAAAGTGCAACATAAGGACGCTAATCTAGCTATAACGTTTATTGTTTCCTTTAAAAGCCGGTGAGACTGTGAAACAAAAGCTGCTCACTGATTCCAGTCATCCTTCTCCTCGCTGCTGTGTGTTAAGGGGTTAAACCCAAACTATCCTGAATTACTGAGGCACATGGTTTGCCAAATAAAAGGGCACAGGTGCACATAGGCACAGAGGTATTTTCATGTAGCCATTGAATGCCCTAACAACTGCCTACATTTCATGGATTTACAGGAGATTTATCTTGCAATAAGGAAATAGAACTTATTATAGAACTTTTTTTATATTAAAAAAAAACCCAGGTTTGAAGTCTAGAAGAGTGTGCTGATGCTAAATGCCACCGGTAGGACGAAATAAGGGCAAAGAAATAAGGCCTGTAGGCCTGCACTGCCAGAAGGTTTTCACCAAGTCCGCTACTGTGGATTAGCTGTGCGACAATAGCGCTTTGTGACCATATTAGAATGCCATATTTACCCTAACTGCTTTGAAAGGCGATTACCGTGGAGCTTTTTGGAAAGACTGGCTTGAAATTTCCATGAAACCAATGGCCCAGGTGAGGGGTGCAGAAGAATGCAGCGGCTCTTTGTCAAACCTGCATTCAGACACGCACCCAACACATATCTACATGCCTTGACACAGAGATTGATGATCGGCTGACATAGATGGTGAGGCATTGGCACGGCCTCTGTTAGGCCCAACTCTACAAACACAATCTTAAGCCAGCCATCATAGTAACATTTTATGTGACAAGCATTATAAAGCTGATTTATTGTACGCATGTGTGTTGGCAAAATATTTCCCAGAATATTTACTGTTTTGGAGTGGGTTCTGGATTAGCTCTGCAATTTTAAGCAGACTGAATGATGGCTGTTCGTGCTGTCCATCTATCGACCACTAAACAAACTTCCTGAGAAAATAATGAGGGGAACAAATCGAACTTGCGAATGTGGCACAGAGGCTTAGTCGAGGACTGATGAGGCACACAGGTTTATAGAGAGGAGAAAAACATGCCAAAATCTGCATGGTGTTTTTACAGGCCTATATTATTTATGACACAATTTACTCAATCATCACCACACTGATAATGCACCCAAGACCATTTCTACAGGTCAATACTTTAAACTATAAATACTTTAGCCTTGTAATATAATTTCACAAAGGCAAGGTCTAGTCAATCACTATTACAGTAACATGATTTAAACATCATTAGGAATAATAGCAAGCAATATTGCTCTACCTAGCTACATTGAACAGGGCTTTCATTTTCTTTGTAATGTTTAGCTATACTGTGGCTGTTTGGAATACAGATATTTTGAAGAATGTGTCAAATGTTCAAGACAGGGTCCAAAACAAAACGGAATCATTGACTTTTATAGTATGGACAGTTCAAACATTTTTTTTAGAATATCTTTTTTGTGTCCTAAAGAATAAAGAAAGAGCTGGAGCAACTCTATAAGTAAATGATGACAGAATTACATTTTTTGGTTGAACTATCCCTTCAGGAAAAATAAAGCTCTGAAGTGATGGGTATCTGTTTTTTATCAAGGACCTAAAAATTCAGGAGTGGAAAACATAGCCATGTCAATTCATGGCTAATAAAAAATTGTTTATTTTATTTGTCTTATTATCATTATTATTATATTTTGGGTTATTCTTTTGTTTGCTTTTCTGGAATGTAGATATTATATTTTCATTTACATTCACAAGAGCACACTTAAACTAAAGGATTTATACTTATACAAATTTGACAAATTTTTCATTTACTACTTTGTTAGAAACTTCAAAAAATATTTGTCAAATAATGTTGAACATATTTATGAGTTCATAATTTAAGTTTACAATTTAAGATTGATTCGGTCTACATAAAGTTCTATGTTTTCAAGTGGAAGAATTCTGCTCATACAGACGAGTAGGGGCAACTCCCTGGGTTTCTTAAATGGGTTTTTGGTTAAATGCCTGAAAAGGTCTGTGGTTTACACAAACTCAATATATTTTCACTTTATATTCTACAACATAAATACATAATACCCCTTTGTGAAGTTTTTACCAGTCCTGAAAAAGTGGTTGTCAACAAGCAGCCTAATGTGACTACAGAGGATATTGAGGACAAAAAAACATCATGACAGACAAACAAGTAAACTCGTCTACTCATTAGTCTGCTATCACAGCCTCGTAGTGTTTATAGTCTCACTTTTGCAAACTATTTCAACTCAGATTTCCAAAGGAGAAGTTTTTTTTGTTTTTTTTTTTTAAATGAAGACTTGTCTGAAGCTTAATGGTGGTGAAGTTAAAGTTATGTGACTGTGGTGTAGTTTGTTTATAGCCTACATTTATTTGTATGTATTCATTTTTACATTTAGGCTTAGGAATCATGTCAGAATTCAAAACATGTAAGAATCAAAAAACTTTGTTGGCATAGCACTGTACGTCGCTTTGGGTAAAAGCATTTGCTAAATGCATAAATGTAATTTAATGTTGTTCACAGAGCTAATTCTCTGCAATAATCCTAAAGCCAACAGAAAAATCCTACTGCGTTTTAGTCAAAAGAATCAGGGCGATTTGAACCTCTGTCAGCCTAAAAATACATCATGTAATGATGAGCTAGAGACGTTCGGATCCAAATGCAGCGCTTTATCAAAGAATGGTCAAACAGGCAGAAATCAGGAATGGCGTCAGGGATAACCAGAGTCGAAACCAGAAACAAGCAGAGATCGGTGCAGGCAGCAGAGAATCAGAGTAGGAGTAATCAGTCCAAAGATCAAACACGGGAATGACAAACACAGGGAGAAACGCTCGGAAATGTTAGACAGGCTAAACAAGACTTCGCAGTGAGTGAGAGTGATTGTGCTGCTTTTATGTGTGTGTAAATGAGGTGCAGGTGTGGCAAGGAAATTGGCTGATGAATGAGGTGCAAGTGTGGCAAGGTGATTGTGATGCAGTGACTCATGGGGGAATGTAGTTCGGGTGTGGTGCAACAGTATGAAAGGTGCTAGTGTCCAAGTGACATCTGGCGGTTGATGGGTGTAATGGTCCTGAGTGGAGTGCCCTCTACTGAAGTTCATGGGCACTCCATCTAATGATCGTGACATAGCCATAGCTATAGACATAGCTTAACTCGGGAAACAGGGGCCCGCCGTGGGCCTAACTCGGGAAACAGGGGCCCGCCAAGACAGAGCAGGTGGCGCGGGAGCCCACCAGAGCGGAGCAGGTGGAGCTGGAGCCCATCAGGGCGGAGTTGAGGACCACCACAGCTGAGTAGATGGGACAGAAGCCCACCAGGGCGAAGCAGAGGACCACCACAGCCAAGCAGACAGGACAGAAGCCCACCAGGGCAGAGCAGAGGACCAACACAGCGGAGTCGATGGCACAGGAGAGCAAGTCTGCTCAGGTGGGACTGAAACCGAAAACATAAACAGGTTAATAGTGGCCTCCGTGGCCGTGATGAGATGGTAGCTGGCCTCCGTGGCTATGACAAGGCGGGCGGTGAGTTCATGGATGGCCTCCGTGGCCGTGACAGGACAGACAGTGACTTGGTGGATGGCCCTCATGGCCATGACAGGATAGGATGGGAGTTCTGGAAGTTCGGCTGAGACGTGGCGAGGCTCTGGTAGACCCGTGGTGACTCGACTTGGCTCATGGAGATCAACGGTGACTCGACCTGACTCTGGATGGTCAACGGTGACCTGACTAGACTCATGAAGTTTAACTGTTGTTTTACTTGACTCTTGGGTGTTAGTGGTGACTTGACCTGACTCTGGAAAGTCGACGGGGACCTGACTTGACTAAGGAAGATCAACCGTGGCGGCCATCTTGCGCAGCGGCTCAGGTACAGGGACCACCGAACGGATAGGAGCTGGATACCTTGGAGAAGGGACCTCCTCAACTGTAAAGGGAGAGCCACAAAACTGCAACACAAAGGTCCAGCTAGGGTCTTCATCTGGTAAACTTAAGCTTGTCTTAGCGCCAAGACCACTCCAGAAACAGTCCTTTACCAGATCTTCATCCCCAGGCAAAAGGGGACTATACTGAATGAATTACTCCACAAAGAGCTCAATTGGTCGGCCATCTTGAAAAATGGAGCAAAGCACACTTACAGGGTTGAAATTAACTTTTAGCTGGCTCCATACCTGGTCTGGTGTTCAATAAAGCTGTTGGATCCTGGTTTGGCGAAGTCTTCTGTAATTATGAGCCAGAGACGTTCGGATCCAAATGCAGCGCTTTATTAACGAATGGTCAAACAGGCAGAAATCAGGAATGGCGTCAGGTGTGTCAGGGATAACCAGAGTCGAAACCAGAAACAAGCAGAGATTGGGGCAGGCAGCAGAGAATCAGAGTAATCAGTCCAAAGATCAAACACAGGAATGACAAACACAGGGAGAAACACACAGGAATGTTAGACAGGCTAAACAAGACTTCGCAGTGAGTGAGAGTGATTGTGCTGCTTTTATGTGTGTGTAAATGAGGTGCAGGTGTGGCAAGGAAATTGGCTGATGAATGAGGTGCAGGTGTGGCAAGGTGATTGTGATGCAGTGACTCATGGGGAATGTAGTTTGGGTGTGGTGCAACAGTATGAAAGGTGCTAGTGTCCAAGTGACATCTGGTGGTTAATGGGTGTAATGGTCCTGAGTGGAGTGCCCTCCACTGAAGTTCATGGGCACTCCATCTAATGATCGTGACACATCATCACTGCAGCAAATACATCATCAGTTGTTATTGACATCGCCACACAGATGGGGGAGTAATAAGTTTCTGCTATTTAATTGTTTCAAGATCAAATGAATGTTAGATTACTGCTGTAAATAATGAACATGGCATATGAGGACTACTTTGCAATTGTTCTCTGTTGTATGCTTTCCAGATGGTTGATTTAGTCATGGGTTCCCACATATGTCATACATACATATTCACCTGGTATATTAGTACACATTTACACTCTTCAAACTTGGCACTTGATTCACTATGTAGAAAAGAATTCTAAATCATTTAAAAACATCTAACCACAGGTTGAGAGTTTGTGGTTTCAGCCACACTCTTCTTACTTCACGTCTGGTTTTGTGGATGTTTGATTCAGTGTTTGCTTCAGCAAGGTCACTAGCAAGATCCGTGAGACCAGTCCAGGCCGGACTTCTCTCAATCGAGGAGGAAGTGGGATGTCTCTGTACTCGACAGGTACTGAACCACAGGAAAAAGGGTCTGGCCCTGGGCTCAGCTGTTTCCATCTGGACTTATCGTTAGGGTTGGGTATCGATTGAGTTTTTTACAATACCGGTGCCTAATCAATACTTCTAAAATGGTACCGGTGCCTGAAATGGTAAAAAAATAAAATAAAAAATTTGAGCCAAAAAATAAATAAATAAACATGGCATTCACATGCAGATGCTCTCATTTCCAGAGTTGTGCTTTCCTTACTCTAAGGCTAATACAAAACAATATTAAATACAAAAACATATTTCTACTGTTTCTCTGTCAATCAGTCTGATATTTAGTTAAACTGAGTGAATTGACTGAGTGCTTTATGTCACTGTCTTCAATCAGTTATGTGAATGACTGTGTGGTATGCCACATGCAATGTAATATGTTTTATATTGAATATTAAAATTTAAAATGAAAATACCAACATGATAGTTTTATAAAATATGCGTTCAAATGTGTTAAGCGCTACATTTTCGCTGGAGGAAACAGCGTTGGTGTGATGAGCGTAGGGTTGCCACCTTACCGTAGGGACACTCATTCATGACCCCTATTATGTCTGCCAAGCTCTAAAAATGTATGGGATATTATATAAACACACTACACAAATTTTAATAAAACAATAGGCCTAAACCTTTAGAAGTGTCTGTCACTTTTAAGGTGTAGTTCACACAAAAATAAATTTAGACATAATTTACTCAGGTTGTTCTAAACCTGCATAAAGTTTTTTCTTCTGTTGAACACAAAAGAAGATACTTTGAATGTCTCTCAACAAAACAGCTGATGGTTGTAACTTCCATAGTAAGGTTAAATATATATATATATATATATATATATATATATATATATATATATATATATATATATATATATATATATATATATATATACTATCAGAGTCATTGGGGACCAGAAACATTTTGTTTACCCACATTATTTAAAGTATTTTCTTTTATGTTCAACAAAAGAAAGAAATTATTACAGGTTTGGGACAACTTGTGTGTGTGTAATCGACATAGACTGTATAAAAACATGAAGAGCTCCTGAAGAGCATTTTTGAAGCTCAAAGTGTGCAGAGCAGGTCGCCATCTTGGCAGCACGTCACCACGCGACTCGCCCGGACAATCGAAAATGGGCATAAAGGCGGGAGCTGGATACTAAAGCCACGCCCACCTAACATGACGGCGGTGTCAGCAGCGGCAATCCACCTGTCACTCAAGTGGTCACACCCTTAATTATGCAGAACTTATTTAAATGGATGAGTTATAAAAAAAATCACCCCCTCACAGTTGTCATGAAGGGCTAAATTAGCTATATAGACCAAAAAAATTTTTTGCACCAGGCTGAAAACATGTTTTTTTCTGCTGTAAAGTTGGGCATTTTAACATAGGGAGTCAATGGGTTAACTCCCTTTTGCAGCCAGCCTCAAGCGGCTAGTTGATGAATTACAGTTTTAGTCACTTCCTTCTTGGCTTCACGAGAGTGAGAGCGGGAGGTTGCCGCTCGGTAAACGATGACACAATTTTCATTTTTGGGTGAACTATCCCTTTAAGTCAGACAGTCCACCGTGAACAACTGAAGTGCCTCTCTGCTAAACTGTGCGTTCATCATTAGTTACTGCACAGACAAACGGATAACTTTCCCATTCAGCCCTACATCTGGATAGTCTTGTGTTCAAAGGGCGGATGTGAACTCCAGATGTTTTAAACTGCGCAGGTTTGTTTACCACATGCTGCGCTCGTGTGAAAGGGCTACAACAGCACGCGCTGGAGACTCTGTTGCTATGGAAACAAAGCTTCCTCTAACAGATTTCATTATAATTGCTATTAGTATTATCAACAGTGCAGAATACTTATTTGTTTATTCAAATATGTGTTATCCTTTGTCAAATTCGGGACAAATCGTGTTACATATAGGGCTTGGGCATCGTGACGTCATTACTTCTCGTTGCCGCCATTTTGATGGCCTCCTTTACTGCTACTCGGACTACTGCACAGTGTTGACGTACTCCCTCTCAACACTGAACAATGGAAATAAGGGAAATTTCCCAGGTTAAACGTCCAAAATACGGGAACATTTCAACATTCATCTTTCTGTTGCTATCCCTCTGCTGACAGCAAAAATTTGTACTACAAAACTGCTGCATTAACTAAGCGAGTTGTGAAGCTAGGTCTAATGTGACTTTGCTTACAGATTGGCGTGAATTCGTGCTCTCGTAACAACCACGCTTTTATCTTTAAAAAGCCAACATCATGCTAAGGTTGCTTTCAAGTAAGCAAAACAATGCTTAGAAAAAAAATTTTCGCTGGAAGGGCAAGGGTGTAACAACAGGACAACAGTACAGAGACTGACAGGTCCGATGGAAGGGCTAACAGGATATTTTACAGGAAAATACTAAAACGGGAAGACAGCAGGAAAAGAGCTCAAATAGAACCCCGGAAAAAACAGGAGGGTTGACAGTTACTAACTACACTTTTGAAACGCATAGTTAAAAGTACATTTGTGAGTGGTTGTTAGCACTAACAGTTACTTAACTAGCAGCTAGGTGGAGCGCAGCTCACCGTTGTCCAGATTACTGTATACTGTTTGCCGGCTTTATGATCTGCAGCTCCTGAACCCATCCATTTGTGAACTGCACATGAGACTCCAGTGACTCGTAGCTTATGAACTGTTCAGAAGTGTAGGCGCTAACAAAACAAACAAGGCAGCCGAAGATATCTGTAATGCAAAAGTTTTTGGAATTTTTTTTATATGGATCCAAACCGTTAATAGTGCCGATTTTGTCCGCATACCGCTCACTGGCATCCCTATTTGGCGTATCCCTGTAAATCCCACAACCTTTTCGTGATTTTAACATCTTTTTTCTTTCTCTGAACTCTGCTTCTTCTCGTTCGACTTGCTGTATGTTTACATTCGCAAGGCCATCAACATGGCCGCCACATCCCAGAATGCAACGCGGCGCCCAAGCCCTATTGATTTGATACGGGACACATAATTATTATTCAATTAAATACGGGACGGGAACGCAACGAAAACTTTACAGTAGATGGAAAACCGATTGCTCCCTTATAATCTTAACCCTAATCTATCCATAAACACACACCTTCTGTCCTCTGTTTCTGTTTGAGTCCGCCGCGGTCTGCAGATTGAAGAGTGCACTGAAAGCAGGGGGGCAGGGTTTCATATTTTATTGAAGCAGCCCTGGGCGCTGCCATTGGCTAGCGGACCCCCACCTGCTATTAGCATTCCATTGACTCCCATTCATTTTGACGTCACTTTGACAGCGAATAACTTTACATCTAAGGCATTTAAAGACTCCATTTGTCCATTAATTATTTCTAAAGAAACATGAAAATGTATAAAAGGCTCCATTACCTTGTATCTTACGTTATGGTCCCGTAGAAGCAGTTTTTGTAAAAAATAGGCTAACGATTGCGTCATAACCTGCGACTCTCTGTCCCACAGTACAGAAATTACCATATAGACAGGATGAGAAGCTCGCAGGCAATCTTTTACTGTCTATGAGGCTATCGGGGGGATGCGGAGGCATAAAGTCAAGGGAGATAATTAATCAGAATACTTACCAATATTTGCTCCAGTTCACGCTCGCCTTCTCTGCAAGATTCGGTGGGTGATTTAGATTTCTCATGGCACAGCTATTAGAAGACTTACAATTGACAGGTTGCTCACGTGACATACGTTATCAAGCTCAGTTTGAGTCTGCGCAGTATGCCCGACCCCCAGGAAGTCAAGTATAGGTCTCTGCAGGAAAGTAATGGGAGTTACCAGATCAGGGTGTTTTTACACCATGATACCTGATTGGTTGACGTCATAGTGACGTTAGGTTTAGGGGTGGGGTTGGGTAAGAGGGATCATTAAGATTGCATGATCTAGAAACACCCAGCAGTTTGAAAACACCCACAAGGTGATAAACGCCCACTTTTGCTCTGCAGAGACCTAAGTTTCCAGGAAGTGTGTGCTTCTAATTGACTTTACTTGTCTCCGTTGAATCCAATGGGGTCGCTGTGTCCATTTCTTTTACTGTCTATGGCTGAAAGACGGTGAGGTGAAGTATGCCGCCGTTTTCATATGAAATTTGGTGACTGACTCTGATGCGATCACGAATTTGTGTACAGTTTATGGAGCTAATCACTATAGCCCCACTAAAAATGGCCTAGCGACACCCCTGCTTCCAACGTCCATTTCGGAGAACCAGGACATATATTTCAGTCGATCGCGCAGGCCTTAACTGGCACCTTCTGAATCAGTTCTATACCAGTTACATACATAGGTACGGTTTCAGTACCCAACCCTACTTTTTATTTTATTTATTTAAGTTTATTTGAATAGGGACAAGTATGTTACATAAACTCATGTTACATACTACAACATTTTAGCCGAAGCTAATTCTCAATGTTTGAGAATTTATGGTTACATTAGAACCACTTGCTTTGAGAGGGTACTGTGCTGCATCTCAGACATCTAATTTCCTCCCTGAAGTAAAAAAAAAAAAAAAAAGGTTTAAACACTTCCTTTCGACCCGATGAGTATGTTTATATATATATATATTTATAAGAAACCAAAAATGCTTCACTTGTATAATGTTACTAAAACATGTCAAATTCCTGTGCATTTTAGGTCTGGGCCTTCAGTGTTTCATTTAGTTGAGAAAAAATTTTTTTATAATAAAATGTCTTTAAGCTGACAATTAACCTACGTGTCATGTAGAGTCTTTCTGAAATAGCCAAAAGCCACTAATAAAAGCATAACATGACACTGAACGCTTAAGATGGTCTTAACTTAAACTTAAGTAAACTCAGAAGACAACTTGAAAAAAAATATAGAGAAAAAAAAAACACTTATCTAACATATTTGAAGTGAAAGTAACACAATCGCGGAAAACATCTCTTGCGCTGTGGACTCGCTAAATACGTCATCTAATGCATTATTGCGTAAAACTCAGGTAGGCTACGTGTACAAATAGAATTTGATTGGTTGATGAATCTGACTGAGAAAGAAGGGGGGAAAGTACAGTGGCTATACTGTGAAGTTAATCTGAGCATTACAACTAAGGTGACTTGTATTGTTGCATTCAATAAGAATCTTGAGTTATTTACTCAAACAACAAGTTCAGTGCTGGTAGAAAAAGAAACACAAGAGGGCAATAGTTTACCAGAAATCCTATCTAACATAGCCATACTTCAAACCAGCTGTGTGGATTGTCAGATAAAACACTTCCGATTTTTTCATTAAACAACTTTGTTTTTGTTACTCTTTTTAATTATTTTAGGACGTGTCTGCATGCGTTCTGGTTGTGCTCAGACTGATGGGATGGCATAGCATTTTGTAAAGGTGAATGTCTGGATCCCAAGAAAAGATAATAGATACAACAAAAGATATTGTGCATTGTACACAGATTTGACACTCCAAAAGACTAGCTGCCACTCAAGATCCTGTTTAGTGAGCAGAGCCCCCTTGGGTTATGCGGTTTGTAGTCACTACGCATACATCAATGGGCAAGTTTTCAACTGGCATATTGTATTTTGAGAGACAGCTTTATAAAATGAATTGTTAAATAATAATCAAACAAATATGTTTAAAAGATAGCCAATATGAAAGAGCATCTATGAGTAGCAATTTGGGTTTGCTGATGAATCTCTCCAGTATAGCCTACTTAAAATGTTTTCCTTTACACTTCTATATACAGACATTCTGGGTGTGAGAGTCCATGGTTCACTTTTTACAGAGAACTAGTTGATTTGAAATTCTAGCATTGCTTTCTTTCAAAGTACCAGACAAATAAATGTGCATAATTATAGGAAATAATGTCCAGGTAGATGAAGATGTGCCAAATTATAAAATATGCACTTTTTGATTGCATATCCAGCCATTAGCTGCACTTGGAAAACAGGTGTTTCTAATACAGAGCGTTGTCTCCATGGTCTTCTACCCTGTTTACTTTCTGATGAGGATTCAGATATGATATTTCATGGCTGGAACTGATCACATGATGGGAAGTGATCTGAGAAAGAAGAAAAATAAAGAGGAACGGAGAGAAAGAGAAAACATTTTTACTCACTTCTGAAGACATCCATGTAATAGATGCTGATTGTGCTTTTAAATCAAGTCTTTGCCAGGATCATGAGGACCAAAGCCCAGACATGAGAGAAGTGAATATAAATGCATACTGTAAATGTATTAAGAGCAGACATATTTAAACCAACAATGTAAAAAATTACCCACATCCAGCATCTAACAGATTCCTCTTTTTCCAATCCCTCTTGCCCTCATTCGCTCTCTTTAAACAGGTGGCATATTTATATGCATCATCACAGTGAAAAGGATGAATATGATCCACATGGCCGTCTCTTTCTTCTTTATTTCAAAGAGAACAGCAGGATCAATCCTTTGTTTTTACACATTTATTTTTACAACATATTGACTTTCAAAAAAAAATTCTCTATATCTTAAGCCCATGATTATAATAGAGGGAAAGAAAATAGGGCATGGGGAAAAAAAATTTTTTTTTTTTTTTTTTTTTTTTTGGTCTAGTAAGTTTGTATATTATAAATTGTGTGTATAGTTCAACTTAAGAAAAAAAGATATATATATAACAAAACATTAAACTATTAAAATACTTAAATATGCAACTGTGTAGATCAATGATTTTTGTGAAGGTCAAATCTATGATTATTTCTGATTTGAGATCCATCATATAATGTATGATGTCATTTCAAAACCACAAACAAAAGCAACAAAACAAGCTTGATTTTTTCCAAGAAACATACAGCAGACTTATAGTGTTTATTTAATTAGCTTTATGTGCTTGGCACTTGTATTTACAGTCTTAAAAGCCTAAAACATTATTTGTTCATCTCTCACTCTATTTAATTTCAACATACACTGGCCATATGATTGCTTAGCATTTAAATATATTCATTTACAAACACTCCAAAGCATATACCTTGTCTTCCTATGGTTTTTATCCACACAACAATTTAAAACCTATGTGCTTTGCGTGCATTAACTATTCCTCGTATGTTTATATTCCACTCAGGATATGGTTAAGCCTTTTCAAAACCAACAGGCAAAGATTCAGTATTTCAGTACAGATTGACAGTACCATACAGAGACCCTGTTATTACAGGAGGATTTTACTTTGCCATCCTTAGACCCCTCATCTCTGAGTCAGTGAGCTTACAACATTGCATCACGGCCCCATGACAAGCATGATATATTATCAACAGCAAAAATGTCATACTGACAACATTTATTCGCTCACAGTTTTGAGGACATTTTATTCATGTTCTGGCTGATGGCTCTTGTTCTTGTGGGATATTTAAAGGGGCTATTATTCCTGTCATTATTGCACCAAATATGAATCCTCATTAGAATCCATTTTCTAAAAATCAGACCTCAGTTAATTTAGTTCAGTTCTGCACATTGTTGCGGTCGGCAGGTCAGCAACAATAACAGTCAATTTGGAAGGGATATTTTTAGCTTGTATATCCATTCATTTTGATGGCACATAATGTGATGAACACAACTAACACTTTAACATTTTACTCTGACGATTGATAAGGCAAGTGTGTAATAATTCCACATTGAACAGCTGGTGTCACCAATGCCAGAACGATCACGCCAATGTATCAGACATTTTGAATAATAAAACTGAAATCCCAGTAACGCTGAGCAAAAAACTGCAGCAGCTGTTCGTGTTTTGATCTGTTTTTGGTTTATTTTCAATGACTTCAAACCATGTGCATGGACATCTGTGAAGAGGAGCCATATTGGCGGCCATCACAGCTGCCAGCCCCCTGTTGGCTGCCGGCAGAGTTGCCAATCATGTGCATACTGTCCATGCCATTGTTGGACAGGTACTGACGTTCAGCAAATGCTCCGGCGGAGGAGCACAGTAAGCCACCCTGAGGCTTTTCCGGGCTGGCCGCCATCCGCGGTGAGGCCGGGAAGTTATATCCATAAAGGTTGTAGGGATTGTGAAGGGAAAAGGCGTTGTATGTGCTCTGCTGCACATGATGATGGCTCCCTGAGAACATGTGGGCAGAGGAAGGGGATGAGCCGGATGAAGCCGATGACCCAGAGGCGGAGCTCGCCCCTGCCTGCATTACGTACTGCAGTTGGGACGCCGGAAAAGAGGCCAGCTGACTTCCATATGCATCCATTTTACCTCCGCCGGTGCTGTTACCAGCAGCCAGTGAAGTGTGAGCCCCTCCCTGCATTCCAGCAGCGATGAGAGAGGAAGTCCTCTGAGGCAAGAAGGAATCTGAAGCCTGGGCAGAGGTAACAGCGCCTCCTGTGGTCTGGAGGCGGCTGTATGAGCCGTCAGACAGTCCTCCGTAGCCCTGCAAGGCAGCCATGTTGCTCCTGGCACATGCAGGGTACTCAGACAAGCCCAGGTTACACAGCTGGCTCTCCCTACAGCCCACATTGAAGGTGTTGGGCGCCAGATGGAAGGTAGGAGGGGAGCAGGAAGGGGAGAGAAGGTGTGTCGCACCGGAGGGAGATGGAGTGCCAGTGCTGGAGGTAGTGGGAGAGGTGCCAGTGCTCCCTCCTGAAAAACAGATTCAGCAAACATTCAGAAACATCCAAACCCCAAAGACACAGTGCGGATACACATTCCTATGCATGAAGAATAAGTGTACACACTAGAGGAGAACAGTGAGACACAGCCAGCTCTGAAAACACACACACTGTCCAAAAATCACACCAAGAGGATATCTCTTATTTCATCCCGTGGACCACGAGCAGTCACCATGGCACCCAAGGGAGAGCACTTCATCTGGTTACAAGAGAGGCCTGTTCAAACCTTCAAAAAGTTCCACGAATTAACCTATAATGGAATGCCCATCTCCACAGTGCTATTCTACATTCTTCATTCTTGCTGATCTTTCCTAAAGGGATTGACTCATGTCTTTCCAAACCTGTATGATTTAATTTCTTCTGTGAAACACAAAATAACATATATGAATGTCTTTGGTTTTTTGTCCATTCACTGGTTGTCAGTGGGTACCAATTTTGGACCCAACTGACTTTTACTGTATGGATAGAATCAGTTCTTCTTAAAATATCTTCTTTGGAAAAACATGAAGGTGAGTGAATGATGACAGGATTTTTGGGTGATCTGTCCCTTTAAGGTCTATAATTATAAGGCCCATGCTATATTTTATTTTATAAAAGGTTTATAATAAAAATAATAATAATAATACTTTAAAAAAATTATTTAATCAAAGAATCCTAAAAATGTATAATGGTTTGCCACAAAAATATTAAACAGCAACTGTTTTCAGCATTGATGATAATAATAGGAAATGTTTATTGAGCAGCAAATCAACATATTATAATAATATCTGAAGTATCAAGTGACACTGAAGACTGGAGTAATGATGCTGAAAAATTCAGCTTTGCCATCACAGGAATAAAAGAAAAAAAAAAGTTATTAGTTTAATTGTAGTAAAAGATTATGTTGATAATAATTCACAATATAACAGTTTTTACTGGGTTTTTTTATTTTATTTTATTTTTTATATATTGTTTTTATCAAATAAATGCTTATTTCAAAAGCATACATTTTTTTACGGGACCCAATCTTTGAATTGAGGTGTACATTTGTAAACCAAGGGTTAACATTGTTCTTTACATATTTGCATTGTCAGTGTGATTTATTCGATGAAAACAGTATGTAGCCTATTTAAATAATGGCTTTTCTCGCTCTAGTGCATCAGCTGGGCTAATATATGCCTGACTGTACCATTCAGTTTATACTCAATAAACTTTTCGGACCATAAGTATACAAATAAAACACTCTCTTCTTCACTCAAAAATGTTTTCCATCAATGAGGCAAGCACTTTTCAGTTTATGATTGGTTGTCTGTTGCGAAACAACTCTGTTTTGTTTAACAATGTATACATTTGGCACCAAAATATGGTGTTAACTCTGTGTGAGACATTGGTTTTCCTGGGGTTGAAAGCAGGTTTAAAGAGACAATAACCAGAGGTTACACACTGTGTGAAAAGCCCATCACATGTCAGCTACAATCATCGTGAGGATAATGTGATGAATGTTGAATGCAAATGTGGCTTGAGTTTTATAATATGCATGTGTGGTCAACAGAGGACTGGTCGTCTTCTCTCAGTATAACAGGCAGCATTTGAGCATTTGTTCATAGAGTGGAAAGAAATCACTGGCACATATGCACAATGAATAAGTCAAACACTTGGAACTGAATGAGTTGGGATATCTACCACATATTTCTTTATTAATGAGAAGTTGGCCAGCACTCCGTTTGTTGTTTTGAAAATGTAGTCTGCTCTATGGTTCGGAATGGGAAAGAAACTAAATAATTCAGAACTCTCTTGGCTGTGGCTTGGGCCAGCTCCATATGCGTTCAATAATACAGCTGAGTTCTGGTTCACTCGATGTGGTTCTGTTCTGTTGGCTGAGGGAAAGGAGACCTCACGGTGAAGTCATGTTTTCCCCTACTGTCAGGCTGGGGTGAGAGAGGCTTCAGTGGTGCTTTGAGAACTATTAATTACTCCAATAGATCTGCATGTTGTTCTTGAGGGCAATCAGTTTGGGGCAGCGAAGGTAGGGGCAGGGAGGGAGCACAACGTTTTGTCAGCCGTGCAAGAACTTCAATTAACATTTAATCTGTTTTGAAGTATGTGATGACAAACAGATGTCTACTCAGACAAAGTACCATGCTCACATTACTCTGACCTTATGACAGGAGAAAAAAAGTAGTTACATCAATATTTGATCATCTGGGCCATAACAGTGATCAGTGATCAGACATATCTGAGAGCAAAAATAATTTTTGAATGACTGTATCTGTCATCGTTTATTCACTCTAATGCCATTTCAGGTTTCAAAACAAATGAAAAGTACCATAAAAGTGGTCTATACATTTTGCGTGGTGTATGTGTATGCAAGTCTTCTGAAATCATATGATTATGTTGTGTGAGAAAGAGACTGAAATGTATGTTGTTATTCACTAATAATCTTTACAGGAATATTAAATCAATGAGTTGAACTTGAGAACTGGATCAGTTCAATTAGGGAATGAATCATTCATTGCGCACCAAGTCAACCAGTTCAAAAAGATCAGATAATTATTAAAAAATTGCTACACAAGGGACTAATGATATAACATTTTTGAATATGTGAATGTAAATGTATATTTAATTTTTTAAATAATGAATTTTGGACTCTTTCTTACATAAAGCTATAATGTGGTTTAATTTTAGTGTGAATTGGTCTGTTAAGGCATTGAAGAAGGGAAATACTATTTGATCTGTCAAACAGACATATAGACAGGCTCACTCTTGGACACAAAAACCCAAGACTGTCCAACTTGTCCCACCCACTGCAAAGCTCTCTTCAGGCTTAGAGTCAATTATAAATCCAGTGTGTTGTGGTGTGATTATTGTGGACACACAGTAACTTTACACATGATTTATGAAGCAATATTTTCAAAGTCTCTGTTATTCAAGTAGGCATGTTAAAAACATCTCCACTCACAGGAACCATGTGCATACCTTGCTGTTTTTGCATGTTTGTGAAGTCTTCAAATGTCAGCGTCCTCACTGGTGGTCTCCAAAAAGCATACGTCTCCATTATTGCCTCCAACCCAGTCCTGCATGAGGGATAGTGACAGAGAAAGCCGGAAGAAAAGACGTGAGATGGCAGAGAAAACAGGTAAGATTATGCACACGAGACAGTGGTAAAAGGGGACAAAAAAGAGGGGGAGTTTGAGGAAACTGGAGCAGGTTTTTACTGTGCACATAAATCTGGGTGATGTTTCATCTGTGCTCTGTACATGGGTTCCCTTCCTGTTTGATTTATTCCTCTTTGCAGCTCTGACTGACTGTGATTTACATTAAAATACTGATTTATATCTTGAATAAGCATAACTGATTCCACCAGTCATCAAAAGCTAACATTACAACTTTATCTGCAGTTTTTGTAAACTGCAAGGGAAGAAAAGGATCCAGTGCATAAATGGAACTGTGGTTACTTTGTGACTGAAAAACAGTTTTACTCTATGAAAAGTTATTTTATTAGCATTAGTTTTATAAGGATATATGTGTGAGGGCAAGAGCATTTTCTATATATATCTTATTCCTGAATTATCTTTTCATCTCTATTTTTCTGCAATGAAAATCTAACGCTAGGCCATAAATCAGGCGGTCTATTGTTTGAAAAATAAAAAAAGATGTCTCAAATATCTGTGCCGATAATACTCTCCAGATGGAAGCCTGCTTTCAAGTGCTGAGGGTCTGTCTCAGACTTTTTTGCAGTGTATGACCGTTCTGACTCGCATCTTATAGAGACGGAGCAATGAAGTGCACGGAAAAACAGCGAGAGTGATAGGCAAGTGAAAGGGTGGACAAGATTGAGGGAAAGGAGGTTAAAAAGCAATAAAAGGAAAGAGGCCTTTTCTTTCCGTTGCCCTCAATCAGATCGCTTTATCACAGATCAACTAGCTTTTCTTGGCAGCTGAACGAGGGAGTGATTTTAATGTAGCAGGACGTGGGAATAGAAGGGATCTCCTGGGGTTCATGTCAATATGAAAGGACACTGCCGAGATATGTGTGTATTTGCATATACAGCATGGGCAATACAGAGCACGGGTAAGATTTCCTGAAAATCTACCTGTTTCTCCCTGAGTCCCTGAATCCTTTGGCAAATGGGTTGCGGTCGATCTTTAGACGGGTAATCTGTTACAAGAGAAGAAGTCCAAAACAGACTCATTTAATAATATTTTGACATATTCAGACACTTTCAACATATCACCTTCAATTTGTGGGTTTTGAAACTGATGCATAATATAGTTTAAGTTTGGGGTGCACAATATATTGGTGCTACATTGGTTACTAGTGGTTGATATTACAGTATTTAATTTTATATAATTTATTAGTATATGTCAATTATTGTTGTGTATATATATATATATATATATTATATTTAAATGTGCATGATAATTTTTTTCTCTATTTTCGCATGTAGATTAGAAGTTAATCTTAAAATCAATCTCTAAAAATGAATGATTTATTCACACTGTTAAATATAAACTTTTTTAAAAAAGTTTTTACACTGGTTATTATAGTGTTGTGATGCCTAAATTCACTTCTATAATATAAAACATTGATTTTAAAATTGATTTGAGTCTGTAGTGTTTGTCATTCAGTCAAAATACTATATAATTTAAATACTGATCATTTATCAGCCATAACACTAAAATAAATATTGTCTAGAATAAAAAATTTAGTGCATCCCTAGTTGCATATTGCCCATTAACACATGAACTGTGTGTTTCAAAGTCACAATGGTGCTGCACACTGACAGTCAGTAATGGACCTGTTGGTTCTGGTAGGCTGTGACCGTGGTGAAGACTGTCTCTGGGAAGCTGAACGTCTTTACTCCTTCCCCGGTAGGAACAGATTTGGTTGGAGAGAGCTCGCTGCTAAAGTCTTTCCGGATCACATGGACACGTGGCTGATATTTGTGCATCGAGTGCAGGATGATCTAGAAATAAAGTAAGTCATATCATCAGCTACTCCACCGCAACCACGACAGCACATTTCTGCAGCTGTATGGATTAAATGTCTGTGACATAATGAGGCTGTGAATATCAAAGCTGCTTAGTCTAATAAGAGAGCATGCTGTCTCACAGTGTTTACACATGTTGATGAGATATGAATCAGGCCAACTCGAGGGTGAGCTTCTCACACTGATGTGTTGGCGTCAGAGAATGGAGGCTGTAGCCTTCCCTCTGGCCCTTAGTCTGTTTCTAATTACTCCCAGTGTCGGTGTGTGTCTCCTGGGTCCACCAAAACTGAGGAGGTCAGGCAAAACAAGGGAGGCTTTTGCAAAACAGCTTTATGACAGTAAATTTAATATTCCAGCTCCCCCTTCCTATACTATCCAAATGCACAACCCAGGAGATCCCAGTGCTGCCCAAGGCCAGACAACACCAGCTCAATGAAGACCAACTGCAGAGAGGAAGTGTTCAAAGCCACACTGCTGTAATTCCACAGATCCAGATATTCAGGATTCAGAACATTGTCTCGGGCAAAAAAGGAATTTATGGGTGATATCGGAGCACAAAAAAAGAATGTTATGACTGCCAAAGTTACACTATGCTGAACCAAACAACTAACTAAAGCTGTTAAAGTATATATAAGTTGCAAAAGTTATTTATACACACACACACACACAATATATATATACCGGTATATATATATATATATATATATATATATATATATATATATATATATATATATATATATATATATACACATTATACATTTAATTCTTCTATTAAACTGAAAGCATCCACAATTCCACATAATTATACACCATTAATATTTCAATCCTCTTCATGGCGGTGAGGTCCCACACAGGACGTTCCAGGGTTAACTTCAATTCCAGCCCTCGCTCAGCCTCAAGCCAAGGCGAACAAAAAATAAAGTCTCTTTTTATGAGGTTGTGGTATAAGAAAAGTCCCCTCTCCTCTTCCTGAAAAACATCGGCCTGCTGCAGTTGTAACACCCATATGTTATTACATTTGTCAGAATACTCGAGTGATAGCATCAGTGACTCGAGTCAACACAGCCCCACATGCAGAGGAGAAGCCAGAAGAGCAGCGAAGTTCGCAGATGTGGCCTAAGGCAACTGTTTTACCCACACCAACCCTGCATCTAAAATACTGATACTGTATCTCTCTGTAAAGAATACGCAGCAGGTCATGTGCAATTATTCTATATTCTCTGCACTCAGACTTTACAGCACCATTTTACAGGTCATGAGCAGATGACTGACTACTCTACATAAATTAAAAGTGGATAGTCACATTCATCAAAACAATATTGCTCTGTTTCAGACAAGAAAAATGCATTTAAAAACACTTGTTTTAACTTAAGAATTACATTTATATTGTATTTTTATGTATTTTTAAAACAGAACATGTGCATACATTCCATATGTATTCAGCTGACTGTGTTCAGCACAGATGCATTGGGAATATCAGTACAATAAAATAAATATTTTTCCAGTTTTGCCAGTTCTTCAGAGAATACACTGAATAATGATTTTCTTGTTGCAGAGAGCATACAGATGTCTTTTGGGGAGATGGTGGGGGGGGGGGGGTTGTAATCTATCAAGTGTGTGTTATGAATACATTGATTTGGATAAGCAAGTGTATGCGCCGTCTCCTCACTCTTTTACTTTATATTAGTAATCAAATGTATTTATTTATTTTGGGTCAGTAAAATTTAAGTATCTTATGCCCAACAAAGCTGCATTTAACTGATCAAGTGTTGTGAAATATTGTTACAATTTTAAAAAACTTTTCTGTTTTTATCATTTTAAAATATAATTTATCAATGTGATGCAAAGCTGAGCTTTTAGCAGGCATTACCCCAGTCTTCAGTGTCACATGATCCTTCAGAAATCATTCTAATATGTGACTCTGGACCACAAAACCAGTCTTAAGTGTTCAGTTTTTCAAAACTGAGATTTATACATCATCTGAAAGCTTAATAAATAAGCGTTTCATTGATGTATGGTTTGATTAGGATAGCACAATATTTGGCCGAGATATCTGGAATCTTTTGGAAAAATCTGGAATCTGAGGCTGCAAAAAAACCTAAATACTGAGAAAATCACCTTTAAAGTTGTCCAAATAAAGTTCTTAGCAATTCTTATTACTAATCAAAAATGAAGTTTTGATATATTTATGGTAGGGAATTTACAAAAAATCGTCATTGAACATGATCTTTACTTAATATCCTAATTTTTTTTGGCATAAAGGAAAGATCTATAATTTTGACCCATACAATGTATTTTTGGCTATTGCTACAAATATACCCCAGCGACTTAAGACTGGTTTTGTAGTCCAGAGTTACATATGCTGCTGATTTTGCTTAAAAAACATTTCTTATTATTATCAATGTTATGTTAACACATTTTCAGGATTGTCAGAAAGCATTTATTTGAATTTTTATTTTAATAAGTCTTAATAAATGTCTTTACTATCACATTTGATCAACTTAGTGTTTTAAATATTAAACAGGGAATAGAAGTATAGATTTCTTAAAAAAAAAAAAAAAAAAAAACTGACAGACCCTAAACCTTTAAACAGCAGCATATGTTTATATACGCTGACATCAATATTGCATTGACTGTTATTAAATGTGCACTCACATGGCCTTGATCATCCAGCTCATTGTTGGTGAGTTTGAGTTTGTCAAAGCTGACCACTTGTCTCATCCAGGTGTCTCCTGAAGCCAGTGAATCCGGGTGGATGTAGACCCTGGGTGGCACTGGCGAATCCGCGTTTCCCGCCACCATCCACTTTGAGCTGTGATACACATACCTGCAAAAATGAGCATATAATTGCCTTGATCCTCTGTTCCTGTGGCCTATGATTCAGTGTTAATAATACCAAAAAATACTCATGTGCTCATGCATTCAACTTTTAATTGTTCAAAACACTTCTAAAAGACCATACAAATTCAAGTTGAATTTAATATTTGTTTGTTTTTTGTTGTTTTGGACTGTTAAGAAACACTAACCCATTCTAAAATTTATGGTTCTGATACATGTGTTTTTGGGCACTGATAAAGTCTTGTTAGCAGGGCATTCCCTCAGCTGACTGCCTGAGGCACAGCTGGATGCCTTTAGTTCTGGCCATGCGCACAGTTGAAAGTGCTTAAATGTGATGCCTCTGCCAAAGTCATCACCCAGCTCTCAAACGTGAACAAAACTCTCATTTGGGCCCGCTTGTTATTGCTTGGCAGCATTTAACATCCTTGGTGTCTGCCTTATTCTCTCCCAGAGCACCCCAACAGACATGAATGTGCATGGCGTGCACGTGTGTTCATGCACATTAATCTGTTGATCTAAAGTTAAATAGATAAATGCCATTTTTATCTGTACAAAATGTGTGCTTTAACAAAAACACTCACACGTTGTCTGTCCTCCGCACACATATATAGTGCCAGGTATTTTTGCAATTTCCTGTTTGGAATCCTGTTTAGGTTTATGCTCTATGTAGCCAGTGTTGGGAAGGTTACTTTGGAAATGTAATAGGTTACAGATTACAAGTTACCCTGTTTAAAATGTAATAGTAGTGTAACTTTTTCAATTACTTTATTAAAGTAATGTAACTAATTACTTTTGAGTACTTTTTGATTACTTTTCTAAATTTGTGAAAATTATAGAATAATAAATGAAAGCATATACATCAACTTAAATACATTTATCTAATAAGCATGTGACGTATTCTGTGTAATAAACTCCTGAAACATTGGTGTTTTTTTTTAAACTGCTGTCTCTTTGTATATGATATGATGATAGTTTTCTCAAAATAAGTAAAATGCACATGAAGTGACACAGAGCAGTTCTAGAAATTATGTTTATGTGCTTGTGTACTCCTATATTGAGACGGCAGAGGTTGAAAACACTGCGAGCTTCAGTAGGCTTATGTGTAGTAAATGAAACCATGTCTTTGCCATTAATTTACAGGAGGGGCGGACTGGGAAAAAAATTCAGACTGGAAAATTCAAACTCATACAAACAAAATCATGGACAAAATTATTTTTTTGTATGGACCTGACATAACAAAAGGTTTAAATCTTTAATTTGGGGACATGCAAAATAATTAAAAGTTCTCTCCTGAACTGCACCTTCACTTCCTTTTTTCTCTTCAGTCTCTTTATTTTGCCCTGTTATCCATCTCTCTCATGACTTTAATACTCAAGATTGAACAAAACTATACTTTACAATACAATACTCTACAATACTACAATATCTTTATAGAAAAATCCTAATACTGTACACGAGTCATATTTTTCCCTTACAAAAATTAACCTTGCTTTTATTAGCCTATATAAAAGTCAAATAACCTTGTTTTGTTTTTGTTTTTTTTTTTGCAAATGGATATGTATTTATTTTTAAATAAATACATTTGTAAAATAATTTTACATGTTTGGTTATCACAGTTAAACAATAGTAACCATTTTCTCTGGATTTATAGTTAAATATTAAAATGTTAATTTTCGTAAGGGTTGTGTTGTTGTCTGTCCGTAGCTCCCCCTAAACCTATAAAAAAATCTGATTGTTTTTCAGCTAAATTCCTACTGTAACATTACAACAGATAATAATGATGTCCTTTATATAGTATTTCGAGTGATGACTGATGAGCAACGTGCTGCTTGATTAATTAAATAAAGAAACAAAGACAAAAAAGCATCTTTACAGATAAAACTGACCTCTCTCTCTCTCTCTCTCTCTCTCTCTCTCTCTCTCTCTCTCTCTCTCTCTCTCTCTCTCTCTCTCTCGCATTGATTACTCTGATCGAAACCGTTTGGCGGAGGTGCGGAGAGCGCGCGAGTCATGACTAACAATTCATGACTTATTAGAGATTTAATTATCAAATGGCGGATTCGCAAATGATCGCGTTAGTACATTCGGCAGGCAATTATACAATAATGATATTAAATAGTGGGGCAAAATCGGCTGCCAGGCCACCGGGAATTGTCCCGGTTCTCCCGGTGTCCAGTCCGCGCCTGATTTCCACAGACACGCAGAATGTGCAAGTCATATATTGCATTTTTGGGGCTTAATATTCACAGACACTAGTCGATGTCATGTTTTGATTCAAGTGTACTGACCTACTTTTGATTTAGTCATCCAAAATGTGGCATATTCCATCCGCGTTAGGCATTTCGTTTTTATGACTGGATTCTACGAACCAGACTGTATTTCCGCATCCCGGAAATTATTAGGGCGGTATGTCTCAGAATAGTCAGTGCAATCTGGGAAAGAAATCAGTTAAATCTGTATGTGGATGTGTGTAAATATTCAAATGTAATCCCCTTTGTAATCGTTAAAAATTTCATAAGTGACTGTAATTTAATTACTCATTTTTTCGTAGTAACTGTAACTAATTACAGTTACAATAATTTTGTAATTAAATTACATAACGCCGTTACATGTAACTAGTTACTCCCCAACACTGTATGTAGCAGGGAAAGTGTTAAAGAGAAGTGAAACCTAAGAACAAAAATGGCTGGAAATTTGATTAGCCCACTTTCATCTTTCATAATCTGCCATCTGGCTCTTGCACAATAAATAAAGATCCAACTTTATGTGACAATAATAGAGTCCAACAATATTGAACACATGTTGTACACTGTATGCAGAAGCATTTCCATATATTAAAATAAAGGAGAAAAGCAAAAATGGGGTTGTTATAACTGCAAGAACTCTTCAGTTTAATACAGAAACAAGATAGTAAATTTAAAACATTACACATGTACACAAAACAAAACCTTTTTTTTCTTCCTAAATAGTTCAATTCAGATATGCTCAAGCACTTAAATAATAGCAAATAAACCAAGTTAAATATTGGGTTACTTTTCTGTGAGAGTAAGTGATACTCTAGCATGTGTGCTGTGTTTACATCAAGTTGAGTTTGCATCATGTTTGTTTATTGTGTGTTTTAGTGTGCATATAAAATAAGAAGAAATAGACAAGCATGTCCATGACAGCTGGACAAAGAAAAAAAAGAACAAACAGGGCTACGCCTAGATGGAGAATGAGAAAGGCAGCCAGCGCACACAAGATATTTGTGAATAAATTAGCTAGAAAGAGCCTGCAACAGAAATCTGAAAATCTGGGCAGCTCTGTATTTTCCTACTTCTTCTCTCAAATATATGCCATACTAAATGCCCACATTAAAGAGAAAAGTAATTCAAGTAACACATAAAGAAAGATTTAACAAGTCTAGTATAAACTCTATGTCCCTTGAAAGGGCATTGCGCCAAAATAAAGTGAGTAAATTCCAATAAAGGCTGCATTTCCAGACCCGAGCCCTCAAAACACACGAGGCATTCCAGTGACAGCTCTATTTGCAAAGCCTTGTGGTAAATTCCCCAGCCAGGAAGAAAATCCTATTTCATTTTACAAGATCCTTTGGCTTCTAAAATCCTCCATGATATTTGGGGGCTCTAAATGGCTGTCTTCGAGGCTTGTCCCTGAATGGCTGTGGTTTTATTTTCAGTAAATGCATACATTAATCTAAATATAATTGAACTGGAAGATTACTGTGTTGTTCACTAAAGTGTCACAATGTTATTTACAATGTTAGAGTTTATTTAATAAAATTAATAATAAGAAGAAAAACATGAGGAAATGTTGGGTTTCTCAAGTTGCTGCATAAATTGTAGAAGACATAGAAACACATCTTATATAAATGTGATGCAGTGATGTATGACCAATAAAAAATGTATCCTTCTTTTGCTTCTAATCCCTTGAAATAGAGTAAAGATTTCAGCCGTTTCCAGTTCTGTTCTCAGCATAAACACAACACAAATAGTTTCACCAAATACAAACAAAAATCAGATGTGTTTATTGATTCATGTAGGAAGAAACAAGGCAAGCTAACCAATTGTATGTTGGCTGTTAGGGCTTTAGTATTTACTAAATAAAAATCATCTTAATTTGGGAAGACTTAACAAGTTTGTAACATGGCACATGTTATAATAGAAAGAACAAGTGCACTGCTGCAATCCGTACATGCAGGCTTTAGCTGCATTCAAGTAAAGCTTGTCTGTAAGCATGTGTGATGGAAAGTTGTCATGGTGAGAGAAAAATCACAGGGACACATTACACCACCTTTAACGCTGATACGGCAACTCTGTCAAGGGTTGCTGACAGTGTTGCTTATTCATGTAAATCTCCCACCCCATTTCAAGGGGGTTCAGCTTCCCAATTTAGACAAATGTCCAGAAAATTTTTGTTACTTTCCTTCTTTTGTCATAGCATGCTAACAGCACTACACACTCTCTGGAGCAGTGCTTACCTGTATCTCTTGTTGTCCACAGGTACAATGTCCATGGCAATGTAATACTGCTGATGTGGATCCAGTCCCACGATTTTCACTCTCATAGCAGGGAACATTCTCCTGAAACAGAACCGATTTTAATTACATGTTTAATTAACAAGTCTAATTATGTACACAGTAATAGCATTGACAAATATGGTAAAATGATCTTGTTTAAAAGTAAGAAAAAGTGAAATTATAAAAATAATGATTCACAAAATGTGGATAAGATTAATTAAATTTAGTCAATGAATTAAATCATTTAAATAAGAACAGTCTGTTTAAGTGATGCATATATTGAAAAATACAACACTTTGACACCAACAAAATCATACAAAAATAAAATAATAAAATAAATTATTTTCATCTTTGAAAGTATTAAGGTTGACTGTTAGCAGGACTCAGATATATTTTGGTCAATAAAAAATATATAAAGAAAATATAGAAAACCTAGAAAAACAGACTAAAAAAAGTCTTAAAACAGTTCAAACAAACTTAAAAAAGTGACTAATTTCTAACAAGACATTTTTGGCTAATTCCTCATTTTACACTTCAAATGCAATTTCTTTGTCCTTTCATTTAAACGTCATAAATCTTTTTGTTCATATTGAGAGAAACGTGCTATACTGCCTATATATATTTAAAATAATAATAATAAGATCAAGAAATACAAATGTTTTCTTGTTGCTTTTTATTTTTGTGTTTGTATGAATTATGTTCGTTATCGTTACCAAACATTTTAATTTTTCAAAAAAAACATTTGTCAATATCTGGCGCCGAGAAAGAAAGGGGCGAAAGGTCTTACTGTAAACTGTGCAGCAGGTTAAGTTATATGCTCGGTTTGGGCTGTAATTTGTAGTATGACCCTCGGGATGCCCCGTACCTGGGGCTGTAGAAATGTATCTGTGGGTAGTCATGGAAACAGTTCAGTAAATATGCCAGCAGGCTAAAGACATGCCGTTGTCTGTGTTCATTCATTTATGTACAAATTACGACATGGTGTCAGAAGTGTTTAATGTTAAAACCAACTCAGCCTTCGACATGAAAGTATAGTCGACAGTATAAGAGACTTTTCAAGGAAATCACCGCTATTTGGAGTTAAATCAACCCGCCAGCTCAAGTAACGTTAAGATGTCCAGAGAAGAGAGAGAACGCGCGGGACCATCCTCTGCAGCTTACACCGCTGGAGATGCATTTCGCATTAGCCCTCCGGAGAAGTTTGACTGCAGAGACATCCAAAATTGGCCCAAATGGATTAGACGTTTCGAAAGGTACAGAGTAGCGTCGGGTTTGGATAAAAAGGATGAGGCATTCCAGGTGAACACATTGATATATTCCATGGGAGATGAAGCAGAGGACATCTTACATGCGTCGGCGATAGAAGAAATAGACAAGGTAATCTACGAGAAAGTAAAAGACTGTTTTGATAAACATTTCATTGGAGAACACAACGTCATTTTCGAGAGGGCCAGGTTTAACATGCGAAAACAAGAGCCGGGGGAAACGGCTGAATGCTTTGTTACTGCAGTTCACAAATTGGCGGAATACTGCAAGTTCGGGACTCTCAAAGATGAACTGATACGTGATCGCATAGTAGTGGGCATAAGAGACATTAGACTTTCCGAAAAGCTACAGTTAGATTCAAATCTGACTCTGTCTAAAGCTACGAACTTAGTAAGACAAAGTGAAACTGTAAAACAGCAGCAAGTGGTGCTGCGCGGCGCGGGAAATCACGCACACACCGGGCCCAGTGATGAAATGCACGCGCTTTCGCCGGCTCGAAGGAAAGAGTGGAATTCCGGACGAAAAACAAAATACAATGCTACTGGAACATCAGGGATGTGCCATAAATGTGGGAGAGTGCCATTTCATAGCTGGAAGGATTGCCCGGCCAAGGAGGCTGAATGCAGGAAATGTCACAGAAGAGGACACTTTGCTGCTGTCTGCAAATCCAAGCAGCCTGTGCATGAGATGGCAGATGAGGAGGAGCAACTCTACCAGGACAGTCTTTTCCTGGGTGAGGTGAAGGCAGATGGTGCTGGTTGGTACTCAGACATCAAAATAAATGGGGAAGTTGTTTCTTTTAAATTAGACACAGGAGCAGCAGTGACCGCAATACCCACAAAATTATATAAGTGTAGTAGAGATGGTCCTCTAATGCACACCTCAAAACGACTGTATGGCCCAAATAACAAGATACTGCCTGTGGTAGGACAGATACAGAGTAGACTAGAAAGTAAAGCTAAAAAGGCCACTCAGTCTGTATTTGTCATTGATAACCTAGCCAGGCCACTGCTGGGCTTACCAGCACTTACAGAACTGCACCTCATTGAGCGATTGGATGCAGTTGACGAACAGGGTGAGAACGCAGATTCAGGGGAGGTCTTCAAAAAGAGGTTTCCAAAGGTGTTCAGTGGATTAGGGAGACTTGAAGGTGATTACCAAATCCGCCTGAATGAGGACGCCATCCCTTATGCTCTGACCACTCCTCGCCGCGTACCAATCCCCTTAACTGACAAAGTCAAAGAAGAGCTGCAAAGGATGGAGGAGATGGGGGTCATCTCAAAGATAGAGAAACCCACTGATTGGTGTGCAGGAATAGTAGTGGTCCCAAAATCCAATGGTAAAATAAGAATCTGCGTCGACCTGACCAAACTCAATGAGGGAGTGTGCAGAGAAAGACACATATTACCCTCAGTGGACCAATCATTAGCTCAGCTGAATGGCGCACTGGTGTTCACAAAACTGGATGCACGTTGTGGGTTTTGGCAGATACCCTTAGCACAGGAGAGCAGGGAGCTCACAACATTTATCACCCCCTTTGGCCGATTTTGTTTTAATGTTCTGCCTTTCGGAATTAACTCAGGGCCAGAACACTTCCAGAGACGCATGTCCCAGCTCTTAGAGGGGCTAAGTGGAGTGATATGCCATGCAGATGATATCCTCATATGTGGAGAGAATAGGGCCCAACACGATGAACGTCTCACAGCTGTTTTGACACGTCTCCAGGAGGCGGGTCTAACACTAAATGAAAAGTGCACCTTTGCACAGCCCGAAGTCCTGTTTGTGGGGCATAAAATCAGGGCGGGAGCCATTGAACCTGACCCCGGGAAAATCAAAGCTATCACCAATATGCCCATCCCACAGAATACAGCAGATGTTAGGCGTTTTTTGGGGATGGTTACATACATAGCAAAGTTTATCCCTCAGTTTGCAGATACCACCAAACCACTCAGAGATTTGCTGTCGAAGAACAATGAGTGGTCTTGGGGCCACATGCAACAGACATCATTCGAAAACCTCAAAAAGGAGCTGGCATCACAGAGAGTGTTGGCTCAGTACAGACCACAAGCAAAAACAAAAGTGTCTGCAGACGCATCATCCTTTGGCCTGGGGGCTGTCCTTATGCAGAGACAAGATAACATGGAGTGGCGCCCGATCGCTTATATCTCTCGAAGCCTTTCTGAAACGGAGCAACGTTATGCCCAGGTTGAAAAGGAGGCATTGGCCGTCACCTGGGCATGTGAAAGGTTAAGTTCATACCTCATAGGCCTACCATTCACGATAGAGACAGACCATAAACCACTACTGGCCTTGTTGGGGACAAAAGCGCTGGATGACTTACCTCCCAGAGTTCAGCGATTCCGTCTCAGACTGCTGAGGTTCACGTACAAGATAATTTACGTGCCAGGGAAGGCTCTCATCACAGCAGATGCACTCTCCAGGGCCCCGGTGAGACGGCCACTGACTGAAGAAGAGGCACAACTGGAAGGGGAAGTGCAGGTCTTCATTAATATGATACGCGAAACCTTACCTGCATCCCAGTCTAAACTTCAACAGATAGCTGAGCACCAACAGCGGGATTCTATCTGTAGCCAGCTGAGGTCACAGTGTAAGAGAGGGTGGCCACGGCAAGAAGAGCTGTCCCAGCAACTGAAACCCTATTGGGTACACCACAGTGAGCTACACATGAATGGTGACCTTCTGATGAAAGGGCAACGGATTGTTATACCAGAGACATTACAGAAGGAAATGCTGGCCAGACTACATGAGGGACATATGGGGACAACCAAATGCAGGCTGAGGGCCCATCAGTCAGTGTGGTGGCTGGGACTGGGTGCTCAGATCACAAGAATGGTGGCCCAATGTGAGGTGTGTGCTAAAAACCAAACACTTCACCCAGAACCAATGATACCCTCAGAGCTGCCACAGCGGCCCTGGCTAAAAGTTGGAGCTGATATGTTTTATTGGGAAAATGACTCTTACTTATTGTTGGTAGATTACTATTCTCGATACATTGAAGTAATTAAAACCCCAATAACCACATCAGCAGGAGTTATCAATGGCTTTAAATCAATTTTTGCTAGACATGGGGTTCCTGAAGTACTAATAACTGACAATGGCCCTCAGTTTTCTTCGGGCACTTTCTCAACATTTGCCATGGACTATGATTTCAGACATGTGACCAGCAGCCCATACTTTGCACAGAGCAATGGAGAGGCAGAGAGGGCGGTGAAGACTGTCAAGGGCCTAATGAAGAAAAATGCTGCTGACCCATACAGGGCTCTGTTGGCCTACAGAGTCACACCGCTGCATCACGGACCATCGCCAGCAGAACTCCTGATGGGCAGGAGACTGCGCTCACCGTTGCCAGTCTCACCTGTTCAACTCAAACCTAAATGGCCAAACAAGAAGGCCTTTGCAGACAAGGACAAACAACTGAAACACACACAGACAGTTGACTTTAATCACAGACACAAAGCTACTGTGAGACCAGAGCTAAAAGCAGGTCAGCGAGTCTGGATCACAAATACAAAAGAATCGGCCACAGTGATAAAAAAAGCAGACACTCCCCGCTCATATGTAGTGGAAACGGACTCAGAAGAGGTGAGGAGAAACAAAGCACACCTCAGACCCCTCCCAGAGATACAAGCCCCACCAGCGGTGGAGGATGCGGAACAGGCAGCAGGGCCAGAAGAAGGGGAAGGGGAGGGGGGGAGGATACAGAGGGCCCACCCAAGGAGAGAGGTGAAAGCCCCAGAGTGGCTTAAAGACTTTGTAACATAGTATTCAGCACCTAGAATTAAGCATAATAGACAGTGTTATGTTTATGTTTAATCTGTCGGATATCTTTGGTTCAAGTTTAATAGTTCCAACAGACTAGGTGACCTACAGTTAAGGCAGTTCGGCCAGTGTGAACATTTATTTAAGGTTTTATCCTATTTTGGGAGAAAGGGAGATGTAGTATGACCCTCGGGATGCCCCGTACCTGGGGCTGTAGAAATGTATCTGTGGGTAGTCATGGAAACAGTTCAGTAAATATGCCAGCAGGCTAAAGACATGCCGTTGTCTGTGTTCATTCATTTATGTACAAATTACGACATAATTGACTCTCAAAAGAGTAAGAAAAGGAAGAACATATTTCAAATGTATTCATTGGAAACAGTTGTTGTGCTGTTATAAGCTGATAGCGTAATAATTCTAGATCGTTCGCAATGAACAGGTTGTGGTTTGTGATTACAGTAGGTAGCCTACTTCTGCCCCAACTGTGTAACAAAACTGTTTTCATGTTTGCAGTCCCCGCGCGCAGACACGTCCCTTTGCCAAACAATGGTATACTGTATCTTACTTTGAGATTTTTTGCGCACGTCAAAAAGAAAAGAGAGCAGCCTATGCTATGTATGGCAAATGTCCGAGATGATAAAAAGTGAAGTTTTAAATAAATATAGGCCTAACTAGAATTTAAATGTTTAAAGCTTTATCTCCTTTTTTCAACAAACAACTGAAAAATCGGCTACGTCAATATGTTTTATTGGTTTATTGAATATTGGTTATTATTAATTCAATATATTACTTTATTAGAGTGAATATGGGCTATAAAATTTCAGTTAATATTGCAGAAAGGTCTTCAAATAGGTTTTTAAGGTAGGTAAAAAGGGCTAAATATCGTTAATATTTGTGTCACGAATATATCACAATTAAAAACTAACTTGAATATTCATCACAAAGTGATGACGTGACTTCTTATTATTAAAAGGAATATTAATGAAATATTATGCCATACTTAGGCCTTTTAATTAGACTTTTGTTGTAGGCCTATAACCTTGAATTCAAAATCCAAAAACATGTCGGTGTATCCGAAGTTCATATCTTAATGTGCTTTTTTAAATAGTCGGACATGATTGTTTATCGTATATGTATCTTTGAGATGTCTGATTTCACGTTCCACACGTTTTTATATGTTGGTTTAAATTTGGTTAAACATAGCTCCTATAACAGAGATATGGATAAAAAAATGTCAAATATATCTGCTGCCCACTGTCTGACCCAATGTTGAACTTCTTCCTCATAAGTTGGATTTTTACATTTTATAAAAGGTTTACCTTCCTGCCTTTGTGATGATCATTTCTGTGCCAATGTCGTGGAAGCGTTTCCACAGGTCAGCGCACTGCAGCTCCACCTGGATCTCCTCCATAGAGGCTGAAGGTGAAGGGTCACAGGGGGTAGGAGTCCCGAACGAGCAGGGCGTCCTCTCCGCCAGACACTCGCCGTCAGAGCCAGGGCTGGCCTCTGAATCTACAACGAATAAATAAAATCATTATAAAGCACGAAGGAGGCCTGTTGACAATATTGAGCGCTAGAACCAGATCACCTGTAGCCGTAAATGAGAACGACTTGGATTCACTCAGACCAGTGGGCTATGGATCAAGGCCCTTGAATGTTAAATGAAAAAATACAGCAAAATAATAAAGTGGAAAATCTGATTCAGTACCTTTGCTCTAGAATATTTATTAGTGTTTTCTGAAAATACATGGTGTGTGATGATTTTGGACACGAGCAGACGAATTAAATTTTCCCCAGTGATTATTGGCTGAACAGTAGCCTACAATTAACCAAAACTAAAATCCACAGAACGAATAGAAGATAGTTCATTATATGTTTATAAACGAAATTGTCAATTAAATAAGTCGAAAGGCATTTTGGTCGCAAAATATCCATGCCCTAAAGAATCCTTTAAAATTTATTATTTTTTCTCTAAAGTTTGAAAACAAAATGACTATCAGATCCACCATATCAAAAACAACTAATTTAAACAAGTTTTTTATTTTATTTCAAATTTAGCAAAATGTCTACGCACAGTAGGCTATAATAAGATTAAGGACAAAAGTATAGCAGAGACAGGTCCTATGGGGCCTGGTAAAGGGCAAAATAAGTGAGTTAGAAGACTCAGAAGAAATTGATGTATGGTGGGTTAATTAATTAACAGATTTTATGATTCAGGCGTCGGTTGCTGAAATAATCAGGACTGTTTTGGCGGTAGGCTACATGCAAATGACGCTGTGCAGCCATCAGCAGCAGAGACTGGCTAGCAGCCCGGGACAAACATCAGCACACTCTGAGGTCACGGAGCCCTAAAGCCCGAGTCAAAGAGAGTCAGACTTTTCATCAACCTCATGAGAGATTCAGTCAGCGTAATTACAGTAATGAAGCCCTTGGTTTCTTTCATGAGCAGGCAGGTCCTCAGCTCCATCCAAAACTGAGCTGCTGTCATTGCCATTCCACAAGTCCAATGCCCTCTGCCAGAGTTACTTACGACACAACACTATTAACTGCAAGGTAACAGCGTCTGCTGAACATTGCAAACTATAACTGAACATTTCAAAATAAGACAGTGACATTATGACAAAAAAAAAGAAACTTCACCTTTAACATTGACTAGGTTACACTGCTGATCAGTCAACTGTCCTGAAGTAAATTTAGGTTACTTCAAACAAATGACGTGCTCTGTCATTTATGACTGCGCAGTGAATGCGTAAAAATGTTATCTGTCAGTGTGGTGTCTCTGAGTTCACGCAATGAGGCAAAAACAAACACATAATCTGAATAAAAGCATATTAATATTTCTTCTGCCGGTTGTGGCACACTACTTTCACATCAACAAATTAATTTCTCCGTATAGAGCTTGAATTAGTTGTGAATGACCTATTTTTTCTTGGGACAGAGGCAAACTAAGCATGAAATTGCAGCGTAACCCAATCCACCAGGAACAGAGCCACCTGTTTCCGCTGGACTTCATTCAGTCTCATGTAAGAGGGAGGTAATAAAAATAAAGATTAAGAATCTTTTTAAAATGTACGCATCTGTCGTCTTTTATTCTGACTCTGTCTCGAGGGAATTATGAAAGAGAGGGGTAAAAAATATGATGGTTTAAATGACACCGAAGGAACGTCGTTTAGAAAAACTACAAAACGCTATAATCTAAAATCAGGTCAGACTTTGGGAGAATTCAGTAAGTCTTTATTAAATAACTTCAAGACTTTATTGAGTATGAACACATACAGAATGCAATTCATAGTTTTATTGATGTAATATTTTCATTAAACATTACACATTGCACAATGAGCAAAGGTAAAGTCATTTTACATTAAACTGTCAATTATGTGCTTATTACAATGTCTGTATTTATATATAAAATATAATGTAAAAATATGTTGTAAAATCAAGAATGTCCGTATATACATTTTAAAGAAAAAAATTATTCTTAACGTTCTAATTTTAAACGTTTTATGATTTACGATTAAAAACAAAAAAAAATAATGCTGATTAAACGCCGTTAAAACACCGATGTATAGAAGACTTTGAAATGCATTTGAAAATAAATAAGTAAATGAAACGTTTATGGTTATTTTTTTCTATTTCATTTAATGAAGATGGGTTCTATAGAACTATATGGCCTATTGTTGTTCAAAGTCGTAGAAATGTTTCCATTTGTGATACAAATAAAGAATCAAGTCATCCGTGTCTGGACATCAACCTTAGATCATAGATGAGAAATTCATCTGTGTGCATGCGCGTGAGACAATATAATATCTCGATCGACGTATTTAGATTAACTACAATTATAGTGCCATTTAAATAAATGACTGTCTGTTTTGTCCTTTTTCCGGTCATGTAGCAAAAAATAAAAATAAATAAATAAATGATGACGACAGAAAAGATGTTCTGTTCTATTCTATTTATGAACTCTTTGTTTTAGCCAAATAAGAACACGAACATTGAGCAGTTAAATTAAATAGCTTTTAATAAATAATTCAAATATTTACACGGGTTTACCATCTAACTGTTAGTGTCATTATATTATAGAATACCTAAAGGTTTACGGGTCTGCGACGTGAAAATGTCTGCTGTAATTGTTGTTTTATGATAAAGTATGATAATATAACATCTGTACACATGGAGGCCTGTGACCTGTTGGCCCAGAATATTTAATCTCAAAGAAATCGGATCAAATCTTTTTCAATGTTAAAAAAACGCTTTCTGACAGCTATCTTTTTTTTTTTCAGAATAAATTTTAAATTATTGTTATAAGGATACTCACCTGTCGCAATTTTTGTCCTCCGCCGAAAAATGCTGCACTTTGGCTTCAGAATTTCCGAACTAACTTCTGTCTATCTGTGCTCACCATTATTTTTAAAATGAGACATTGAGTCATTTTAAATCCAACGTCAATAGTGGGCTATATCAGAATATGTACAGAATGATCAGTCAGCAGTCTGTTGTGTGGAACTTAATTTTCTGCCTTATGGCAGATGCTTCTGAAGCGAGACTAATGAAGTGATGACTAACGTTGCAACAGTTGAACTACAGCAATGAAACAAAGAACACACACACACGTGCGTGAGCCCCTGCAAGCGTGAACTCTCAAGAGCGCGCATAACAGGCACAAACTAGCATCTATACAGGAAACAGTTTCAAGCTGAGTGTTATTTATATTTCCAAATAATTTGTATATCGGTTGGTATATAGGCCTGCGCTTCTTTTGACCTAATAAGACATAAGAGCAGGATTTGACAATTGTTAGGCCCTAGGTACACATCGTGTAGGCCTATTAGCCGAGATTTAACCCATGCAGACTACATTTTTACGAATATACTTGCTTCTTAGATGGAATTAAAACACAGATGTTTTTCTTGGATAGTTAATAGTTTTCTATTGTAGAATACAATTTTGCACTTCAAAACAATGAAAGCTGTTATATTCCGAAACTTTTTATCTGTCATGAATTATTGTTGTTGAAGACTTTCTTTTGGAGTTGACTCTTTTAAAAAAAGAAAAAAAGGTCTTTAATTTCATATTTCACTGATATAGAAATACCGTCAGCTTTAACTAGTTTGTGCAAAATAATAATAAAAAACCCTTTCAGATATTGTTTAATATTATATATACATATTGATTTAATGAATTAAAATGATATTTTGCCTATAGCCTATGCTATGGACACGCCTTTAACTGAAATATTTTATTCAATGGCAAAACGCTATAGTTTGCAGATGCGGTCAAAAGTTATAGCCTATGGGATGTTCAAGGCAATTCAGTTTGCAATAGCATCACGCACTAACCCGGATCGATATCCAGACAATTAGCGGGATCCTCGCCGTCTCCCAATTGTCCGTTGCTCGCGAGGCTCTCCATAGACAGCTCCAGTTCCTTTTCTTCCCAGCCCCGGAGCTTCCGCTTCTTGTTTGTCCCGATCAGGGCTTCTACCGAGAAGGCGTGCGCTCGTGAACTCAGAGCGGCAGCGGATCGTCTCCTGTCACTCATCTCTCCCTCTGCAAATCCAACGGAGGAGAAATAGAAACTCCGTCCGGAAGGCAGGCGCAGGAATGCCGCACGCGCAAAAATCTTTGTAATGGATGGATTTAGGTCTCCGGTGACGACGGTAATCCAAACCCAAGTCTAATTTATGCCCTTTAAAGGCATAAAAACAAAAGAACCCATTCCCAACGAAGAGACTTTGGCTCACCTTGTCCGAAAAGATAGTTTGTTAATATATATCGATGTTTTGAGCCTCCGTCCAACTTCTCCAAGTCTCTTTTACTGTCGTCAAGTCCTCTCTGATTGATATTCACTTGTGGAAAACTTTTTTCGAAGCGTTAGGGGCAACCCTCTCAATGTCTGTCAAGCCCAGCACGACCAATGGGAAGCGCAGGAAGGGAAAGAGCCAAAATATGTCGTCCAATGGAAGAAGAGGAAAATAACAAGCATGGTGGAGAAATTCTAAGATGGAATTTGGAGATGGCCATCTTAAAGTGAATTTACATTTACATTTATTCATTTAGCAGACGCTTTTATCCAAAGAGACTTACAAATGAGGACAGTGAAAGCAATCAAAAACAACAAAAAGAGCAATGAAATATAAGTGCTATAACAAGTCTCAGTTAGGTTAACACAGTACACATAGAATGGGCTTTTAAATAATATAATAAATAAAAAGAAAACAGATAGAATAAAAAAAGATTAGAGCAAGCTAGTGTTAGAGGTCTTTACACACACAATGAATTAACCTCATTCGAATGAACAAGCAGATAAAGTTCGATATGTTCTGAAAACATTTGTTTGTGTTGCTTCAGCGAAAAAAATCAATCCGTTTTTAGTTCGTCATTTTTAGACTATATGCGATAAATAACCCGATTTCAATAGTAGGCCTATTTCTTTCATAATTAAAAAAAATAAATAAATAAAATATTCATTAGTCACCGGTGGATCATCGTAAAATATCTGACAATTAGGTTAATAAAACAACCTATTTGACCTTTAAAATTGCTTTTTGTCATATATTTGCACACGTAAATATTCTCGTTTTCTTGTCTCCTGGAATCTGGGTTGTTGGTTTAAATTTGAATGAAACTGGAAAATTGAAGTTTTATCTTCGTAGTTTAATAAAACGAAAAGCAATATTATCATATTATCCCATTATCATATAATGGCACGTTAACGTGCACCTTTATCAAAATAAATAGCCAGGGCATAAACAATGCTCTGTTTCATGCTTTTTTTAATCAAGATAGTTTCCAACAATTAACAACATATTAATAGGACTATTACTAAAATGTATAAGTGCTCAGGCAATGACAATACGGTAAATTGATTAATGTTTAACGTATTTATAAATGTTTTGTTTATTGTGTATAACAAAATAACAAATAATAATTAAAGTTTAATTGCCGGCAAATAGCCAGATAATAAAATACAATAAAATAATGACAACTTTGTAAATTATAAAGCTGTTGGACTGAATAAAACCACATTCAGCATTAGAAACAAATCAATAAACATTTAAAATAACATAATTGTTTAAAAAAATAAGATTTCATATTAAGACATAAGAAACGACTATGTATGGAGAAATTATACAATTTAAGAAATACTTATAAATGTAGGCTACTATAAAGAAACTTTGTTTTTGTGAAACTCAGTGTTTAGACTTTGATTCCTTAACTCATGTGGCTGGTAATAAAATACAGAAGTTCATGTAGCCTCCCTCTGTTAAAGTAGCTACTATAAACTCTGCTTGAGGTTTTTATTGTAAGTGATTTATTTATCTTTTATTACTTTCATTATTTTAATTTAATTTAATTTAATGTTTTTTCTTTATCAAATACGTTGTTGAAATGGCTATGAAGCGCATAGCCACTGTGCCCACATATTATTAACCAATGAGTTGATGTAGCCTACTCTGTACTGTAGCTTACTTTAGTTTAACCCGTTTCATCTGCGAGATTCTGTAAGATTTTACTTTAAAACGGTATTCAAACCCTTTTAATTGGTTTAGTTTTTAATGATAGCCATTATAGTACCTTAGAGAGCGATTTGTGATTCAGTAGCAATTTCATTGCGTTGATAAATAGGCATAGCTATTTCTTACCATGCTTTATTCTATAAACTGAAAATTTTCCTTTTCCATAACTCATTTACCTATTTAATCGTTTAATGATTTATTAGTGATAATGGTCTAAATTAAATAAGGTGTGGATAAAACAGGCAACACTTAGTCCTGTTTTGAATGCCTCAACAAAAAATAAAGAAAACATTATTTTTAGGCTATTATTAATTACAAATTGACAGACACCTGTTTTGTAAAATGAAGATCTGAAGGAAGAGCGTCTATTGGTGCGGTAAATCTCGGCTTTACTCTCCCTGGATTAAACGTTTCCAAAACACGGGATCCTTTTCCCAAGAAAAAGTTAATAAGCCGATTTGACAGCAGTGCCATCATTGTTTCGTAAATGAATGGAGTATATTTGATGATTATTAACGCTTAATTAAAGGAAAAAGGCTGACCCCCTGCCATCAGAATAAGAGCTCAAGGGCTCACAGCATTCACATCACATGAGCCATTACCCAAATAACACTGGACCGCGCATCGCTTGCGTTGCATTCGATTAGCACTGTCCGTAGATTATGATCAAACACCTACTAAATGTCGGACACGTTTTTATTATCGTTTTACTCATTATTTTACTTCCGGAACAAATTAATGGCAAGCATGCATTGTAGCACTTTAGTTACCATTTCTATTTTGCTGCACATATGGAGTTTATACAGCGTTACAAAGCTGGCACAAACCTCATCTGCTAAAAATAGCGCATCTGAACAAGCCGAAAATGAATGACACATCAAAGCGAAGAGTAATGTGAAGTAGCCTACTGTAAATTTACAGCTCCTCGCCATTCCGTCAGCCTACATTACAGAGAGCGAAAAAAGGCTGCTCTAAACAAACGATTCATTTTGCTGGACTGATCATTAATTGCCCAGAGGAACGAATAAACTTCCCACCTAATCCTCCCATATTTCTTTAAATTCAGAACACAGTTTAGAGAATAATACATGTTTGCAGCACATGACGAGGGGAACATTTTCAAATGCAGTTTAAAGAATCAGAGAAAATGCGGGTAGAGTTAATGATGTTTTCTCATTCCATGATTTATGATGACTTCTCCTAGAAATATTTCAGCACAAAATAGTTTATAAAGCTAAAGTCAAGCAGGAAACGTTTTTTTTTTTTTTTTTTTTTAATGAATTTAAGTAGGCCTATATGAAAGACGTCGGATTTGAACGTCTTTCCAATTTTAAATTACATGCTTAACTCACTATTAAAAAAAAAAATCTGGCCTCTGTATCTTTCATATTTTAGTTATATTTAGATATATTTTTTTAGTAGGCCTATTTCCCGTAATTACACTCCTGGCTACTTTTATTCTTTATAAGGTGGACAGGAGCATATACGTGTATTTATTTGTTACATTCACTTGTTTGTTGTTTTCCGGGATAAATGGGTATAAAGTCTTGTATAACATAATAATTAAAACCAAGTGCATCAATTCTATCAATGCATGGAACTTTCTAACATATTTTACTAATTGCCCTGCCTTATAATTTTACTAATCGCCAGACGATCTTGCCACCTCTTCACAGATTTTTTTTCTTACAAGGGAAAAACCAGAGCAATACAATTAAAACATTATCCTTACACAAGCACAAATTGCTCCATCGCTCCACTCATGTATAGTGCATGTATGAGGAGCCTACTAAGTCAACTAGGGCCCTGAGCAGACATTGGGAAGGGTTGGCTAGACGATGATTTTGAAAGAATGTTATTCATATGACAATAAATAAAAAATAAAATGATTTATTTTTGCTTAGCTAGAAAGGGGACAAAAGTTCATTGCATTTCAGTTTATAAATCCTTAATAGAAGCCCAGCATTTTTCTGACTTCCGTCATCACAGGAGCTGCGAGGCTGCGAGCTCTCTCTGCTCCTTTGGCTAACAGACTCTCAAGATGGCCTCTGTCAGCCCTCAGTCTTTGGATCTCCAGCCGAATGGGTTGGAGCTTCTGTACAATAGCCTCGGCCACCACAGTCTTGTATTGTCCAGTGTCCATACCTTCAGCCAGCCTGACCACCTCCTCCACGCTCTGTCCAGACACAGCTGCATGCATGGAGACTAGGTTTGATACACCTGGCCGACTCTCAGGTTCATAAGTCACTTCAGAAGTGAAGTCAGTCACAGCTCTGCGAATCTTAAGTACAATGTCATCAGGCGTATCGGTCAGGAAGACTGTAGCTAACTTTTGGGGGTCTGACTTGGACATCTTGGAAGATGGATCCCTCAGAGATTTCACCTTTCGAGTGCCACCTAAGAGTTAAAAAGCAGGAAAAATTAAACCCTTAATCTGCGCTGAAATCGAGTGAATATTTCCTAGTTTCCTATTCACTTCCACTAAAATAGTTACTAGTTAACTAAAATAAACTATATATAATTATAATATATAATATTATATTTAATTGTATAATATTTAATGAATATTTTAAATAGTTTTATTCAACAAAGACATTAAATTGATTAAAAGTGACAGTAAAGACTGACAATGTTACAAAATATTTCCATTTCAAATAAATGCAGTTTAGAAAATTCAACGATGAGATGTGAAGAGCGATGTGAACCAGTCCTTAGAGAAGTCACTATAGGGATACCCCCAAATCCATTATCACCCCATCACTCAGATAGAGGATGTAGAAAACACTCCTTTAATCAAAGCACCATTGCACACATGACATGGTTTTATATTGGGCTTTTATGATGGCGATTATTATGGTGAATGAAAGACTAGCTTAAACTGACGATTCAACATGGCAGCCATGTGTGCACACAACTGCAAGAGTATGCTGTTGTGCATGTGTAAAACACAGTGAAGAAAGCAGGGAGCTGGAGAAGACACTTGAGAGCACAGACTCATTTGTGTGTTCGCTGAATGACACAGTCATTTGTCTTACTTCTCCACTTTTCAGGGTTTGTGCTCAGGTGAATCTTTATGATTAAAACAGGAAGTAAATGTCATGAGGTAAAAATGAAAACTCCCAAACATACTGAGCAGGGCACAAGGCTCTGGGAAGAACTGTCCATACTGGCTGTTAAAGATGCGGGCCAAGTCCTGGGCCAGCTCCAAATGCTGGATCTGGTCCTCCCCTACTGGCACATGTGTGGATCTGCACAACAATAACATCACTCTCTCTCAAACACAAAGCTGGCAATATAACCGGGCTAAGAATAAAACACATGAAGAGCACAGCCGGACGTACTTGTAGAGCAGAATGTCTGCTGCTTGTAACACTGGATACGTATAAAGCCCCACACTGCCTTCATTCTTCTGCTTGCTCTTCATCTGTAAAGGAAAGAAACAGGGTTTACCACTGGATGAACAAATGGAGAGGAAAGTTTGAAATAAATCTGAAGCACCTTTCATTACATTTGGCTGTAAATGTCTATTTGTTTTCTTAATACAATGTGGTGTAACATCAAACCCTTTCTCAGTTTCCCACATCGGGCTGAATGAAGGAGTTTTGCCACATTAACGCACACAGACAGCATCCAAATGCCACTTTCTGCCACGTTTCACATGCACTCAGCTGTTGAGTAAACAGCTAGGTGTTTTCCCTGCAGCAATGGGAGGCTTCTGGCCGAGCTCTCCGTCAGCAGCAATATAAAAGGGTTGTCCTCTCTGGGTGAATCACAGTCATTATCAAGCCCTGTCTCTCTCTGCCAGGTCCGCCCCCCCTCATGACCGGCACAGGAAAAGCCTGTCGCAGTGCCACATGGACAACAGACAGAAGAGGGAGGCCTGAGCATTTAAACTGGCATGTTACCATCTTTTAGAGGGCTCTAATTTAGCATGTGTCTTTTTACTTAACATGCTCTCACGAGCAGATAAAAACTCAGCAAAAACAAATGTGTTGTAATTACCTTCCATTGAGGCAGGTGCCGTAAACGAGGCATGCTGGTAAGGCAGCCTAGGATCCATGAGAGCTCAGCATGTTCTGAGACCTGCAGATTAATTATATGACTACATTTTCAGGAAACAAACAAACAAACAAACATTTAATTTATTTAAAAATATATGAAAAGTGCAAATAATACATGCAATGCTTTGAACACATATATTCTATGATGAGTATGTTTTTAATTTCTGAATTTAAAATTCATTTCGATAGTATATTTTTTACGAATGCAACTGTCTTGATATCATAATGAAGAACTTTAAAATGTTTACTTTTTTAGGAAAAATAACTAATAATTGGGAAATCCTTTGTCCTATAAATGAAATTCATGTGGTGCAACAAATACACAGAAACATAAGCAAACCCCTGGATACCTTCACAAATGTGTGTGAAGGTTAATAAGTCTCTTCAGATAATTTGATGCTTTCATGACATAGAAAGTCACGATAAATATTATATAATTCAAGTTATACAAGTATAATTATAATAAGTATATTTCTTATTAATATTCATACTTTTGAATATTTATCATAAGTGTATTCATGGTATTTGCAAAAACAAGTAATAAAAGAGGTATATCAATATGTTATTACTTTTTACATTATAGCTCCACCGCATTTTTAGAGTCATTAAATTTAAAATTTAAACTAATTTTCATGAACAACATGAAAGTCAAAGAGTGCATTTCTAAAAACTTGGCACACTATTAAAATATTGTCTCTCTTTTTGGACACTTATCTATTACCCTCATGATATGAAATGAATTCATTATTCTTGAGTGACAGCACTTTACACATAAACTAGGCATCTTCGTAGCGCTGCTGTGTGGCAGTGAAGAGAACAAGATATTCCTCAGCTCTCTACAGGTGCACAGTGGCACAGTATGAAGGTCTTTCTACATCCATACTTTATCACAAGCACTCAAACTAGTCCTTCTCTTGTTACAAAATCATGTGAAAGAGCTCATTTCATTGGCATTATGAAATCTGCACAGTTCCCAAGAGAGCTCTAGAAGTGCGCACACACACACACACACACACCCACTTGAAAGACAAACACTCTTCAAAATTGTTCTGCTTCAGATAATTAAACTTTATGGTTGTTGGCGACACTGCCGCCATCTCTCATACTCACAAAAGGATTCTGAGGCATCTGACGTAAACCAAGAGAGAAACGAACATAAAATGTGATTTTATGGCACAGCGCTGAAAGAGATATTTATTACAGCTAGCTAATCTAAGGGTAAGAGGATAAGACAGTGGATATGAAGATGACTGAGGAATCAGGGCAGAAAATCTGATATAGTGCTGGTGGAAATCTTAGTTGACTTCATACGTCAGTTTAGTGCAACCAGCTGAGACACAGATATAGTAAGTGAAACAAATATAGACTGATTATTCCTTAGACACATACATGAAAATAAATTAAAGAAAAATGTGAAAGGGTGAAAAAGTCTCATATTTGCTTAGATTTACGCACTTGAGTTTAATTATGCGAGTCTGCCAGAATATAGTCTGCCAAAATACATCTCTCTGTTGTGTGAATGTTATTGTGGTAAAAGGGTTTCAAGTGCAATACATCCCAAACACACATACAGCTATAAAACAAAGTCCTATACTTAAGATCCAATTGAATTGATTTTAGCTTGTCACCATTTTTTCAATGAAGTCAAGTGTTTTACTTGGGCCAAGGTATTATTTTCTCATGTGGAACAGTCTTGAGCTCTTGAGCTCGTATGTTCCATAGGAGGTCTTCAGTCCTGCCAAGATATGTGGCATGAAGTTAAAACGGAATAAAATCAGGGTAGTGTGTGTGTGTGTGTGTGTGTGCGCGCATGCGTGTGTGTATGTTTCCACATGCTTGCTGCAAAGTTCCAGTGAAAAAATACAAAACCCAAAACACACTTGTACTATGCTGCACAACACACACAAACACACACAGTTAAAAGCATATCAGGTGGCTGAGAGGAAGAACATGTCCACACTTATTATAGTTACCCTTCAAAAGTTGGGCAATTTGAGAGAAAATGTGCTGGACAACTAGTGAGTTGCTGCGTACAGTAAAATCTATTATTATCCTCCTCTTTCTGCTTTATGTGGTTACTTTGAAGTGAACCGTGAAAGCTAATCTGTGTGTTTTCCCTTATCCTGAAAGTTTGTAGAGATAGGAATCGGTTTGGTAAAATAAACATTTAAAACGAGCCTCCATTAAATAAACATTTGGCAATGGAAAATATGTTTTAGCTTACTGCCAGCAGTTCTGCCCAATAAAACGACCGGATGCCTATTTAGAATGAGACTTCTGTTCTATAAGTTATTTGAAAGGTGCCTTCGATATAAATTTTTTCTTTCTTTTTTTTTCTTTTTTTTTTACATTGTTTAAGCAGTAAGCCGAAACAAAGAAGTGCACATTTTAAAAATATAATACTAGTTAGCAGCTATGGTTTAAATGGATAGTTCAACCCAAATAAAAAATTCTGTCATCATTTACTCACCGTCATGTCATCCCAAACCTGCAATATTTTTTATGTGGAAGACAAAAGCATTTTTTTTTGTCCTCACTATTAAAGTATTGTTTATTATATATATATATATATATATATATATATATATAGAGAGAGAGAGAGAGAGAGAGAGAGTTCAGCAGAAGAAAGAAGGTCATACAGGTTTGGAGAGACATGGCATTGAGTAAATGATAACCAAATACTCATGGTAGGGTAAGCAATCCTTAATTCATGTGATTTAATAAGTTGTTTGTTTGAAAGCAAGTCTTCAAAGCAGTACTTACTTGAGACTGCTGGAAAAGGATGGAGTGAGTCGGGTCTATGCCACAGGCCAACAGACTGGCGGCCATGTCCAGGATGTTGTCTCGGAGCATCTGAGGGTCCTGAGGCTGGGTGATGGAATGAAGGTCTACGATGCTGTAAATGACTGCACTGTACTCGTCCTGCAGAGCCACCCAGCTCTCTAGAGCTCCCAGATAGTTCCCCAAGTGAGGAACACCTGTGGGCTGGATTCCTGAGAAAACCTGTCCTTTATGAAGGCTCTGTAAGTAAAAGAGAGAGTTTCAAGACAAAATCTGTTAGGCACAAAGACAAACAGTAATAGGAGAAACAAAAGAGGACATTAAAGTGAAGGCAAAAGAAAGTTGATGGTGTGTGTACAGTCAGAAAGAAGACGCCCTATGCAGTTTTATGAATGTTATCAATGCGATAAATCCAAGCCACATTTCACACTAATAGAGAACCCTACCGGGTGAGAGAGTGCTAGAGCGGAACTGCTCCACAGCCAATGAAAACACTCCACAGTTCACAGCCAGCCAATAGCAGCTTTCAAGAGTGATACAGTCATGGAATAACAATCACAGTAGTGGTCCTACCCAAAACAGCAACAGAACAAAGCAGTACAATGTTGTAAAACCATGAAGTATTAAAGATAGGGAAGGATAAAACAAAGGGCTCATTTTTAAATGTTTGGAATGAGAAAGAAGATCATTTCTCCTTAAGGCCCTTTCACACCGGATGCGTAACGAAAAAGCGAAACGAAAAAGCGAATAGTTCGCGTGCGAATAGTTCGCGTCAAAAACCATTCACATCAGCCGCGACGCAAATTTGCGATGTCTGTGACGTTCAGAGAGCTTCAACATTCCAAAACTTTCGCGCCGACAGTTGAGAAAATGGACACTTCAACATCATCATCCAGTGAAGACGAGCTTTTCATTTTCTTTAAAAGACAGAAAAGAAGGTTTTGGGTGCACCCAGTCCTAAAGAACAGAGAGTCTGAAGGGGAGTATGCCAATCTTATACAGGAGCTAAAACTTTATCATGGCCGGTTCCGCACTTACTTTCGGATGTCTGTGGGACAATTCGAGGAGCTCCTTCAGATAGTGGCACCGCATCTGACGAGACAAACCACAAACTTCAGGGAACCAATTGATCCGGAGCAGCGTCTGGCAGTCTGCTTAAGGTGAGCTGTCCTCTTAAAAACATCAGCCCATAGAACACACACACAAGTAATCAGAAGATCCATCATTTTTGCTGTGACGTCACCTTTGTTTCCTTGCATGTGATTGGCTAAAGCCTTTTTGTCGCCTCAAAAGTAAAAGAAAATCGACATCGAAGCGAAAAAAATAAAAGTCGTTTTTTCGCCTCAGCACATTCGCGTTCGGTGTGAAAGCACTCATTACACAAACAGCTGATCAAAAAATAAAACCATCGCGCAAATTATTCGCGCGTCAAAATCGCGTCCAGTGTGAAAGGACCTTTAGTCTAAGAGATTCTTGCCCATTAACCACTGGACAAATATTGTTACTAGCAGACTGAGACTTCAGATGCAAAACCTCCAAACTTCATATTCAAAACTTCCAAACGTCCACTTCCGTATGTCAACTTTCAAACAACATACTAAAATTGCCATATAATCTTTGTACTTCAAGAAAACATTAACTTTGCAACATAAAAACATTAAAAACGGGGAAAACACAGTTAGATGACAAGAGAACACCTGCATGGGTACGTATGAAGTAACTTAATTCGGGGCCATTTACAATCTGAGATCTATGGCTGATCTGAAATCAGTCTGGCTCCAGGGAAGTCTATAGCCAAGGCAACAGAATCACTGATCCAAAGTCATTAGCTAGTTATAGGAAAGGAGCAGGCTATTCATGCCATTACTGGGTGAGTAATTGCAGTGCAGTGGCCCGAATACACAGGGCCTCTCTGAGGTGTCAGAAGTGATTTGGGGCAGAACGGAGCCTGGTTCATGTGTGCTCTCACCTTGAGTTGTTCCCCTCTTCCCCTCCGGCCAATCATTAACCATCCAGACTTGGTAATGGTGTCATTTGAGACAATCACACATGAGCTGAAACAACACTAGGCCCAACTACCGAAGAAATAATCAACCTATCGCACCTCCCATCTACAGACAAGAAGCAATGTCTGAAAAATCAGATTTTTTAAATAATTTTTTTTGGCGGCTGGCGTGATGATGGTTCATTACATAGTAACGTTATTTATCAAGGTGTGGCTGTAGTCTTAATATTGATAGGAACATTTTATAATAAGAAATACGGTACTCAGTTTAGATTCACTGGGACTTGCTCGTTCTCCTCAGCTGTCCCTCCAGCACAGACCACTTCTAGATGACTCCTGGCAGGAGCAGCAACTGTTCTCCTCATTTTTTACACAGACAAATGCAACACTGTTGTACCACAGTGCAGCAAAGTAGCCAAAACATAAATAAATAAAATAAAAAATAATTCCTACAGCTCTACCATATGAGGTAGACATTAAACCGTATGTGTGTGTGCACAAGCTGATAGGGTTACAGTACACCTACGATCCCTGTTCTTACACTCATGTAGGCACTTTGTAGGAGTATTTAACTGTAAGGCTATCTGTGTGTGTTCCAGTTGGTGTAGGATTGAGTAAGTATGTTTAGAAACTACTAAATACAGTGCATGAATAATACTGGTTTTACAGACTGTACTGCCAGTGTGTGGAGGTCAAGAGGATTTTGGATCATTAGTTTTTTAGGGACATTGTATTTACATGTATTTAGGCACAGCATGGGTGTGCCTAAATTACACTTTATGTTCAATTTAAAATTCAGGAAAGGACTGGCATAATGAGCATGTCTTTACAGCTGGCCATTCAGACTTGATTAAGTTTTCTTATTTGATCTTTTTAATTCATTAAAAGTTAGTTCAAACTCGAAATCAGTACTATACACAAAGAATCGATAAGATCCCTAAAGAGCCATTGAGCGCTTGACAAAACAGACATACATCTGAATTCCTGGAATGGAAACCTACATTGTGAGTAAATGACTCGCATATGCGACCAAATCTTTACTCTGGGCGACTATTGGCCATTGGCTAATACATTCTCAGATTTTAATGGCCAGTGTGTGGGTTGGAGGCTAAGTATAAGTTAAGCACAGTTATATTTTCACTCGAAGAACACTCTGACTGAGCTTTTCAGAGATCTCGTTCCATCAAGCCATTTGTGATATTGTTCGGTTCATCTCAACGGATGCGCAGCACACCTGTATTTCGCATATCGTATACTCTAGTTTGAAGGTGAACGACTCACCCGTCCCTTTTCTTTTTTCCCCAAATGCAAATAGAGAGACAGAGCTAAAGTGTCTTACATACTATGCAGAATTGACGTGCTAGAAGTAAACAATATTACTTAGTTGTTTGTTCCGGTCAAAATACTTCAGCTTTTAAAGGGTTAGAGATGCCCAGACTTCCCTCTCCCTAGCCACTTCTTCCAGCTCTTCCGGGGGGACCCCGAGGCGTTCCCAGGCCAGCCGGGAGACATAGTCCCTCCAGCGTGTCCTAGGTCTTCCCCGGGGCCTCCTCCCGGTGAGACGTGCCTGGAACACCTCCCTGGGAAGGCGTCAAGGAGGCATCCGAAATAGATGCCCGAGCCACCTCAGCTGGCTCCTCTCGATGTGGAAGAGCAACGGCTCTACTCTGAGCTCCTCCCGAGTGACCGAGCTTCTCACCCTATCTCTAAAGGGAGCGCCCAGCCACCCGACGGAGAAAGCTCATTTCAGCCGCCTGTATCCGGGATCTTGTCCTTTCGGTCATGACCCACAGCTCATGACCATAGGTGAGAGTAGGAACGTAGATTGACCGGTAAATCGAGAGCTTTGCCTTACAGCTCAGCTCCTTCTTCACCACGACAGACCTGTACAGCGACCGCATTACTGCAGAAGCTGCACCGATGCGTCTGTCAATCTCACGTTCCATCCTTCCCTCACCCGTGAACAAGACCCCAAGATACCTGAACTCCTCCACTTGAGGCAGGAACTCTCCACCAACCTGAAGTGGGCAATCCACCCTTTTCCAACTGAGAACCATGGCCTCGGACTTGGAGGTGCTGAGTCTCATCCCAGCCGATTCACACTCGGCTGCAAACCGTCCCAGTGCCACTGAAGGTCCTGGTCTGAGGAGGCCAACACGACAACATCATCCGCAAAAAGCAGCGACGAAATCGCATGGTCCCCAAACCGGACACTCTCCGGCCCTTGGCTGCGCCTAGAAATTCTGTCAATAAAAATTATAAACAGAACCGGTGACAAAGGGCAGCCCTGCCGGAGTCCAACATGAACCAGGAACAGGTCTGACTTACTACCGGCAATGCGAACCAAGCTCTTGGTTGTACAGGGTCGTACAGGGACCAAACAGCCCTAAGCAGGGGGCCGCCGACCCCATACTCCCAGAGCACCCTCCACAGGATGTCGCGAGGAACACGGTCTAATACCTTCTCCAAATACACATACATGTATTATGTAATTAAAAACTTCTATTTTGGATTCGATTAATCGAGATTAATCATTCGAAAGCACTAATATATATGTATGTGTGTGTGTGTGTTTGTAAAATAAAATATATAATATACATATCCATATATCAGACATCAGTCTGGCGAGTGAACTAAAAAATTTACTAGCCAACGGCTATTCATTTGCCAAGGTGTCCGTATGAGGGTTGAACATCCTGGCAGAGACACCCATGTCTGCATGCCAATCCCAACACTGCCTTTCACCACACTTTATAGTTCTGCAGGAAAGCATCAGCAGCTCAGTTAATGTGGAGAAGCCCTCCACAGGAGCTGATATCAGAGAGGGAGTGTGAGGCCAGTTCTGAACGCACCTCTGACCCTCCCGCCACAGTCCATTTGTCCCCCACTAAGCTTTAGACACACAGAACTTACTGTTAGGGTGTCCATCAGCATTGCCTCACTCACCCTATTAAAACAGACATCATGCTGAACAGCAGAAACACATGCCTTAATCCTGCCACTCTCCGCTGGGCTCCCAACAAAACCCTGCTTTGGTGAAGTATAGAGCAGAAAATCATTTTTATGCACCTTCTCCTGCCCGAGACGGTGGGGAATGTGTGTTTTTGCTGTACTGAAACACACTCAGCTTGAAGCGAAGCGCAAACAACCAAAAATATGAAACAGGAACAAGATCCAATTTGAAGGGAAAACACATTAGAGAAAGCGTGAGTGACAAAGCCAAAAAAGCAGTGAAAGAATGAGCAGGAGACAGAGCAAAAGAAGAGGTATTTTATGAGGAGGAGGGCCGCATACAGGAGGTGGCAGGGGGGCAGGAGACGGAGCATTTGATTAAATCTGCGGTTGACGTTTCGGACAGGTGAGATTGATGAGGTTCCTCTACGCTTCACACTGTGCAGAGAGCGCAGGAAGAGGAACAGAAACACACAGTGTGGAGAGCCAGGGCTGGGGGCCCTCTCACACTGTGGGGTCCCCGGCCTGATTAATGGGGCTGGAGTCCCTTCAAAAACAGCGCTCCCAGCAGAAAGGGCTGCACCGTGCTCCAAAAATAATCAGGACAGGACAGCCGCTCCACTACGGACTGCGGTTTGGAGGCGAAACCCTGGAACGTTTAGGACCAAGTGCTTTCGTTTCACTACAATTCTCCCTCTGCTGATCGCATTACATATTAAAAGATAGGTTACGCTTAGTCTGACATGAAATATAATTATTTGCAAGCTACACAGTAAAGCCTGCCGAAATCTCAAACCAAAACCCAATGCCTGGCACGGAGAATGATAAATGCCTTGCACGGATTATATTGCGATATTTGGACACTCTATAAACTACACTAAGCAAATAAAGGACAAAGCCACTTCTGCCTTTTTTCCCTTTCGAGTCTCGACAGGAAAAAAAACCGGAGGCGCTAGTCTACTAATGACAAATTAAACACATAAAAGTTACAACGAAGCAAAAATAACCTGCACACACCTCATAAATTTATCGATGTGTAATTATGGTAACACTCAGGAACTCCTGAGCCAGAGTGTTTTTCCTTGTTCCCTCTAATTTCCTCCAGCGCTGACTGTTGGTTAGAGCAGAACCCAGACGCTTAATACCAGATAGTGGGTGCAATTCAATTACCGGTAACTACCTCCGATTTTGCTAACCGTAAGTCTACAGGGTATGGTGCAAAACTCCACAATGACAATAAACAATGACACAAAACAATATTCACTTTCTTTATACTTTAAAACAATATTCAACATTTCACAAACAATTAAAAAGAAACGACAAAAATAGAAAATATTAAAAATAATATTAAAAATGCTCCAATTATCTCATTAACTTGAAAAACTCTTTTTTCACCGTGCAGCATTACTCTACAGGAATTTAGAGCCAAAATACACTAAATTATTAAAAAGAATATTATGAGGGCTTGAGGGGTCTGGAGGAGTTATTCAGCATATATTACATCCATCCTTCAGAATGATGAACCGAACTACATGGCAGAGTATGAAATAAAGTGCTTAGCTGACATGTTAAAACAAATCGTCTAATTAATAAATACAATCAGGCCCTGCTCATGTGCGCCTGCTTTCCTATGGTTTCCTCTCCGGGCGGCTCTGGGACTAGGTTTAATGGTTTTAGCTGACATGAGAGTTAGAGCATTTAGACCTGAAGGAGAATTAAGAGCCGTTTCCTTTTTGTGCAACACAAGGCTGAAATGACTGATACCAGCCATTAAGACCACAGGCGATTAAGGGCTGGATAGGGGAGCGTCATGTTTTATAACATAGTTTGGAGCGAGGGCCCACTGCATCCTGCTGCAGAGTATGGAAGGATAATCAGGGAAGTTTCAGGATGTGATCGGAACAAAAGCTTAAAACTGACATGAGTTTTATTATCTAAACAACTGCATAAAACACTTACACAACAGGGGTATTTCAACAGCTCCAGAAACAGAACAAGAGTTTTCAAGGCAGTGTGAAAGGTTAATGCTGAATTTATTTTGCATCCGTTAGATGTAACTTGATGGTTTTGGTGGCGAGAAAATCTAAGCATCTCAAGTGCAAATTTTATTCACTTGTCACTATTTGACACATTTTATAAATAATATTTATTTATAGGTATGGATTTCATTAGGTCAAATTTTCCTCTCACTTACACTTGGACAGAAAAGTCTGTGCTCATCTTTTCACACTACAGCTAAATTACTTTTTATAACCCTAGCTTTGCCAAAAATATGCTCCATGTTTTGACGTACATCACACCTAGCAGTAATGTGAATGTCCGCATTAGCACACGAGTGCCGGACATTTGGAGAAAATGAAAACAAATGAAAACCAACACCTCATTTCAAAAGTTGATGCTGGTTATAGAGGACTGCTGGGATGGTTTTGACGTCTTTCTGTCACCTCACTCACACAGTCGCAGCACTCTGCACTTTAGCGTCCCAAACGACACACTGCCTGTAGTTAACAAAACAGAGACTGGCTGCCAGCAGTGGATGCACATTCCTACACGGCAAGTGTGCTGAAGCCATTAAATAAAACCTGGTTGTCAATCAAGTCAAGGCAATGGGGGCTTCACATGGTCTGTAAAAGGCTCACTAGTTATAATTTACTGTGCTACACTCAGGGAATTACACTGTTAATTAACAGTTCCTTAACATACTCTGGTTCACTTTAAAAGCAAAAATTTTAATACAGAAAAAAGGGGCTGTGGTAAATCATATAATTTTAGGATGGTTTATAACAGGGAGACAAGGCTAACTGAGCAGATAATCCAAATATAAAAATTATACTGGTTTAATTTTTAATAAAACATTGTATTAATAATTAAAAGTAGGCCTAGTTCTGGAAATATTCTGTCAATTCCAAATACATTTAAATATGAAAAAAAGAAAGTTTCCGTCTACTGGTAAACCATTCAAATCTACAGAGTAAAGTTCAAATACTTAAACAGTGTTGTAATTAAAATAAATAAATAAGGCAATCTAAGTTGTGAACTAATCATATAAGTTAAATATATTGTTAAGCAAAAGTGAGGAAATCCCTAACTCATATGCCAAGCCACAGAGAAAAGGATAATCTTGTAAGAAATGTCAAAACAAAAGTCATCACATTTTTTTCTCTCTTTTACTATCTTCATTATTTAACGTGAAAATAGTTATACTATTTTCATGATGAACATCCAGCACAAGGGAAGACACCAAACCTCAAACCTCATTATCCAAGACGTAAGTCTTTGGAATAATGGAATTCATTAACTTATGATCTCACTCTATTCCAAAACTTGTCTAAAACAGTTCTACTGTTGTCTTTTACAGAATGAGAATGGAAAGAGATAATTTAGTAGTGATAGATTCATGGAAACGTAAAAGTAAGAAAAAAAAGTTCCAGGCCTTTAACAAAATAACCTATGGGAAAATGTGCTTTTGAAATAAGTATATTATGCTCACCAAGGCAGCATTTATTTAATAATAATAAAAATAAATAAACAAATTGGTAAACAGCAATATTCTGAAATATTATTACAATTTAAAATAAATTTTCTTTTTGAACATATTTTAAAATGCAATTTATTCGTGTGATGGAATATTCATATTACATATCCATCTCACAACACATCACCACTGTTTTAAATGTTACAGCTGATCCTGCCTAAATAAATTAAACTGCCACTAACTATTTCTGACATTAAACAGCTTTAACAACTATACACTGACAACAATATCACAAGCAATTTCAGAGGCTCTTTTTAAACAATGTCGTTATTTACACTGTATTAGTCTATATCTGAAAAGACTGCGAAGACTACTGTAATGTGTTTAGATTGGAAATGACAGTTGTCGCAGAGGGTTTCCACTGAAGGTGAACCATGTAATAGTTCCTATGTAAAGCTGCAAAACTGGCAAATAACAAAAATGACAAAAAGAGAAGACTTTCATACCGTCGTTCCCATCGCTTTCCCAGCTTTAAATAATCTTCTATGCGAATTACTCTTGTGAGTAAAACGAAAGACAGATTTCACGGTACATCTCACGGACAGCGCCATCTTTACTTATTCGTAAACGCAGACGTACGGTGTCCAATAAGGGACATACGCCCAAAACGAGGAATCGGAGCAGTAGCTCAAAGCCACCTCTGCAAAAAATAAAAAATAAATAAAAAATAATTGTATCATTAAAAAAAATCTCATAAAAGATAATTTAATGAGGAACATAGACAGCGTTTACGTTTATTACTAAAACATTCCTTTGCCCAAATATGACACCAACTGTAATCGCACAAAAACTCTCTGTTTTGAGACAGAATAAAAGTATCACAGTCCAACTCCAGCTTTTCGTTTTATGTAATTATATTCCTCTAACAGATGTTTAAAAATGGTACAAACAGTTCTCTGTTTTGCAGCGTAACCACATCTGCAGCTGATTAATCTCACCTTTGCATCTGGTTGTATTCACACATATATTCTATATTCAAGAATATATGTGTATAATGTGTCCTGACTCCTGCTGCAACACATAGACCTTGATCAAGCAGCGTGTCTGTACTGAAACCTCACTTTGTGTTTGCATCATGATTCTCGCTCTCTCTTTTGGATGTTAGTGTCTTTGGCATCTATTTCCTGACCACCCAGTTTTATGCCTTGTTCTGCACCTCTGTGAAGAGGAATTTCTCATGATATCACAATGATGATATTTCTCTCTCTCTCTTATTCCTAAAAATATTAAAGTTGGTTTTACTACAAATCCCCCACTTCATTTCTTCTTTTAATGTGCTGTAGCAAAATAAAATGTTTGTGGTGTTTGGAAAACCACTCATGCTTATTTGACATTTTGTGTGTGTGATTGAGTATGTGTGACAGAAAGAGAAGGATGGAGAGGCAGAGAGAGAAAGAGAGCAAAGCAGGATGGGTATGCAGAGACAGAACTGGCAGCACCCCGCCGTGATAGTCTTTAGGAAAATAATATATGTGGCTAATCTCTGTGTTTGAGTGTGTGTGGTCCATGAATAACATCTCCATCTTTACTGAGGTTCCTTTGTATGATGAAAGAATATCAGTTTATTAATATTTTTAACCAATGGATGAACCAAATAAATGTAACTTCAATAGAGTGAAGCCAAAAAACAAACAGAATGTGCTCATTTTTATTTTATATATTAAGTTTTATTTTAATACGTTTTATTTAAATAATGGAACAAAAACACTACGGATTTCAACTTTGAAACTCACTATGGAACTCAAAAATTGTCTTTGTTCTTTTTTTTTTTTTTGAACTGAAATTGTCCCGCAAAATGTTGAATTGGGATGAAATGAAGATAAAATTTCCTGAATTGTAATTAAAAAAGTGATTTGACACACCTAATACATTCTGGGAAATGAAGTTTTCATTTATTAAAGTCATGATGTAATGGAAATAGTGTCAAATCTTATCGTCTGTTCACAATAAGATCAATGACATGCATTAAGAAAATAGAGAGGTTTAGACAGGACCTTTGTCTTACATTTCATGCAAAGTTTTGTCTTTTCTGCTCAAAAAACAAAAACTATATCTTTGAATTTCTTTCTTAAAAATTCTTTTTAATTCTGCTTCCTCATATTTAAATTCAATTTTTCATTCTGTTGGCTACCTCATTTAAATTCAAATTCAGGAATTTAAGTCTGACTTTAAGCAGCATTCTCAGTTCAATTCAGAAGGGGTGCATAACTCTGCTATCAACTGTCAAACATCTTTGTCCCCATATTTATTGCGTGCTGAAAGGCCTGTCTGCTGCGTGAATGTTGACCTCTTTCATCACCCTCCCAGATTACTAATTGTTCATCTCCTCACCGCAGATTTATCTGCCCAACCACCCTCATAGATCTGTTACTAAAAAGCCTGGCCAAGTTTCAAGTAATAGAACCAGGAACTATTGACTGCCCCTCATGTGCTGTGGAGTGAATGGGCAGGGTGGCTGTAACCAACAGCCCACCTGTAATAATATGTAGGGGCAGGGGGCCATGGCCCACCACGGGGCAAGGCTATGAGGGCACAAACTTGGGGAAAGCAGGGACCGGGCCTGGGCCTCAGTCTTCATCAACAGCTCCCTGACACACCAGCATCCTGACACTGACAGACAGACCTTCCCCTCTGACACTGAGCACACGGGGCGCCTGCCACCCAAGTTGATGGATGGATGGATGGGTGGATGAATTGATGAGAAGATGAATAGATAGATGGATGGCTTGGCTAGTTAAATAACTGGTCCACTTAATTGAAGAGTTCTAAAGAGTCATTTTGGAAATTTCCATGTATTTTAATATTCCCCCCCCTTCTGCTTCGGTCCATAAAGGAAAATAAACTGCTGGTGAGAAGTATTTTGAGTAAAGCAATGTTTGCTGCTGAAATGAGAGTCTGGTTTCCATTAGACCTATGCCATCTTGTCTGAACAGCCTGCAGGAGTGAGCAAGACAGTAGTCCAAGCAGACCAGACTGGACTTTGTGTGGGCTGTAATGGAGTTATCTCTTTCACTGTTCTTCCTCCAAAACGTCACACTTCAGCTCCATTCTCTGAGACCCGAGGCTTCAGGTTAAGCACAGGCCACCAGACGGCTCTCTCAGCTGTGGGGAACATGTGCTGTGGTCCTCCTGCCTGTCAGAGGTAAAGGCATGACTTTTTTTCGAAACAGGCAGGGAAGCAGCCAGCCGTGTGTGTCTGTGGGGTGCTGAGGTGGGAGGGGGTCGTCCCTCAGGAGGGATGTGTTTCAGCACCTTGTCTCCTTCTCTGTTATAGCGCTGACAGAACAGGAGGGAAAGAGTGAGGGGGGTGGGAAAAGGGTCTCTGCTCTCTCACTCCCATCTGCTGTCTTCACTCTCCCGCTATCATACAGTAGAGCACAAGTGTGGGGTCAAAGATCACAGTTAAGGTCATGAGTTTGGAGATGCTAAATTACATATAATACAGTGGCATTTTGATGTTGGCCAATAGAGACTCATGCACATAACCTAACATCTTACACTACCGTTCATAAGTTTGTCGTTTGTAAGATGTTTTAATGATTTTGAAAGAAGTCTCTTATGCTCAGCAAGGCTGCATGTATTTAAAATACAGAAAAGCAATAATATTGTGAACGTTTAAAAAAAAAATCACTGTTTTAACATATTTTAAAATGTAATTAATTCTTGTGATGCAAAATAGGTATTACTCCAGTCTTCCGTCTAACATGATCCTTCAGAAATCATTCTAATATGCTAATTTGGCGCTTAAGAAACATTTCTTATAACTATTAATGTTGAAAACAGTTGTGCTGTCTAAAATTTTTGTGGAAACCATTATTTAAAAAAAAATTCATGATTGTTTGATAATAAGTTCAGAAGAACAGCATTTATTTAAAATATAAATCTTGTAACATTATTCATGCCTTAACTGTTACTTTTGATCAAGTTAAGGCATCCTTGCTGAATATAAATATTAATTTCCCTTTTTTTTAAACGGCATGTCTACATATGACATTTGACATTATTAGTGATTATGTGTATTTGTATTGAGAAAGACTTTCAAACCTTGACCATCCACTTACAGCAAGTTTTGCACATCAGATGATATTGAGTGGATGCTGTGATGGAGAAAGAAAGAAAGAAAGAAAGAAAGAAAGAAAGAAAGAAAGAAAGAAAGAAAGAAAGAAAGAAAGAAAGAAAGAGAAAAGAGAAAAGAAAATTGTATGCTTTTGATTAGATGTCACATGCAATAAACTGACAAGTAGATTTTTTTTAACCAGCTTCTTTTTCATTATTTTTTAGGTTTGATGATTGCATGTTAATGATTGGAATAATGATTTCCAGCTCTTTGGATTCATAATGATGTATATCAGAGTGCTAATACTGGAAAAATTAGGCTTTTCCTAATTTGACCCAGAAAAAGATGGAAAATTAGAATTTTAGCATACCCTAGCATATCCAAAATGACCCATTTGTTCAAAAGCATACTTTTTTTTTTTTTGAAACAAGTAGGAACAATTAAACTGTCACTTTCTTTCTTAGGAAAAAAGCAAAACCTGGTTTTACTGGTTTCTGCACTTCCTGACTCACAAACAGGCAGATTCTGGATAGAACGGGGGATTTCATTTTGACAGCACATGCAGCTCTTTGATGATTAAATCATTTATTGGTTCAAGCATCATTACATTAGGCAATGCTAACAGCTCCATTACACTTCATGCTTAGCATACTAATGACTGAAATTGACCATTGAAAGACCAAGATTTATTTTGTGAGGAATCCAGTCATTGCTACAAATGTACAGTTATAACTATCTAAATACATGAACAGTCAAAAGCAATATCTCCCTCACAATCATGCTGCAGAATATTCAACACAACAGCACTTTCACATTATATTGCATATTACTTTTGTACATGCAGGTGTTGTTGCACAGCTGCACAAATTCCACTGACCCAATCGTATGGCTACCAAGGATTCTGTTCTATTGTATTCTAATATGAAAGAGGTATAAATGAAGAAGCTAGCTGTCATTATAGGTGTTGTCGCTGTGGAGTAAGAGAAAGAAGTGGAGAGAAAAACACACGGGGGAAAGGAGGAACCTAACATCGAAACAGGGCTCTGATTATATCCAGATAGCCTGGTTTCACCACCTTGCATCATTACAAATGTGCCCCTCTTCTGAATCTACTTTCACACACACACACACACACACATGTGTGTGTGTGTGTGCCCCTTTTAGGCTCTGCTGCTGTCAGCACTCTACTCTTCAGAGTATGTAAAGAGTATCACTTTACAGTGAAGTCACAGGCCTAGAACCTCCTCCCTTTAGCTGCAGCAAACCCTGTAATTTATGTTTGCATCTTATTTCAGCGTAATCTCTTTACATTATTCACTGGTAACACAAAGCTGCTGTTTTAAACGGGGGGTCACAATATCTTAAATTGAAGGTACAGAGAGAGTTAAAGGGTACAGTATGTCTCAGTTTAAGGAGGATTTACAGGATATAAACAGAATCAAGGAAAGAGATACACAGTTGCTGCTGTCCACGTTGTGGTGACAAGTGTAGACTAGCTGCTGAAATTCAGAGAAGACATTGTCTACATTATAATTTGCTGCTAAAATGTCAAAATTCCAAATGTACAGGAAATGGCGTGACTGCAGGCGACACAAAATGACTGAGTCCAAAATAGAAGCGTCAGCGTCTTTGGGGGTTTGTGACTCTTGACTCTCAAGAAAATAAGCTGGTTCACTGACACACAATGGCAACGACAAAAACTTCTTTGAGCGTTTGCATGTAATTAGAAACATAATTAAAATGTACAATACGTGGCTCTGAGAAAAGGCAGGACCTGTTGGCTGGTTTATGGCCTGTTGGTTTACAGCTGTTTTCCTGAATAATTAAGCAAGGAGAAATCCAGCCGTAGCCACCACAGCTGGAATCTCTTTTTTTATATCCTCAAGATGGCTGTCCAAAGATTAACACTAATTTAATAGAAACCATAAAAATCTCAGATGGATAAGTAAATAGTCATTTGATGGGCAGTGACAGATATAGCAGTACTAAACATTTTCTAGTAGTTTTATTTGTGTTCATTTCTATAAAGATTCCACTGTAATGAAGATAAATATGTATTGAATGAAAAACTTGGGCTGTACAATTATTTTTGTTTATCTTTGCTTTATCCACTTTTTTAATAATAATATAAAATATATAACATTCGTACGTTTCTTTGGCGTAAATTAAATAAATGTAACATATTCCGTAAGCTAAATAATAAAATATAGAAGAGTGAGATTACTCCCTTGATGACTGAGAAAGACTTGCTGTGTGCTAGTCAAGAGGCTTTCTATGTTGGATTTTTCTTAATGAAAAGTTTTCATTTTAAAGCATAAAAACTGGATTTACATTTCCAAACAACTATTTCATATTACCTGCACATTTTTACAGCTGGTTTCTAATTTTGTTTAAAGATCATGTCAGCTTGTGCCCAGAACCAGCTGGTTATGATAGCTCAGACCATTAACTGAAAATATGAGGCCAACATTTCCGTGCCAATATGAATATGTATATATATTTTTTCCACATTAATGAAATGAATTCAACTTCCAAGCTTTTTTTTCTGTACATGAAGGTTAAATGAGAGTGTACAATTAAATCAAAGCTGTGAGTTTCTGGGCATAGCAACAAATACTTTGAAGTGTCAAAATTTCAGTTTCTTTGAGACACTAATGATTCCCAATATTAGGAAGCATGCTGAGTAATAAAAAGCAAGGTAATATACATGAAAATAAATAAATAAATAAATGCCTTGGAACTTTCAGTTCAGTTTGTATTAAAAGAACATAAGTTGGAATTGCACCAGTTAGTCATACATGATTACCTTCATCCTGAGGAATAATACAAATATTTATAGAACCAAAGTATTTTAAATTATAAATTAATATGAAGCTCATTCATGTATGGAGTTGAGTTGCAGTTGTAGCCTATGTTGTTAAAATATACAAAACAACACAAACATATGACAGTTGTGTTAACAATTAACTTCTTATTTTCTGAGCAGAGATTATTACCAGAAATCTTAACATTCACAAGCACTGCTTAAGCAAATTGCATTTGAAAAAAAGGGAAAAGTAGCACATTATGAAAATTAATAATCAGTCCATGTCTGTCAAGCTGACCCACTTTTTGTGTTTAAAATCCTTAACCACCCTACAAAAAAAGGTAAACAGGCGTCTCTCTTCCCTTTCGTCACAACTCGGAGGTCGTGGGTCAGTTTCGTGATCATAGGTCACCCTCTAGTGGAGAGACCGCAGAGTGACTCAATGAACACTCAATCAGTCTTTGAATGTGACGTAAACACAGAGGAACAATTAGGACCTTGCAGTAAGTTAACTAACCGTGAGAGCACTGATAGGGATGGGGCATATAATGAAGCGCATTTAGACCGCATTGCGCGGGTGAATGAGCCGACAGCGCACTGCGCTAATGGAAATGATAGACATGATTACCCTTTAATGTGCGCTAAATGAGGGGATCGGATATCATAGGCACTCCAAATAGGTGCATTTATGGGGCGCTACATCTGTGCATCAGAATTCTAATGAAAACGAGCTTCATTCCTGGGCAATCAAGACCCGCAAGGCAGAGAACCCGATTACTCAGCATGCATATAATGTGATCTATCGATGCCATCTGGAAAAGATCGAGTTTGTTTGCCCTAACCACCTCTCTACCGATATGTGAGGGGGATGTATTACCATATTTATTTGTAGCTGCTAAACTTAGTCCGTAAATGCGTTTATCTAGTAGTGGATTGAGATATCATAAACAAACACATATATTAAAACAGGATTTGAAACCTGAACAATTATGGATTCACAAGACAAGAGAGTTTTCCCCCTTTTTCACAAACTCTCCATTTTTCAAAGATTGAATCCAGACTTTTTGGGGAAGAGCCTTTTTGCAATGAGAACAGAGTGAGGGGGGTGAGAGCTGGCTAAGGTATTTATCATATTAAAATCTAGTTTGATGGGGAGAGGGATGAAGAGTAGTGGGGACGGGAAGAGATGCTACCCAATTAAACTCATAGTCTTGGACAAATAATCATGTGTGAGTTGCTAGTGGCACAAACACGATTTCCCTCTTGCTCTGTAAAAATGGAGGAGTCTTCCTTTGCTCTTCCAGTCATATCCTGATGAAGCAGGGAGTCCATGTGTGGAGAATAAGGACTGGTGAATAGGTCTGGCCTGCAGACGGACAGCAGCTTTGAGAGTGAGCTCTCTTTATCTACTGCTTGCACTGCTTTTTCCATTTAGATTCCCTCCTGAAATCCTTGTCTAGCTACAGTGTCTCGAAATAACAGATTTCCCATCCCTTGACCTCTGTTTTTATCTAATTTCCTGCCCTCTCTGTGCAGATAAACTTAATGTAGTCATTATGAAGTCAACAGCGATGAGAGGTCACACATGCAACAGAGACAAAGGCAGCCAAATGTACTCTGAAACACTCAAACTATAACTTATAAATTCTGCTCTAAAATAGGCTTGAAACACATTACCTTGTACTTGGAATCAAACAAAACAGTAAAGGCAGTACTTCATTATCATTGCATGCTTGTGTTCCCAGACATGTCCAGTAAATCCCTATACATATGTCTGAGCCGATTAGGTCCAGGTGATGGGACAACCACAGAGAGGGTCCAGAGGTCCTGTAGACATGCTGACACAAAACAGAGATTGCTGAGGAGAGATAAGGAAATGATGGATGTTAGTAGACAGGATACGGACACCTGCTCCTCTTCAGATAGTGTGTCAATCCCTGTGCACATAGTCATTATTAAAGCTAACATCTTCCTTTGAGGTAATTTTACTTTCTGTACTTTGTTGCCTAACTGTCAAATCATCCTCTTCCATGTCATTCCTTCTCTCTTTTTCTTTGTATCTCCCTCCCTCTTTTTTTTCCACTCCTCTGGTATTTATATTTCTTTCTCTGTCCTCAGCTTACCTATTAGATGTGAGCAGCATGGATTGCAGAGCACTGTGTCTGCTCTAGAACATTATAGCCATCTTTCCTTAAATATGCATTAGGATACAGTGTATGAAACTTCAAAAATGTGTTACTCAGGTATCTGTACTTTATTCTACATGACTCCAGCACTGAATGTTCAGAATGGAATGGGAGAGTGGTGCTTACTACGGGCCTCTTTCAGGCCAAGAGGAAGTGCGACTGCCAGGTTTCCTTTCCCCACGATCCTTCACCCTGAATTGACTGGGACTGCCTGGGGACCACCACCCCTGGAGCTCTAAGGGCGTGAGATGCCAGTCCAATCTCTCCAATTTCTCATCATCACTTTTTGAGTCCATCCTCTGTAGCCAGGGAGCAGTAGAGAAGATGGGGGTGTCATGCTGCTGCTTCTTCTGTCTTAAGTTACATGCTGAACTCATGGCATCCTTTTGTAGAGCCATAAGATAGATGGCTTCAGAAATAATTGTGTTATTATGAAATCACATTAAAAACTTAAACATGTAAAGACATTTCAGGGTTGCATTCATATGATAACTTCAATATTAAAATACATACACATTGTACTTAATCCTTAACCTGTAACAGTATTAAAATACCTAATCTCTTAATTCTCCTGTCCCAATTTAATATGCAGAAACTGCAAGTAGCCATTTGTAGTGATATGGATATATTTGAGCAAACAAACAAACATCTTTTACGCAGAAATCACGAGTCATTATTTGCCCTAAGATCTATCGTAAATTAATGATAAAAATAAATAACTAAAAAATAAAAACCAACTGAAACCAGTTAAGTTAAAATCATAGACTCAAAGTCGCCTCAGAAACAAGCTATTATAAACTATTAAACAATTTATGTATAATAATAAAAAACTACTACAACAACTGTAGTAGTAGTAATTTATTAGTAAAGTAGTAGTATTGTGTTTCAACTGGTTTTGAGAATAGTACACACCGCGTCAAATATGTTGCTGCGCACACTCACACACGAGAAAGCGCACACGTGCGAACAGGAGTGGTGTGAGAAGTGCAGTTGTAAGATTAAAGGTATAGTTTACCCAAATATTAAAATTATGTAATTAATAACTCACCCTCATATCGTTCCAAACCCGTAAGACCTCCATTTATCTTTGGAACACAGTTTAAGATATTTTAGATTTAGTCCGAGAGCTCTCAGTCCGGTTGCATCGATTTCGGATCACCAGTACTTCTTTCGGACAGTTCGATTCAATAAACCGGTTGAAGAAAACGGTCCACCGGTTCTTTTGCGCTCAACGTAATGATGTCATTGGCGATGATTGGCCATTATTCAGGGCTTCGGTTTACCTGCGCTCTTAACACTAGCACAGAATCAGTTCAGAATCAATCACCAAAAGAATCAGTTCAGTTCAGACGCTCTGTGTGTCGGTCTGCTTCACGCTGAATCACACATGTGCAGTATCATCAGCTCCTCGATTCTTGAATCGGACGCGTCTGACAGAAACGGTTCTTCACTCGTGAACGAGTCAGTCTGTTGTTCGTTATCTGGCTCGGCGCGGTGTTCATCTTCAGTTCTCTCTGAGTTCTCTCATCTTCAGTGTACTGTTTGAGTAAATGAATTACTCCGGGATATTGATTTGTTTCAACTCAGAGGAAGTGTCAGCCACATTAAAAACCGGATATGACAAACTGCAGTGTTTTAAACTCTCTCACACAACAGTCATGGAAAAGAAGACAATGCTGAATAAATTCATAGTTTTCTCCATTTTTGGACCAAAATGTATTTTCGATGCTTCAAAATATTCTAACTGACCCTCTGATATCACATGGACTACTTTGATGATGTTTTTCTTACCTTTCAGGACATGGACAGTATACCGTACACACAGCTTCAATGGAGGGACTGAGAGCTCTCAGACTAAATCTAAAATATCTTAAACTGTGTTCTGAAGATAAACTGAGGTCTTACGGGTTTGGAACAACATGAGGGTGAGTCATTAATTACACGATTTTACTATTTGGGTGAACTATCCCTTTAAGTCCTTATTTGGATATTTTGAGTGTGGATTTGTGAAGAAAAAAAAAAACCTTTACGCACATGACGTAGGCTAAGCACCTGTTGTGAATCCACTGGAAATGCGTTAGAACTTTTTTCTTCACGTAAATTCTCAAATTGTATGAAATTAGGTGGATGGGGTCCATTATTTTGACAATTAGTTTGGTGGAGTTTTGTATTTTTTTTTTTTAAATAGGAAATTGCGCATATAGTAACAAAAAAATTCTATAGAAAGGAAAATGATAGGGTTCAGTTGTGCCTTTTATTGTCTTGTTGCAAAAAAGAAAAGTAATTTGATCACAAAGCTTGCACACATGCTGGACAGACTGCTGTCCATCTAGTCCACAGCACCTTTTGCTCTGCCCAATCTGCCACACAGATGTGTAGCTGAGCCACAGCTGCTGCTTTCATTTAAAAAAATAATTAAAAAAATACCGTTAAAAGCAGCAGTTTGCTTTTTCTGTCCAGGGTGGTGGATTTACAAAGTTTGCTATAAAGTGCTCAGCTGGAAATGGATGATGGGTCCCAGAGATGGATGAAGTTATCACCCCTAAGGCCTGCTGATCATTTTAAAGTTAAGCTGTCTAGTGAGAATGGACTTCATTGGAAAGCAGAGCTGACTGAAAACAGGTTATGTTTATTGTATACCTCTGTTTTCATCCATCATGTTTCATTTTGTAATATGTATGAGGATGAATTCTGTCAGAAAGGTATAACTCTATGTCATATTTTCTCTTATCGTACATACTTACCCAGGTCATTACTGTATCATATGAAAATGTTTGGAGTATTATTCGTTTAATAACATAGCAGCCAAATGTATATTCCTAGCTGGTAAAATATTTTCTTCAATTCACATCCATTTCAGAATGCCTTCTGTCTCTCATTGTGTCATTTTGTGGTTGCATGAATGTAAGTGAATGTTTTTAAATGACATATAAGATCATAAATAAGTCAAATCCTGCATATACACAAAAATTGCATTTTTGAATTTGCCCTAATACTAATAAAAAGAAAGTTAAAAAAACATGTTTTTTTAGAACCTTTAAAAAAACATTTTAAGAAACTTTTTCCACTATAAAGAACCTATTCTGAAATGGCTGTTAAAGGTTCTTCATGGAACCCTCAATGCCAATAAAGAACCTTTATTTTTAAGATAAACTCATCTCTGCTCCTTTTTCTGTTGCAATGGCTTTTTCTGTTTGAATATCTCATGCCCTAAAAGTGTCAAATAAATAGTGTGCAGACTTCATTACAAACCCTTGAGCTTTTCCCTTTTCTGTTTTGACAGGAACGCCAGAGGAATACTGGCAGTCCTGAGCTAGAGCACCAGACTCCCAGCAACTCTGGCAAGTGTGCAGATTAGTAAATCAGTTTAACTTTTTCCTAAATATGCACACCTCTTTTACCTCATATTACCCAATCTCTGTCACATTTAACATAATATGGAGTGAATGGGAATAGCCTGGACATGAAGATAGATATGAAGATACTAGGTGGGGAGCAAAGGAGAGTGGAGCATTCCATAAACACAACTATATGTGGTAGAGAGGAGCAGAGCAGAGCTTCACTATCAAAGACCTTTTCCTTCCTCTCATAAATACCACATCGATGAATAATAGCCCTCCCTCTGCAGCATGGGCACTGATTCCAGTTCACAGATCTGGACCGCATATGAAATCAGTGCACACGGGCCGCGGCTGCAGCTGAAATTTCCTCATCTTTCACTCATCAAGAAGTCCATCTGGTTTGTAACGCTCAGTGTGTATACAGCATATGCATGAAGCATAACCATCTGTTGGTGATCTCATTTTCATAACACATACAAACAGGAACTGCTATATCATTCTTGCCATTGAACGTGTGGGACAAGATATTAATGAGTGATTCATACAGCTTTGGAATCATCAAGAGTTGTGCTATTCTTAAAGGCATAGTTCACCCCAAATGGAAAAATATGTCACGGAAAACCATTTCTGCCCTAAGTGTGAAAAAAAAATTAATGAATGAAATATCATATAAAGATAGGTCTTCAATCCTGCTCCTGAAGACCCACTGTCCTGCAAATTTTAGATCCAACCTGCTTCAGCACACCTACTTGTGATTTTTTTCCCCAAGCGATCCGGAAGACCTTGAGTAAATTAAGGTTCAGGTGTGTTTCATTAGGGTTGGAGATAAACAGTTGGGGTGCTTCTCAATATCCCTCCTCGTTTTCTCATTTCTCCATCCTCCATCCTATGATCTAGAAACCGATCAAGCTCAGCTATCTTGAAGGACATTATTTAGCAGCTTTTAGTAACAAATTGTCCTGCCTTTAGAAACATTCCCTGAAAATTAGTTGGAAACACTGCCTCGAATACTATTCTGGAAGAGTGCGGTGTGCATGTGCATGTCTTTGTGCTTTAGTTTTTATATCTCTATCAGCTCCCACTGTGCAGCAGAGCTGTAGGAGGGAGACATGATGAGGGAAAGCAGTTGTTGGGAAGTTGGCAAAGTTAAGCTTTGAAAGTGAAACATAAGAGAGGCAGACCATAAGAGCCAGGAAAACTGATATTCTCCGTGTTAAGGACTTGCTAGCTTCAGTCTCTGTAGTGGAGACTTCAGCATTAACAGGAAACAGGTCTGAAGTTACCTGTTTGCAACACACAAGCAAGAATTGTGCATTCACACAGATGCAGCTGTTTTATGCTATACTTCACTTTCATTCTTAAATAATCCAATCGTCCGATTCTGCCACAATATATTGTGTGTTGTAAGGATGAGATCCCTTCAAGGCTGTCATTGTTCAAACATGGACAACTGAAAGCATGGCAGAGATGTGTTATCTTCTCTGGCTACAGTAATATCTGGCAAATTTACTGCTGAATCTTCTTTGGCTAAGCAGAGCACTGGTAAGCTAAAAGCATATTTGCCATCATTCACTCTCATAGGACGTTTTTGGAGGTCTGTAAAAAAATAAAACATAATTTCCTCATCTACGTATGTGGCATTATCTTCCTTCTCTCCTCCTTTCTTTCTGCTGCTTTCTTATTTTACTTGGTCATCCCAGTTCTTGACTTCTTTAAAAAGTCTCATAAATCATGAATGATATCAAGGTTTTACTCTACATAATTTATGTCAGTGTTAGAGAATAATTATAATTACTACTCATGGTGTCAATTTAACTAAATATTTTAGCATGACATCAACTTTTTCTTCTAGCAAGATATTTTATTCATACTAAATTGTTATTATTGTTATTATTTTTATTTATAACTCTGTTATATAAATGAGTATATTCTATTGTTTCATTTTTTTTTTCAGTTCAAGTTCTGAAAAGTAGTTAAATGTTGTTATATACATGTTGGGGAAGTCGTGGCCTAATGGTTAAAGATTCGGACTTGTAATCCAAAAGTTGCAAGTTTGAGTCTTGTACTGGCAGGAATTGTAGTGAAGTGACATTCAGCCAAGTACGGTGACCCATACTCAGAATTTATGCTCTGCATTTAACCCATCCAAAGTGCACACACACAGAGCAGTGAACACACACACACACACACACACTGTGAACACACACCCGGAGCAGTGGGCAGCGGCGCCGGGGAGCAGTTGGGGGTTTGGTGCCTGGCTCGAAAAGGCACCTCAGTCGTGGTATTGCTGGCCCAGGATTCAAACCCACAACCCTAGGGTTAGGAGTCAAACTCTCTAACCACTACGCCACAACTTCGTAGGTGGGGGAATGAATGTACAGCACTCTCTCCACCTTCAATACCACGACTGAGGTGCACTTTATAGACAGTTTTGTTCGTATTTTGCTATATATAACACTAAATAGATTTAAGGGGCAATATCTTTTAAAATATATTAAAATTCTTAAATCAAGATTAATTCAACTTTTACTTGAGAAGAAAAATGACTTCAGATATTAAGTCTTGTTTTCTGAAAAGCTATCAAAATTTAGAGAGCTCATGCATAAAACAAGAAACAATATCTGTTAATGGTGTAAGAAAAATAAACCTAATTCAAAGGAAAAACAATATTATTATTATTATTATTTATTATTCATAAATTTTTACTTTACTAAAGATCTTCTGGAGTAGCTTGCAATGTTTTTTTTTTAAAAAACTCACACAGATGCAAAACTGTCTTTTGAGCCCTGCCATTTGTTTTCCATTTTCCATATGATGATTGTTGGAGAATTTCATGCTTTGTTTAATAAAACAAAACTAGTGTAAAGCTAATGTGTCTTTTCATTCAAGCAAATATGCTTTTGTCTCTGTCACCCGTCAGTGCATGAGACGGTATGTCTGTCTTGGAGAGTAAGTCTGGAGTGTGGAGCTGAACAGACAATCGTCTTTTAGCATCAAAGCTAATGGGGTGATTGATATTTCTGGGCGGCATGAGCTTTATGTCAGTTTGAGCAATGGTTTGGACTTGCACATCCATACACATGCTCACTTTTAACAATGTGTAATCTTGTCTGGTGGTGGTTGAGGAGATTCCCCCCTTCTATTTAAAGTGCTTTGAGTGACCAGAAAAGTGCTATATAAATGTAATTAATTATTATTATTGTTTAACATTCAACAGTCCACAAACCCAATATGAAGCATGCTTTGCTCATCTGTTACTGTAGTGTAGTTGTAAGAAATTTAGTTATGCTTTGGCAACATAATTTGGTCAATGCCCTAGTACAGTGCAGTGGTCACTCTCTGATAGACAGCTTTACATCTCTCTGTGAAGTTTTTTCATTTTCTTCTTCTCTAAAATGAACACTCTCACATACAAACATCTGCTCTGTATCATTAAAAATAAAACCCAGTGAAAATATGCACATGCTTCTGTTTTGCAATGCATTTATACTTGAGACTTGAGATTTATTGAAAAAGGCCTTTCTATCTCTCTTTTTTTGTGTGCAGCTGTAACAACTTTAGAGCCCGACTTTCATCAGCAGCTTTTTTCACAACCCTGAATGATGAATTACTGTCAAACAGCATCCCTGCATGAGCATGGTGAACACAAGAGATGTGGCCTTAGTGTCTAGGTGTTGATGTTCTTTACACAGAGAGAAAATAAAAAAACTATTATCAACACAAGCACAAACTTGACATCATGTGGAAGTGCATTAATAGATTTCTTGTGTTTCATTTTGGAGGGTAGGGATCTCATGCAACAATGTACAAATAGAGAAGTGAAAATGAACGGAGGAAGGAATGAGATGACTGACTATTCACACAGTGTGTATATATTTATATATACTGTGTGTGTGTGTGTGTGTGTGTGTGTGTATTAGATATCATTTTATTATTAGATCTATTATTCTTTCATTGAAATGCTGTTGTGGACTTTTTCTTTCACTATTCGCTATTTGCTGTTGCAGTGTTATTTTAGCATTTTTCACCATTATAGATTATTTCCATATCCACTTCTAAAAATGTGGAAAGTATTCACTGAGAAATCTCTATAATGATGTGAAAGTCAAGATCTGAAACATAAAAAAAGCTACTACACATTTTTTTAAATGTATTTTTGGTTTTGGCACACACTTTCCAAGTGTGCCCTAGACACATCATCATTGATTCTGATCAATGATGGCATACCAACCATCTGATATTTCCTGCTGTTGTGCATGGCATCTCTGTACCTATCTGTAAAAATCTGAATTGCTGTATCTCCTCTCCTCTGTGTTTATCTGAAATGCTAAATCGCCCATATACCCTTGTATAGTGCACTATTTGAGGGGACACTCATTTGTAGTGCTGTCTGAAACCATAGTGGACATTATTGACCAGTCATTCAATTACCCATTCAATACCATAATGCACCTAAATAGCAGTATAAAAATCAACTCAATCAATATTTCATGTCAGTAACTCATGGAATTCAAGATCTCAATGTCAGATTTTTTTTTATATTATCCCTCATTTGTTCAATGGTGTGCATCAAAGAAATCAATTTTAAGGCAGACATGATAACACATACACACAAACCATGAAGAAAAGGCATACTTGATGATTCCAGCTGGACAGACTATGGTAATTTGCATAACTGCATAATTGTAGCTGAGCACACACACAGTTGATTAAATGTGGACACTGAGACTGAGGTCCTTCACAGGATAGAAGAGGAGAGTCCTAGCAAGAGATGTCAGTCTGACACTATTCTCATATTTAATGCTTTAACTACAACGGGGGAAATATTTTTTTGATCCCCTGCTGATTTTGTAAGTTTGCCCGCTTACAAAAAAATGAAGGGTCTGCAATTTTATATGGTAGGTTTATTTTAACGAGAGAGAAAACCAACCAAAAAATCCAGAAAAAAATGCATATAAACGTTAGAAATTGATTTGCATTTCAGTGAGTGAAATAAGTATTTGATCCCAAAGCAAAACATGACTTACTACTTGGTGCAGAAAAAAAAAGTTAAATAAAAAGTTCCCATCCTTAATAAAAAGTGCCTCACACAGCTCGAGGGGGTGAACAAAGTCCTCCTGTAGCAAATTAAAGCATTTGTGTAAGAAAAATATTTATATATATTTATAGATTTATACATATTTATACATATAATATATATATACACATTTAAAACGTAATAATCAATTTAATCCAGCTTGCACTCACTGTTGTAAACAGAAGCTGCGCCAGGCGGATGACGTATGAGGTCAGCTTTGCGCATGTGCCGCTCAGAAGTGACAAACGTGGAAGTGCAGGGAAGAGATCAAAACAACAGTCACTAATTAGAAGTACAAAACGAGGATTTGTAAAGAAGAATGTCGAAGGTTTTCCATTTAAGCCAAGAGGAGACTGGTTTTCCTTTGCTAAAGTAAGGAAACTTTGCTTTTGCTCCTGTTTACAAATGTTGGTTTTCACGAGACTCACCAGTGCATGCACAACACTGACCTCATACCTCATCTGCCTGGAGCTGCTTCTGTGTACAACTTTAGGCACAAGCTACATAAAAGTGGTTATTATGTTTGGAATATGGATATTTTTCTCACAAAAATTCATCGGTTTGCTACAGGAGTACATTGTTCACCCCCAAGAGTTTTTATGGATGGGCGCTTTTTATTTAACTTCTTTTGGACTGATGCACTGCAACACACGCAGAATGCTATTAAACAGCTTGAAAGATCAAAGGCAATTTTTAATATAACTGACTGGATTCGTCTGAAAGAAAAAAGTCATATACACCTAGGATGACTTGAGGGTGAGTAATTTATGGGCTAATTTTCATTTTTGGGTGAACTAAACCTTCAACCAGTGGAGACAGGCAGAGGGTGTTTGGATCCCGAAGGAGGAGAAGTCTCAGAAAATCGATCAGTTCCGGACAATCTCACTGCTGAGTGTTGAAGGAAAGATCTTCTTCAGCCTCATTTCCAGGCGACTGACAGACTACCTCCTGAAGAATTCCTATATTGATACATCAGTCCAGAAGGGAGGAACCCCAGAGGTACCTGGATGTCTGAAGCATACAGGCGTGGTCACTCAGCTTATCAGGGAAGCCAGAGAGAACAAGGGGGACCTGGCTGTGCTGTGGCTGGACCTCGCAAATGCCTATGGATCCATACCCCATAAACTGGTCGAAGAGGCACTGAACCGGCATCACACCCCGAAGAAGTTCAGAGACCTCATCCTGGACTACTATGCCAATTTCTATCTGAGAGTCTCCTCCGGAACAACAACCTCAGACTGGCACAAGCTTGAGAAGGGAATCATCACTGGCTGTACAATCTCAGTCATCCTTTTTGCACTCACCATGAACATGCTGGTGAAATCTGCGGAAATGCAGTGTAGGGGGCCCCTCTCTAAGTCTGGAGTTAGACAGCCACCCATCCGAGCCTTCATGGATGACCTGACAGTGACCACAACATCTGTCCCAAGCTGCAGGTGGATCCTGAATGGTTTTCAGGAGCTGATGTCCTGGGCTCGCATGAACTTCAAGCCGGCAAAGTCAAGGTCCCTCGTGCTGAAGAAAGGGAAGGTTACTGACAAGTTCCACTTCTCACTTGGCACCACCAAGATACCATCACTGACAGAGGAACCTTTGGAGAGTCTGGGGAAGGTGTTCAATTGCAGCCTGCGAGACGCAGCTTCCACAAAAGCGACCAACCAAGACCTGGAGATCTGGCTGGCCGTGGTGGACAAGTCTGGCCTTCCTGGCAAGTTCAAGTCCTGGATTTACCAGCACGGTATTCTCCCTCGGATCCTATGGCCCCTCCTGGTGTATGAAGTCCCCATTTCAACGGTGGAAGGCTTTGAGATGAGGATCATCAGGTTTCTGCGCAGGTGGCTGGGACTGCCTCGAAGCCTGAGCAGCATCGCTCTATATGGGCAGAACAACAAGCTGAAGCTTCCCATGAGCAGCCTAAGTGAGGAGTTCATGGTGACGCGGTCCAGGGAGGTCCTACAGTATCGGGATTCCAGTGATCCAAAGGTTGCCCAGGCTGGGATTGAGGTCAGGACAGGGCGGAAGAGGAGGTCACTGATTCTGGAGGAGGTGCGTGCAGGAGTTGAGGAGAAGCGAGCTTGCCAGATGGCTGGGATGCGGCAACAGGGCGCCTGGACAAGATGGGAGCAAACAGCGGAGCGCAAAGTCACATGGACTCAGCTTTGGAAGGCTGAACCCTACAGGATAAAATTCCTGATCCAGGCGGTCTATGACGTGTTGCCAAGTCCATCCAACCTCTTCTCCTGGGGAAAGGTGGAGACACCAGCATGCCCCCTCTGCCAGAGGAGAGGAACATTGGAACACATCCTGAGCTGCTGTCCAAAAGCCCTGGGCGAAGGGCGTTACCGCTGGCGGCATAACCATGTCCTAAAAGCCGTAGCGGATTCTATCTGCAGTGGAATTAGCCACAGCAAGAGCCTCCGCCCAGTGAAGACCACAGCTTTTGTCAGAGCTAGGGAGAAGTCAACACCAGCTGCCCGGGGCACCTCCTCTGGCCTGTTGGCAACGGCGCGTGACTGGGAGCTGTCAGTTGATCTGGGCAAGCAGCTGAAGTTCCCTGAAGCAGTTGCCATAACAACATTAAGGCCAGACATTGTGCTCACCTCAGAGGCCTCCAAGCAGGTAATTCTCTTGGAGCTCACAGTGCCTTGGGAGGACCGTATGGAGGAGGCCAATGAAAGAAAGAGGGCAAAGTACTCCCAGCTTGTGGAGGGTTGCCGGAGCAATGGGTGGCGGGCAATATGCCAACCTGTCGAAGTGGGATGTTGAGGGTTTGTGGGCCAATCCCTTTGCAGGGCCTACAAAATGCTTGGCATCACAGGGGCGAGCCAGTGAAGGGCCATCAAGTTGGCCACTGATACTGCAGAAGCAGCATCAAGGTGGCTGTGGATCAGGAGAGGAGAGGTATGGCGTGTAGGGTAGTAGCGCTACCTGGACATAAGCTGGGACCTGATCACCCCGGCTGGGTCGCCTAGGGGAGGGAGTCTGATAGTTGAAAGACCCGAAACCCCCCGTGATCCTAGGTTACCTCACTGATGATATGTCCAGGTGCACCAGACGGTGTATCTAAAATCAAGGTTTCTTGGCTTTAGTTTGGTAACTCAAAGTTTCAGCTCCCTCCACAGATTTTCTAAAGGATTGAGGTCTGGAGACTGGCTAGGCCACTCCATGACCTTAATGTGCTTCTTCTTGAGCCACTCTTTTCTTGCCTTGGAGGTATGTTTTGGGACATTGTAATCCTTGAAGACTTATCCATGACCCATCTTCAGTGTTCTGGCTGAGTGAATGAGGTTCTCATCCAAGATTTTACAGTACATGTCCCCGTCCATTTGCCCCTCAATGAAGTCATTCTATACCCTTAGCAGAAAAACAACCCTGAAGCATGATGTTTCCACCTCTGTGCTTGACTGCAGGGATGGTGTTCTTGGGGTCAGCATTTTGCTCCCTCCAAACAGTCGAGTTAATGCCAAAGTGCTCAAGTCGAGAAATCCCAGCAGCTTTCAGTGAAGCGAATGTCAAGGCTTCAGAGCAATGATGTCACTGATGACGTCCAAAGCCTCGCTTGGACTGACTGGTTCCAGAAGCGGGTCGAATCTTGTAAACTGACAGTCCTCTGTCCTGTTAAACCCAGCCACTTTCCAGTTTTAGACTAATAATATTGGTCCTCTTGTCTATTATGAGAAAAGACTTTATTTACACACATTTGATAGCCTCATTCATTTCAAACCAATGCGTTTATGTTATATTATGTTACACAATCATTATATACCACTAGAGAATACACATTATATCCATATAAATAGATTAGTCTATGTGGAAATGGATTTTTTTTTCTTCACCGTTATTTCTAAGCCTTAACTGGCACAAAATACAGTATATCACAGATTACATCAGGTCATCTGTAATGTATCTGCTTGTTTTACACTTTTTGGCCACCAGGTGGTATTGTGAGCAAACGAAGCGTAATGAAATTAACTCATTTGTAAACCACTTGGCTGAAAAGCTACAATGCTTCATGAGGCTTCATCTCGCCATCACTACTTCTTGCTGTTGGTCTTGTAGCCCATTCCAGCCTTGTGCAGATGTACAATCCTTTGACAGCTCTTTGGTCTTGCCCATGGTTGTTTCACTCACTGAAATGCAAATCAATCTCTAACCTTTATATAATTTTTTTTTTTCTTGATTTTTACCATAAAAATGACAGACATTTGATATCTTTCTAAGTGGACAAACTTACAAAATCAGCAGGGGATCAAATAAATATTTTCCCCACTGGAACCCAACACTAGTTTAAATGACCCAAGGGATCCTTTTCCAGATTAATCAGCATAGCAGCTGAATCTAAATGAGAGCACTCCATTTTTCCATTCTCCGTTTCGTGTGTGTTTGAGTTTTAGCAGGGAAAATGAGCACATATGATCAAACAAATATTCTTGATTTCAACTTGTTTTACGTAATGAAGATGAAGGTGCTTGAACTCATCTTGCTTTTTGGATGGATGATAATTACCTGGGCCATAACAATAAGGAGAAACATTTATATGAAATTGATCCAAGGTTATGGGTTAGATTTGGGGCAGTTGGATGGTGTTCTCATATAAATTGACTTGAACAGATGCAGTTTGTTAGAATGCTGGGTAGTGTTTATATGACTTTAAAAAGTGCAAATGAACAGTGAATTTATGAGTTCAGATGCAAAAAGTACAGAAACCCTGCAGAAAGCAGATTCTGATATCATTTTAAAGAACTACTAAATTTATAGAAGTTTAGAAAAATTAAGTGACTGATCATTTTACTGATCATGTACAGCAAAAGCTTCCTATGCAAAAATTCCGCAGGATGCTCCTTTTCAGAGTCTAAAGTTCACGTCATTTCCAAACGAGATATATCACCCTCAGAAGGGAACTTCGGAGTGAAAACAATCACGGCCACCATATTGAAAGGTCATTTCAAACCGAAGTGCTCAAAACTGGTCACTTCAAAGAGCCCTTCAGAATGAAGAATTTCGAAGTGTACAACTGATGAACACTTGGGGCTCCCATTATGCTTTGCACAGATTCTTTCCATGATGAATGTGGGCATGTGAAGGACACTTCAAGAAACAGTTGTTTGGTTTCCTTCAAGCCTTCAAAGCTCTCACTCCGAATGGTAAACTCTTTAAAGGGATTAGGGCAGGGCTATTCAATTAGTTTCATTTGAGGGACAGATTATCGAATTGAATTGACATCCCTATGTCTTTTTACATCCTGTTTATTTTTCTCTTCCCAGAACCTAGGGGGGCTCCGTAGAAAAAGTAGCTTGTTTTGGGCTTGTTTTCACAGGCCTGGTTGCTTATTTGTCTCACGAGATCTGGCAACACTGCTTCTAACGTCAGCTGCAGTGATGCGTTGACTTTACCGATCAGCGATTGGCTCTTTCATTCAGAAGGTGGGGCTTCCTCCGATTGAGCAGTCATATTGACAGTTGCATTTTTCTCCATTCAAAACTATAAGAGTGACATGTCTTGGGTATTCTATAGTCTTTGACAAGTTTATGAATATTTTACATAAAAAAGTCATTCAGTTATTGTGGCCGCGTTGTGTCACTGACAAGCATGACACATCAACATAGAAACAGTAAGGGTAAACGTTCTTAAATAATGGTTGTCTTAAAAAAAACTCAGTTTAGTGGAATATTTTAAACTCACCACTGAAAGTGTTAAACAATGAGGTCAAATTCATGATTAAGGTAGGGAATTAATGACAACAGAATGTCAGGAGGCCAATTCAAAATTGTAAATATGCTGTACAAAGTTTCAAACAAATACAGGTAACACTTTGTAATACATGTGCACTAATATGCATTATTTCAAGAAACTAATGCAAAGATAATCTTGAGATAATGAAGAATTTATATAATTATAAGCTTATTTATTAGGATACAAAGTGACATGGGACAAAACAACAAAAACTTTTTGATTCATTTAAAACAGGCGGCTGCGAGTTGAAATAAATGGCTTCATGTGGTAATTAAATTAATTTACACTAGTAGTTAATAACGATATGCATTGTGATGTAATTGTTGTTTTGGGCTATGAGTGCCTTTTGTTCACATACTTCATGTTAGTTATTCATTCAACAATACTCACTGTTAATGAATAAATCAAATTTAAATAATCTAGGTCTGTAGGATATAAAAATGTTATACTGCATGCAGAGTCCTCACATGTTAAACCATAATTATTTGTATAATTTTTAGTGAATACCGCCCCCCCCCACTCTTGATTTTCATGACTGTGATTCATTTATCTTCAAAATAAGTTGGTATAAGCATTCTATTAGAGTGAATTATCAATGTAAACTATGCTGAAGGGGCACATTCGCCCATGTTTCTGTCTCCTCTCACATGCAAAAACACTAGACAATTATATATCCATCATTCAATCTCAACTCCAGATTTATGAGCCGTCTCCAGTCTACAAAGAAATAGACAGTAAAATTCAGAGAAATAATGACTTTAGTGTGACAGAGGATGACATTGACAAATTAAGAGAAATAGGAGGGGGTTTTATCAGCGAGTTTGGTCCCACATCCTATGATGAATTCTCAGAGAGTGAGGTTTGGTCAATTCAAAACAGTCTCATACAGTAAAATGATTCTATTGCTAGAGTAAATGCTTAATTCAGAGATTGAAACACTAGGAAAAGTCTGTAAAAATACTGTCCAGTGTACAGTTGTTTTTTCCACAGGTGTTTTAGCCATATTTAGAATTTTGTATTGCACACTGTAAAATAAATAATAATAATAAATAAATAAATAAATATCTGTGAAATAACATTGAAATACTAAAATCAGTTTTTTTGCCTTTATAATGCACCACCATAAAACACAAGTGGGAAAGACAAAGCTGCTTAATCAAATTTCATCACGAATAGCTTTTCCACAAGAAACATGAATTTAACAATATTAGCTGTAGCATTAATTCCTAATGTACATAACTGATATATAAAAAAGAAGAATCATATTTAAATGAAAAAAAAACATTACATTTGAAGTGTATCAGGGAATTTTGGAAATGTCAATTACATTTTTTTATTTTTTTTTTGCTGGAAATTGTAAGAGTACTTGTTCCTTTTCACTTAAAAACTGTAAATTTTACAGTATTTTAAATGTACCATTAGATTTATTACAGTTTATTAGAAGACAATTCACCATTTACCAATTAACATGTTTTTACGTTAACATTTCTAAAATTACAAAAAAAAATTTACAGTGTGCTGTAGGTTTCAAAGAAATATATGTAAACTTGATGGAAAAGACAATGGTACATTTTTGACAGGATATTGTCTATTCTTCTACATACTTTTTTTCTGAGAGTATAACAAAAGCATCTGACAATTTGGTGAAGATCCACGTGTGATGAACTCAAACTGTGTTTGACAGACAGAGGGTGGTGTTTTTGATCTTCAGACTGTATTGTGACGAGCAGTAGAGGCGCTGTTTTGATTCACAAAGATGTGGAATGAAAGGACAGAGAAGAAAAAAAACATTAGCTTTGCGAACTGAACTCCACTGCTAGACCTAGAGAGAGATGGAAAGAGAGCTTGAAAAGGCAAGCACTGAGGTACAAAAGAGTGTGAGCAGGGCAGGAGAACTCTCTGCTCAATCTGACACATATGTTGTGGACTGATGATGTTGTGGCACAAGGCCACAGACAGCAGCAGCAGCAGAAACATGTCAAAAGGTTTTCCCAAACCTCACTTCAAATTTAAGAGAACTGAGATGACTCAGAGGTTATGTGTTTGACGAGGGTAGAGAAATCAAGAAGAAAGAGAGATAGAAAGATAACATCAGAGCCATATCAATGTTAACACCTCAGTAAAAGCAGGTCCGTCAGCACCTCTCTGCTGCTCAAAAGTTGCCTTCAAAGCACCCAGCATGGCCCTCAAAACTGACTTCAAACCAAATAAAAATGCACACTCACAGAAATATGTGTTTGAATATTGTAATTAGATTTAAATTAAGTAAATGGAATATACAGATAATGAAATAGAGGCAGAATCTGATTTAGCTTTAGCACAAGCGTTGTCACGTCCCCGGGCTGATCTGTCTGTTTTTCAATAGTGTGTGTGGTTGTTTACACTTACCATGTGCTTCTGTGTCACCGTGGTGCCCGTCTCCGCCCTCTTGCTTCATTATTATCTTGTTATTGGTCACCATCACCTGCTCTGCATCATGATAATCACTCCTTCTCTATTAAGTCTCCTCATGTGTGCTGTCTGTTGTCAGATCGTCGTGTTCTCGTCCATGTCTCAGTTTTGTCCACATCTCCTGTTTAGCCTGCACAGAGATCGTGCCCGTTTTGTTTTCATTCTCTAGTTTGTTGTTTTTTCCCTCTTCCCCCTGCTTTCAGGCAGCGCTACTCTCCAGCCTTCCGTGCTAGCGATCACCGATCGCCGTCACTCTTCTTCTTCGCCGCGCCGCAGCGGGCCACCAGTTCCCCGCCTCCCTGTCAGCTTATCCGGGCATTGCATCAGTGGATTTCCAAGTGGAATTCGTCCAGGAGGCTCCTTGGATCTGCTCCAGACTGCCCTGTTCCTGGATAGTTTTTTGTTAACTTTTTTATTTTTAATTTTTTGCCCTTTGAAATTTAAAACCAATCTAATAAACTGACCTTTTTGAGCACCTGCAACTGAGTCCCAGTCTCGCCTTGACAGAACGATCTGACCACCATGGACTCGGCAGGTGCAGATCCCCTCAGATCAGCTGTCACCCAGCAGGGCATTCTCTTGGGCCAGCATGCCTCCCAGTTAACATCCACGTCCCGGGAGGTTGAGTTCCTTAATGCCAAGTTGTCGGAGGTGACTGCCCAGCTCCAGGAACTTCGCAGACAGACATCTGCCAGATCGGAGGACCCCACTAGCCTTTTCTCTACCCGTCATGACCCTGAGCCTCATGCCAAAAACCCACCTCCCTATGATGGGAACCATAACTCTTGCAGAGCCTTCCTGTCTCAGTGCTCCCTAGTCTTCGCCCTCCAGCCCCGCCGGTATGCCCAGGAAGAGACTAAGGTGGCTTATGTTTTGACCCTCCTCACAGGCAGGGCCCGTGACTGGGGAACTTCAGTATGGGAGGCCCGGGCTCCCTTTTGTGCTTCTTTTGAGTCCTTTCGACAGGAGATGGTCAAATTATTTGATCGTTCTGCTCGGGGTGATGAGGCGGCAGCCCAGCTGGCATGGCTACGGCAAGGAGGCCGTTCAGTGACTGAGTTTGCCATTGAATTCAAGACCTTAGCAGCGGCCTGTGACTGGAATGAGGGGTCTTGCAGAGCTGTGTTCCATGCTGGTCTTGACGAGGAGATCCAAGACAAGATTGCAAGTTTGCGTACTTCTTGGAGGGTGGGAGAAATGACCAGCGAATCCACCCCGGTCCTGCCTCTGCCATCTCCTGCTGACCCTGAACCTATGCAGGTGGGACGTCTGCGTCTCACTCCCCAGCAGAAGCAAGAGAGACTCACCCGGGGCTTATGTCTCTACTGTGGGAGGGCCGGACACTTCGTCGGGAAATGCCCGCTAAAAGCCAGGGCCCATCAGTAACCAGGGGGATCCTGGTGGCCACATCTCCTCTTAATTTCCCCCACTCTTCCCGCACACTACTTCCCGTGGGTGTCCAGTTCGGAGGTTCTACTCACTCCTGTTCGGCCCTGGTGGATTCTGGGGCTGGTGGCAGTTTCATGGACACGGCACTGGCCAAGCAGTGGGGAATTCCTGCCATTCCCCTCTCTACTCCTATCTCTGTTCGGTCTCTTGATGATTCCCCTATCACCACCATCACTCACCTCACCCCTCCTGTAAGTCTTATCGTTTCTGGCAATCACCATGAGATAACCGAGCTGTACCTTCTTGACTCCCTGAGTGCTCCCGTGGTTCTGGGACACCCGTGGTTGGTGCAGCACGGCCCTCATGTGGATTGGGCCAGAAACTCAGTTTTGTCTTGGAAGCAGTCTTGTCTTGAGTCTTGTTTGGGTTCTGCCTCTTTTCCTTGTGCTGTGTTTCCTGTTGTGCAGGTGGATGATGCTGATCTGTCCGGGGTGCCGGAGGAGTACTGCGATCTGCGGCAGGTCTTCAGCAAGTCCCGGGCTGTGTCCCTGCCTCCTCACCGGCCTTATGATTGTGCCATCAATCTCCTCCCAGGCACTTCTCCGCCCAGGGGTCGATTATATTCCCTGTCTGGTCCAGAAAGAGAGGCTATGGACAAATATATTCGTGAGTCCCTTGATGCCGGTCTCATCCGTCCCTCCTCGTCTCCTGCTGGCGCAGGATTTTTCTTTGTTAAAAAGAAGGATGGCTCCTTGCGCCCTTGTATTGATTACAGAGGTTTGAATGACATTACCATTAAGAATAGGTACCCCCTGCCCTTAATGTCGTCTGCCTTTGAACTCTTGCAGGGAGCCAAGGTCTTCAGTAAGTTGGACCTCCGTAATGCTTATCACCTGCTTCAGATTCGAGAGGGGGATGAGTGGAAGACAGCATTCAACACTCCTTCGGGACATTATGAGTACCGGGTGCTACCCTTTGGCCTGACAAATGCCCCATGTCTTTGTGTACCTTGATGACATTCTCATTTTTTCTCCTTCACTTCAGGTACACACCCAACACGTGCGCCAGGTGCTACAACGGCTGCTGGAGAACCAGCTATATGTTAAAGCGGAGAAGTGCGTTTTCCACTCCAAGTCAGTTCCCTTCCTGGGCTATATCATTTCGGTGGAGGGAATCAAAGCCGATCCCGCTAGGGGTAAGGGTCGTAGCCGAGTGGCCACCTCCAGACTCACGCAAGGCACTGCAGCGGTTTCTGGGATTTGCCAACTTCTACAGGCGCTTCATCAGAAACTTTAGTCAGGTTGCTGCACCCTTGACAGCTCTTACCTCCACTAAGGTACTGTTTAGGTGGAATTTGAAGGCTCAGGAGGCCTTTAATGACCTGAAGTCCCGATTCATTTCTGCTCCTGTTCTTTCATTTCCAGACCCTGAATGTCAGTTTAATGTGGAGGTGGATGCTTCTGAGATTGGAGTAGGTGCGGTCCTTTCTCAGAGATCCCCTAGAGATGGGAAGGTACATCCCTGTGCCTACTACTCTCACCGCCTGAGCCCAGCAGAATGGAATTATGACGAAGGGAACCGGGAGCTGTTGGCGGTCAGACTGGCCTTGGGTGAGTGGCGTCACTGGTTGGAGGGGTCAGCGCAGCCCTTCTTGGTTTGGACGGACCATAAGAATTTGGAATACGTCCGTTCGGCCGAGAGGGTGAGTTCACTCCAGGCTCGATGGGCACTCTTCTTTGGCCGGTTCAACTTCTCTCTCTCGTATCGCCCAGGCTCCAAGAATGTAAAACCTGATGCCCTCTCCCGTCTTTACAGTGATATTAAGAGAACCGGTTCATCAACTGAAACCATTGTCCCTAAAGAAATTGTGGTGGGGTCCCTCTCCTGGGACGTGGAGAGGAGAGTGCTGGAAGCCATACGAGAGAGAGAGGTACCAAGGAGGTGCCCGGAGGGTAGGCTCTTCGTGCCAGCTGTGCTACGCCCTGAAGTCCTCCGGTGGGGGCATTCATCCAAGTTAGTCTGTCATCCTGGGGTTCGGAGATCTCTGGCTGCTATCCGCCAGCGATTTTGGTGGCCATCCATGGCCCAGGACGTCAGGCAGTTTGTGTTTGCCTGCCCAATTTGCGCACAGAACAAGAGTTCGAATCAGCCTCCTGTTGGTCTGCTACACCCATTACCCATCCCCTCCCGCCCCTGGTCACACATAGCCCTTGACTTTGTCACTGGTCTTCCACCATCGAGGAGTAACACCGTAGTATTGACGGTGGTTGATCGCTTTTCTAAAGCAGCCCATTTCATCCCCCTTCCCAAACTGCCTTCAGCTAAGGAGACAGCTCAAGTGGTGGTTGACCACATCTTCCGGATTCATGGCCTTCCGGTAGACGTGGTTTCTGATAGAGGGCCACAGTTTGTCTCCCGGTTCTGGAAGGAGTTCTGTCGACAGATCGGGGCCTCTACGAGTCTGTCGTCAGGTTTTCACCCTCAGACCAATGGGCAGTCCGAGCGGGCAAACCAGGTTCTGGAACAAGCTCTCCGCTGCCTGACGTCCCATAATCCGAGTTCCTGGAGCCAACAGTTATCCTGGATTGAATATGCCCATAACTCCTTGCCAGCGGCGGCCACAGGTATGTCTCCATTTCAGTGCTCCATTGGTTTTCAACCTCCTATGTTCCCCTCACAGGAGCCCGATGCTGCTGTTCCGTCTGCCTTAGCCTTCGTCCGCAGGTGTCGCCGCACCTGGAGGAGGGCTGAGGAAACCTTGGCTCGGGTTTCCAGACGAACCAAAGCAGCGGCTGACCATCACCGTACTCCTGCTCCCCGTTACTTATGTGGTCAGAGAGTATGGCTGTCAACCAAGGACCTTCCTCTCCGGGTGGCTTCTCGCAAGTTAGCCCCCAGGTTCATGGGGCCATATCAGATCACCAAGGTATTGAGTCCGGTGGTGGTAAAGCTCACGTTACCTCCCATACTTGGTCGGGTACACCCAGTCTTTCATGTTTCTCGGGTCAAGCCTGTGTTTCATTCTCGCCTTAACCCATCTGCTACTAACCCCCCCCCCCCCCCCCCCCCCCCCTCCCCGTCTAGTGGATGGTTCCCCAGCCTTCACTGTCAGGAGGTTGCTGGATGTCAGACGTCGAGGTCGGGGATTTTAGTATCTGGTGGACTGGGAGGGATATGGTCCGGATGAGAGGAGTTGGGTCCCGGCTCGGGATATTCTGGATCGGTCGCTGATCGAGGACTTCAACCGGCAGCGTGGTGGTTCCTTCCCTGGAGCGCCAGGGGGCGCTCCTGGGGAGGGGGGTAATGTCACGTCCCCGGGCTGATCTGTCTGTTTTTCAATAGTGTGTGTGGTTGTTTACACTTACCATGTGCTTCTGTGTTACCGTGGTGCCCGTCTCCGCCCTCTTGCTTCATTATTATCTTGTTATTGGTCACCATCACCTGCTCTGCATCATGATAATCACTCCTTCTCTATTTAGTCTCTTCATGTGTGCTGTCTGTTGTCAGATCGTCGTGTTCTCGTCCATGTCTCAGTTTTGTCCACATCTCCTGTTTAGCCTGCACAGAGATCGTGCCCGTTTTGTTTTCATTCTCTAGTTTGTTGTTTTTTCCCTCTTCCCCCTGCTTTCAGGCAGCGCTACTCTCCAGCCTTCTGTGCTAGCGATCACCGATCGCCGTCACTCTTCTTCTTCGCCGCGCCGCAGCGCGCCACCAGTTCCCCGCCTCAACAGCGCCCCCCGCCACCCTGTCAGCTTATCCGGGCATTGCATCAGCGGATTTCCAAGTGGAATTCGTCCAGGAGGCTCCTTGGATCTGCTCCAGACTGCCCTGTTCCTGGATAGTTTTTTTGTTAACTTTTTTTTATTTTTTATTTTTTTGTCCTTTGAAATTTAAAACCAATCTAATAAACTGACCTTTTTGAGCACCTGCAACTGAGTCCCAGTCTCGCCTTGACAAGCGTGGCATGAATGGCGTTGAGTGGAGTCTTGTTTCGTTCGAGTTCAGACACTGATGCTGTCCTCTAACGTGTGGGCTTTCAACATGAACAGGGACCCCTTCTACAAAAAGCTAGTCCTTTTTGAAGCACATTTTAATATATTGTGTTTAAAAACAAACAAACCGATAAATTAAACATTTTATTTATCAGGGGTGCGTTAAATTGATCAAAAGTGACAAATAAAGACATTTCTAATGTTACAAAAATATTATTTCAAATAAATGCTGTTATTTTGAACTTTCTAGTCATCATAGAATCATGAAAAAGTACAGTAAACAAAATATAAAGTAGCTCAACTGTTTATAACATTAATAATGATAAGAAATATTTTTAAATAGCCTAATAACATTAATAACGTGTGATTAACGTGCATTTTAAAATAGAAAATATTAATTTAAATTGCAATAATATTTCAAGGTATTACAGTTTTTACTGTATATTTATTGAATAAATGCAGCTTCTGGTAGCATATAGGAAACTTTTTTCAAAAACCATACAAAATCCTTACTCTCAATGGGCTCCCTGCAGTACCTTCACAGCAGGGGTCCATGAAAAAAAAAACTCTAAAGTGAACAGTTATACATCACGTAAGTTTAACATTAAACGCTTTAAAATAATTGTTTATTATATTAATCTTATATTCTTCAAAAAAAATAAAGTCTCTGTCACAATCTCCATTAACCAGGCCTGTGACCACAAAACACTACATTTCCCATAATCCTCTGTGGCCATCACCTGCAGACTCAGCTTAATCTTCACAGCTCTTTGCCATCAACCTCATCAGTTTCCCTATATAAGCAAGCACCAAACACTCATTTGTTTCCTGGTCTCGTTTCTAGGATTGTTATGTCTTACCTAAGTACAAACTGAAAGACTTACCCTTCTCACCTTGGATACTTACCTGTGTGCAGCCTTTCTTCACCCCCAGTCTTCAGCCACACCAGCCAGTACCTGTAAAACAGAAAGACTCACCTGCTTGCATCTTAGCTGTCTTGAACTGCTTCTAATAAAGATTAGGGTGATCTGACATTAAATCCTGATCACTGTAAAACTGTACTCACAATAACTAAAATAATGCATAGACCAAAATAAGTATTTATCCAAAAAGACTTAAAAATTTAACACATAAGCAATTTGTCACAGAGCCAACAATATTCATAGAATACATACATAGTATTTATTTGAACATTAGATTTGGAAAATATTGCAAAACTGGACCAAAGAGAAGCAGAACAAACACATTGATGTCAGGCCAGTAACCCTCACTCTAAGCATACAATTGAAACAAAAAGTTGCTTCTGGCCTCTTTTTCACTCTTGTACAATGCGTGGACTGGGCAAGTGCTGACTGTAGGGCTTAGTGACCGTGTGAATGGGTGAGTGACTCTGTATGTGCTTTTCTATCCCGGTGGGAACTTAAACCTGAATACACACCGACTCATGGGGACCTGTGTCACCATAGGAACCTGAATTGAGGATCCCATGGGCAAACCAGCTTATAAATCATACAGGATTTTATTTTATTTTATTTTATTTTATTTTATTTTATTTTTATTTATTTTTTTTTAATGTAAAAATGCAGGGGTTTATGTGTAGGGTTGGTGTAGTGTGATAGAATATATGGTTTGTACAGTATAAAAGCCATTATGGAGCCTATGGAGAGTCCCCACAAGGATAGTAAACCAGACATCTGCCTGTATGTGTGTGATTGTGTGTGTGTGTGTGTGTGTGTGTGTGTGTGTGAGAGAGAGAGAGGGGGCGGGGGGGCAGCCAGGGCAGAGGGGCCGCCGGGCCCCTGTTGTACAGTCCTAGCTGAACACATGTGGCAGGGAAACACAGTACAGATCTCAGGAGCAAATCAAAGGATTTAGCGACAAGGTAAGACATGCAGCAACTACACATACTGTACACACAGGAAGGGTACAAATGACTTCTTAGGAAAAGTGATTACAAAGAATTACTTGGGTACAAAAAAATCCAAACATTTGTTTTATTTTAAAAAATAATAAAAAAACAAGTTTGTTTTTGTTTTTGTTGATGTTTCGTTTGTTTGTTTTTTTTTTTTTTTTTTTTTACAAATAATGTAGAGTATTTTATGTATTAAATCCTGTCTTAGACATGGATTCCTCCAGTGAGATACATTTTGTGCAAAAAATAAAAAATAAAAAATGTTTTTTGTTACTGCATGCCCTTCATAAACATGTTTTAAAATATGAGTGACAGCAGCTACAAGGTGTGTGACGACAGCTGTCACATGACTGAAAGCCACAATCGCTTAAGTTGATCTTATAACAACTTTTACTGCAACACTAATACTTTTTATTTATCTCATGTAAACCTTTTTTGGGCAATCCATTTGTTAAGTAATAATTTTGTTTATCATCACAACAGTTATTTTAAGATTTAATGATCAAGTCAAGCTTTTATCTTTATATACGCAAAAAATCTTATATTTGCAAAGAAATCTTTCAAAAAAAGTCTGTATTTCTTACCATCGCCATCTAGTGTTCATTTGTTCTAGAGGTCTGTGTTGTCTGACATATATTATGAAAACATGTAGAAAAAAAAGATGTAGGGTCATAAAAGAAAAGTAAAAGTGACCTTTCAAAGAAAGAAGTGATCTAATGTTGTTACGTGCTTCTTTCTAGACTGTGAACGTCATACATATGCAGACCTGGAGTGTCGTAAAAATATGAACATATTGAGCTCTAGTGGGTAAGTGACTAGCAACATGAGCTATATTATTGAGCACACATCTGCCGGAAATACCTAATCAAGATGCTGATGCCAAAACCAAAAGCTTTATGTGGGGCAAACCAACTATGGGGAGATGGTTTGATAAGGAATAAAAAAAATTAAAAAAGGCCATTTGTGAGAAAACCATGTGATGTGTGACTGCAGCACTATGCACTTTGATTGAAACAGAGTCATTGAGACCTGGGGCCCGTTTCACAAAGGAGGTTAAGTAAAAACACTGAGTATGTTTACCCTGATATGAGGGAAACTCGAGAAAACAGGGTAAGTCAAGCACGTTTCTGAAAGAGAGCTAACTTATACTCAGAGTCAGTTACCATGGTAACTTACTCTATGAACCTAACCTGGTCAGGAGCAGGTTTTCTTCGGTAAAAACAGAGTTTCTTTCGGTCCCCCCCCCCCCCTTTTAAAACTCTTCATTGATGCACGCTGGAAAAATGTCCTTCTTACTAAGTGTTTTTTTTTTTCTTTTTTTTTTCCCAAGTACAAATAAAAAAAAAATAATAAAATGGTAAATAGAATATATCACGATTTTCACTGTACATTTTTTCTGTAAATAGCATCTAGAGCTACTTGCACTTAGCCTACTGTAAATAGGATCTATCGCTAAGAAAGTATGTCAATTCCACAGTGTAAATAGCCACTGCCGTATTTTTCTTACTCTATTGGCAGATCATTTGTAAAATAAGAAAATTGCACTTAAAATATTATTATTAATATTATTATTTTATTTTTATTTTTTTGCCCATGAGATACCATAAAATGATTAGCTATTAGTTCATTAATCTAACGTTCTGCCAGTTTTCACCTGTGATATTATACATTTGAAGAATTACATTTGTATTGAGTCTGAAGTATGCAGACGGCTTTTTGGCGGGAGCTGTTGCTATGGTGAATTGTAATATCGGCGCTCCATTGATAAAGGCTTTTTATAGTTGTGTTGCACGCGCTTAACTCAGATTCAGTCAATTTAGAGTTGATTAAACCAACTCATTTCAGCTGTTCTGTAACCGAAAACTCGAGTTGGTTGAACCTCCTTAGTGAAACGGGCCCCTGCTGTTTTGCTGCTGTATTTGTTTGTATATATATAATATAAATAATGTGAACTTTTGTTGTGATAAGACTGTTTGTCATTTAAGCAAAAGAAATGGCAGAAGTTCAGGCTCTACTATCTGCAATGTTTGTGATGTGAGCAAAAGCATGCATATCTGTAATTTTTTTATATAATATTAAAATGGTTGAGTAGGCAATGCATTTTTTAAAAAGTGAAGATAGTGAAGATTTAATATACTTATTTTTAGGTAACGTCTTGTTGACCTAGTTTTTTTAATGTAAAATTAGGCAGTAATACATTGCTTTTCTTAAAAAAAAAAAGATTTTTAAATGTCTTTTATGCTCACAAAACCTATATTTATTTGAAATACAATTAAATAGTAATACTATGACAAACACAATACAATAAGAGAACTGTTTTCTGTTTTCATATATATATATGCCTTATATACCTGAAGGAATAATGTATTATGGTATAAATATGATTAAATGATTGAATCCACTTACATTCTGCAGTATTGTCAAACTAGGTAAAGTATGTAAATTCAAGTGAACACTCAGTTTTAGCCATCTGTCAGAATTGTATTTGAACAGATTGTATTGTATTCTAAACAGACGATGCTATTGCTATCTCACTAGTTAGTCAGACAGAGCAGTTGGTTGGATCATCATTCTATGGTCAGTATGGCCAATCAGCACATTTCCAGTGCAAACACAATAAACATCAGGGGTCAGTACCAAGCCCCAGCTTGCTAGGTCATGCCTCTCTTTTGCTTTTTCATATTTATTTATACTACAGCAAAACTACATTGCACTAAAGCTGTTTCATATCAGTCCATTACAGCCAAATATTTGAGTTAGCGCGTTATAATGCTGTTGACCATAGGTGATTAATTCATTCTAATATTTGTATTTTTAAAAGCATGTTGTTGTTTTTGGTTCTCTCAGAGTTACATAGTTTGGATGTATTGATGGATGAGTAAACATTGGGTTGCTGCAGTCCTTTAAAAACTGTCCTGGAGTAAGTCCATAGGTCAGGAGTTTCTGATGACTACAAGAACAGATCTGGTGCTCTGCTTTAATTATTAACTTTAAGTGGTAGTGAATGAAAATTGGATTAAAAAGTTAGATTTTAGATATAGATTTTTCTAACAAATAGTGTGAAAATACATTTCAGTTCATTCTCTTTTGTACTATGCAATCATCTCATTAATGAAATAAAATGCCATTGACGGAGTTCAAAAGTCAATCCCAACCCACTTTTGTTTCTTTCCTCTTGGTTCAGTTTTCCATGTTAATCAATGTTTAGACAGTCAAAGTTAGCAGGCTAAAAGCACCGAAGCAGTCCACTGTGCTGTGAACTAAATTTCTCTAAACCGTCAGAAAAGGTAAAATAGGCCTCTTGTATGTGTTTCCAAAGTAGAGTTGTTGAATCTAATTCTATTTAATTGTAAAATTCAACCTAAATTTGAAGGGAAAAAACAGGTGTGTAACGGTTCTGTTTGAAAGCAGGTAATTTGTTTAATGTTTTTGAACACTAATCTGCAATATTGTGCGAAAATGTTAAATTGTTTCCATAATAATTTTTAAATGCAGTTTTTTTCGTATTTTATTCCACATTTACTAACATGAAAAATGCCTTGAGAAATATCAAGAAGATATTTTTATACTGATACATCGCTAAAGATTTATTTGCATTTTATATATTTATTGACACTGAGAAAATGAATAATCTAAATGGTAACCTAATATTGATGTTTATACTTCTCTTTATGTATTGGTGCAAAAATGCAAATTCTGTGTCAGTGATGAAATTATATTAATGTCATTTGTATATATACTAATGATGATTTGTTTTGATGTATTTATTTATTTTGATGTTTTTAGCGAGGAAGGCGTCTGTGTAGAAATGACTATGGTCTGTTTGAATGATTTTGAGGAATATGCCAAGCAGCACCTCTCAAAGGCTACGTGGGACTATTATGAGGCTGGAGCTGATGACTGTTGCACCAGAGATGACAACTTGCAGGCCTATAAACGGTACTATGCTGCTGTTAAATTTGTATCACTCTGTATTTGTATTATTTGTAATTTTATGGACCATGCTTATGAGTAATCTCTAACTAAACTAATCTCATACAATAATGTCATCTCTTTGAGGATCCGCTTGAGGCCGCGGATTTTACGTGATGTGTCGCTCAATGACACTCGGACCTCTGTGCTGGGAACGGAGATAAGCTTCCCTGTGGGAATTGCTCCAACAGCTTTCCACTGCCTCGCATGGCATGAGGGAGAACTGGCCACTGCTAGAGGTGAGACTTGGTTTCATTATTTCTTGTTATGCAGCACCCCTACACCTTGCATGTGCAATGACAAAAGTTAAATCTAATCTTGAATCTAACCTAAACGTTGGCCACTAGATGGAAACTTGTTTGAAGCTACTACCTACTGGTTTTACTTTTTGCAATTTATCTTTCCATTTTTCTTTCATTTCCTAGCCACTGAGGCAGTGAACACCTGTTACATAGCCAGCACATACTCCACATGTTCAGTGGAGGAGATTGCCGCAGCAGCACCCAACGGCTACCGTTGGTTCCAGCTTTACTTGTACCGGGACCGAAAACTCTCGGCGCAGATTGTACGCAGAGTGGAGGCACTTGGATACAAAGCTCTGGTGCTTACAGTGGACGTGCCCTACACTGGCAAACGGCGCAATGACATACGCAACCAGTTTAAGCTTCCACCTCACCTGATGGTCAAGAACTTTGAGGGAATGTTCCAGGTAAGGTATTTTTTATTTTTTTAGATATGAACTTTTTAAATGTATAATACAGTAAAGCAAGGGTTTTGTGGAACATTTGAGAGAAAATTAGGGCTGTCAAAGTTAATGCATTAACTTAAGATATTCATTACATATGTTTAATTCAATAATTATTATAATATGGACCCACTTTATATTAAGGGGCCTTAAATACTATGTGCTTACGTAAAAAAAATGTACAATGTACTTATTGTGTTTATACTGTATTGCAAAACACTTTTGCTGCTGTTGAGGTGGGATATGGGTGCGGTAAGGGACAGGTTTGGAGGTGTAGGTAGGTTTAAGGGTGGGTCAAGGTGTAAGGGATGGGTCAACAGTGTAATTATAAATTTAATTACAGAAATTAATTACATATTTAATTACAAATATAAATATTAATACAATTTAAAAACATGTATGTACAGTGCATTGTACCAAATTATTAATTTAAATACAAGCACATAGTAGTTAAGGCCACGTTATATTAAGTGGGACCACATTTATTTTTTATAATATTGATTTAACTTATTTATGAACTTATTAATGAAACTTAAGTCTGTTTAATGCAATAATACATATCAGATGTATTTGTGAATTGCTTTTAATGTGAAATATTTTTCTAAAGCAGTTTAAAGATCTATATATATATAGATCTTTAAACTGCTTTAGAAAAATATTTCACATTAAAAGCAATTCACAAATACATCTGAATTGAACTCACAATATTTTAATATTTTAGCCATTTGTGTTAGTACAGTAAACTAAATAAGTTGTGGAAACATCGTGTTGTCTTTATAATATGAATTAGTGAAGTATGGCAAAAAATGGTGACCCATACTCTGAATTTGTACTCTGCATTTAACCCATCCAAGTGCCCACACACACACACCTGGAGCAGTGGGCAGCCATGTTGCTGCAGCACCCAGGGAGCAGTTGGGGTTTTGGTGCCTTGCTCAAGGGTCTCACCTCAGTTGTGGTATTGAGGGAGAAAGAGAGCGCTTGTCATTCACTCCCAACAATTCCTGACAAACCTGAGAGTTAAACCCACAACCTCCAGGTTACAAGTCCAGCACACAAACCATTAGGCCACGGCTGCTGGCTCACAAGGGGGAGCCACATCACATGGGTTTCACACCATAAAGTTTGAAATAAGCAGGAAGGGCACAAAATAACAGAGGGCGGTAGTGGGAAATGTTTTGAGCTGAATTCAAACTTGCTATACACTTACACTATAGCTTAACAAGTTTAAACAAACAGTATCTTGTTATGCAGTGTATGTTGCTGTATGAATCCCTCTTTGGTTCCTCTACAGGAGCAGGCAGGCACTCAGGAGGAATATGGGATCCCAGCTAATACACTGGACCCTTCAATCAGCTGGAAGGATGTGTGCTGGCTCCAGTCTCTATCACGGCTGCCTATAATCATCAAGGGCATCCTTACAAAAGAGGATGCAGAGCTGGCCGTAGAGCATGGCGTCCAGGGGATAATTGTGTCTAATCATGGGGGCCGGCAACTGGATGGAGTGCCTGCAACGGTAAGGCAATCTATCAAAGTCTCAGTAGTTTTGCTGTGATTCCCTCCATTCAGACAGTTATACCTTGCATGTCACACAGATAGATTGTCTGCCTGAGATAGTGGATGCAGTGCAGGGCCGGGTCGAGGTCTACATGGACGGAGGGATCCGCACAGGCAATGATGTGCTAAAGGCCATAGCCTTGGGAGCCAAATGTGTGTTTATTGGCAGACCAGCAGTCTGGGGCCTTGCTTACAAGGTAACTGAGTGGAAAGCAGTATTGTTATGGTTTCTAATGCTTGAAAATCTATTTAAGCCTGTTCTAAAGTTTCCATTAACAAATCAGATACTTGACATTTAGTGCCGATAAGAATTTTCATATGCAGTATGTTTTGATCAGGGGGAGGAAGGAGTGAGAGAGATCTTACAGATTCTACATGACGAGTTTCGTTTATCCATGGCACTGTCAGGTCAGTCTGCTGTGTAGAATTCAATGTGCCACATGTTGCACAACAGAAAAATGGGTCATATTTTGATGTCTGACAACTCTTCAATTCAAATCACCTCTTATTCTACTAGGTTGCCGAAACGTTGCTGAAATCAACAGGAACCTCATACAGTTCTCCAGACTTTGAACAGCAAAGAGGATTTTATTAAATTCTACTTTATCACTGAAAGCAGAGCACCGCAAAGATCCACTTTATCCACTATTAATACTAAATCTATTCAAGAAACTACTGTTGCTTTAAATCACAGTGAGCAAGAATGACATATTTACAAATGTTCACAGTTTATGGATGGTTTTAATATAGTATTTGTATTTCAGTTAACATTATTCACGGCACTGCATAAATTCTACACTGTTTTGACTGAGAGTGAATTATTTTATTTTAGAACCTGATGAGTCTCCAGTTGTAAAATGTATTTATATAGCACTTTTTAAAATACAAATTGCTTCAAAGCAGCTTTATAGTACTAGTAAACAGTGTTAGCAAAGCAAAATTGTTCAACCAGGATTCGATTGTTTCAGTTCTCATAATTACAATTTATGTTTCATCTATAAAGTAAGTCAGTAATGCACAAAGACATCACGAAAGTTCATTCAAGACAGTGGTTTTGAAGTTGTCTTATGTAGCAGGCAACAAACTAATGTGCATTAAGAAAAGTTTCAGATTTTGGATCAAAGTGAGGTTAGTATTGAACAAATATTGAACATTAAAATATCCAGTGTGGCAAAACTAAACAATATGAGGTTCTCAGAAGTAATAAATGATGGTGTGAGTTAAATCAGTGTTTATCTGACAATTCTTTGCTACACTTTGTCTGTCGACTTCTTACTTTTTGCATGAAGTTAACTTGATTTTTCACTCTTAAAATAAACACATGGAACAAATGTATGCATTTATCTCATATTTAAATGCAAATTAGTTATTTCACTCTTTGTTTTACAGTATATAATCAGTACTGCTAGTGCAATACTTAAAACATGCAAATCTGCTATGAGGCTTCCTCTTTTAACACTGGCTATGGGTTGACCTCATGAGCATCAAACACAACATCAGAGTGCAAATGCAGCTGAGAGAACAGCAAAGGTTTGAACTGAATCCTATTATGAGTAACATGTCAAAAGAAGGAAGATGGAGCGTTTTGAAACAACATGCAAGGGTGTGTGTGTGTGTGTGTGTGTATGAGAGAGAGAGAATGAGAAGTGACACAGGAAGTCAATGAGGTTGTGGTAAACAGACTCCTATACCTATTTGTATCAACTGAGTGTGATCACAGTGTGATGCTTTGTGCTAAAATGAGAAGACACTTCTGAAACCCCAAGAGAAAGCACCACGTCTTGGTAAGCTCCTCTTATTTAATGTAGTCCATCTTTCCTGAATTTTATCCCACTCAGAAACTTTATATTTGTGTGCCAGTGCTTTGAAGACGATGGGTAAATATAGAACTGTTACTTAATATTAAGTAGTAAAAAAATATTCAGTAAGTTCAGTATTCAACTTAAGTTTATCTGCCAATTATTCTGTGAACTTAACTAAAAAAATAGTCTCCCTCTTTCTATACACACCCATATATATAAGAGGCCGTTTCTGTCTAATCGGCATCTTTGTGTTCTTTGCACATGGCAGCGCTAACTTCCCCTTTCAGACCTTGTTGTTAGTGAAACTTTTTCACATTGATTCAAATATTGTTCCTGCAGAACTGATTAAACACCATTTGTTCTAATTTTCAGAAATCCTGTAAAGAGCAAATTTGGACAAAAAAAAAAGCAGAGACAAAAGACATGGGGTAAGTTCAGACATTCTTAGTTATTGCATTGTGTATGTATATTTATTTATCTATTTATTAGATTTCCTTCATTGATTTATTGAAAAAATACAAATAAGAGTTCAAATAAATGTCAGAGCTTTAGTTTTTTTAGTAGAAACATGCCCTCTCATATTGCCAACATGATGTGTGACCCAGGATACAGAAATTATTTTTCTGCTAAAATAAATATATTTATGAGCACATAAAATATCATTTGGTTAGTGAACTGTTAGTATAGGGTACAAATTGTCAGTTAAATGTTTACTTTTTGTTTAAATGTTTAATTAAATGATTATTATAGAATATTATTTTATCATAATTAGAGGAAAGGAGGTCTTTCATGTAATTTGACTGTCAAAGTTTTTATTATGTCTTTATTTAAGTATTAGTGGAGAGGAAGGAAAACTGCATCGCAAATTTTCCCGAATAGGAAGCAGATCGCAGAGAGAGCCGCCACGACCCCCTCCTCAAACAGACAAGCCTCCAGCGGTGGCTCCTCCAAGACCAGCCGAGGCTACTCCAAAACCTCCAGAACCTGTGCCAAAACAGGTTGTAACCCCCCCAAAACCTCCAGTGGCTCAAAAGCCCACTGCCCCTCCTAAGCCACAAATACAAGTGTTCAACAGCACAGAGCATGGCGCTGCCATACTCAAGGTAAGCCAAAGACATAAGAAAAGGAAGAAACAAACTGCCTAAAACAGAAAAATACAGTGTACTTACAAAGCAACAATGGTGTATTTCACTGCAAATAGTATATATTAACAGCAAATGTTGCCATGTCCCAGGGGTTGGATTGTTTTCGCGGTGATGAGACACTTTGCGATGTGACTCTGGTACCTGGTGACAGCAGTGAAACTTTCCCAGTCCACAGGGTCATCATGGCTTCAGCCAGTGACTACTTCAAGGCCATGTTCACAGGTGAGTCTTGCTATATCAAGGAGGAGCAACTTTAGTTGTCAAACCTAATGAATAATGTTGACAGTTTTTTTGCGATGCCCCTGTGGTTTAAATGTGTTACCTTTATGTAATGCTTTGTAAGTTTGCTGTTGATCAGCTGATTCTGGTTGAGCCTGATCCTCCTATTTATCCATGTTTTCTTTTTTGTGATTATCACACAAATATCGGGATGTACAATACACTGTAAAAAAAAAAAAGTTGTGTCAACTTAAAAAAATAAGGCAACTTATTGCAAGCGCTTTTTTGAGTAAACTTAACAAACGGGGACTAAAGTCCACCCAAATTAAAATAATAACTTAATATCGCAAGTTGTCACAACATAAATAGTCATGTTAACCTAAAAAATATCAGAACAAAATATTTTTTGTTTACTGAACACAAGGCCTATTATCTATAAGCATACACAATTTTTTATATTATTCAAATAGTCTAAATAAATAAAAGACCATAACACGGGTCAAATAACTTTTTTTATTATTGAAAGTTTGTGTCCAAAGCACAAGGACATACAGTACCAAGTCTTGTATATTAACTTCTTTACTCCATGCATTTTACACTGAACTCAACACATGATACATAATGCATGTTAAATAAATCCAGTGTTAATTATACCTTCATACGTTAGCAGTCTTGTGGCATGAAGTCACATGTATTTAACATTTTTGTTTTTTTTTAAAGGAACTATTATTTGAAAATTACTATATTGCATATTTTAACATCAACCTAATCCACTGGGCAAAGTAACTCCCAGTGGACGTCTTTTTATGTCTTTGCAGACGTTGAAAAGACATCCACTGAGGAGACAGAATGTTTTAATGACATCTTTTTTTAAAAGGTTTTTTATGTCTTCTGTACATCCGATATAGACGTTCCCAGATCCTCCTTACAAGGTTCAGTGACTTTATTTCTGTCAGACATCTAGAGAAGCTCTTTTTGAGAATTATCAGAGGTTTAAATGTTTATATTTGATTCATGTGAAGTCACCATTGTGGTGGACAGTGTTTGGTTTAGTTGGGATCTTGGTCCATTTACTTCTTGTGTTAGCTTGTCTCTTGCTATTTTAACTGTGTGTTAAAATACTTTTTTTTTTTTACAGTGTAGATACCATATTGGTTATTGGCCGATATCAGACATATTTTTATTATTTATTTGTTATTGGTCAATATAGGATATTTGCTTTATTTGTACTTAATTAAAATATACGTTTTAGAAACAATAATAATTTAATAAAACTTAAATTTAATTTATCAAATCATCTATCAAATGATTTCAGTATTTACCGTTTGTAGACAAACCTTGATAATGGCGTTTGAGAAAGCCAAGCCTGAAAGTTTAAAATAGTTTAAAACAAGATGGATGGATGGAAATAATTATCAACTTGAAATATGGGCCAAAATGTTAATATATGTAATATTTTGTTCAATGTGTATATGTATTTATTCTGTATTTCCTCTTACAATCTATTTCTCACTGATCCACATTGATAAATTTTTTGGTGTGGCAGGTGGCATGAGAGAGCAGGAGCTGAAGGAGATTAAGCTCCATGGCGTGAGCACAGTCGGCCTGAAGAACATCATCGAGTTCATCTACACATCTCGTTTGAGCCTGGGTCTCGGTACCCTTCAGGACACACTGGAGGCGGCGAGCTTCCTCCAGGTGCTTCCCGTTCTCAACTTCTGCAACCAGCTACTCAGCAGTGAGGTATATATCCGTAAGATGTTGTGTTTATTCTTCCTTTGCATTCATTATTTATCTGTGCATGACATAATAAGCCAGGTTTTCTACATGGCAGATCACTATAGAAAACTGCTTGGAAGTTGAGCGCATTGCCAGAGATCTTCTTCTGGAAGATGTCCAAAGACACGTTCACATGTTTGTGTGTGAGAACTTCTCCTTACTGGTGCAGAGTGGCCATCTCCTGCAGTTGTCTGAGGCGAGCATAACGTACGCCCTCTCCAGTGACTCTCTGAAGGGTTTCTCTGAAATGGAGCTGTACCGCATCGCCCGCTCCTGGCTGTCCCATAAACCTAGCGAGCGGCGTTCTGCTGCTTACTCTCTGATGCGCCACATCCGCTTCCCTCTGATGTCCCCTGCTGAGCTCCTCCAGATCTCTCAGGAAGATCAGACTGAAGAAGGAGCAGCGAGCAGAGTAAAAGAGGAAGGGGAGACGTTCATGCGATCAGAATCAGCCTGTGTCAACCTCCTTCTGGAGGCCAGCAACTATCAGATGCTTCCATTCCTCCAGCCTTCACTCCAGACGGAGCGGACCCGGATCCGATCTGATTACACTCACCTTGTGGTTCTGGGTGGTGTGATGAGGCAGCAACTGGTGGTCAGCAAAGAGCTCAAGCTGTACGATGAGGAAGACGGCGGCACCTGGAGGTCCCTCCAACCTATGGAGGTGCCACGTTACCAGCACGGAGTGGCTCTTCTAGGGGGCTTTCTTTACATTGTTGGAGGTCAAAGCACTTATGACACCAAGGGTAAGACAGCTGTGGACAGTGCTTATAGGTATGATCCTCGCTTTGACCGCTGGTTGCAGGTGGCCTCTCTGAATGAGAAGAGGACGTTCTTCCATCTGAGCGCTCTTAAGGGGAAGCTGTATGCTGTTGGAGGGAGAAATGCCACTGGGGAGATTGGTAAGGACATGTTTTACCAATTACTCTGTGCAAAATGATCTGTCCTGTCTTAAAATTCTGTGGAAAAACAGAAAACTGTTTGTTGTTCAGATTCGGTGGAGTGCTACAACTTGAACAAGAATGAGTGGACTTTTGTTGCACCGATGAGTGAACCTCACTATGGACATGCTGGCACAGTACATGGAGGTCTGATGTATGTGTCAGGTGAGTATCCACCTTCATGTGAGATCAGTGTGAAAAGCAAATCTATATTATTTGTAGTTGTGCATTAATGTGGTGTCCTAAATAATGAGAGGAGATTTTGTATACTAATTAAATGTGGCTCACAAAGCATGTGGCCTTAATCCACCACAATTCTTTGCATGAGTCTAATGAATGCACTGCACAAGAATTCTTTTGTCACTCTTAAAAAAAGAGAAGAGAACACTTTTTGGAGGTCTCTTAGCAACTTTGCAACCTTCACCTAATGGCGAAGTTCCCAGAATTAGAGTCGCATGAAACAGATAGCCAGGAAACAGCTCAACTAGGTCACTCATCTGAGGTTAGACCACAGCCTAAACGGGCTTGTTGTGAAACCATGAGAATGTCCCTTCTTGAAGAATCACAAGGTTTTCAACAAACATTATAAAAAATAAGGTAATTTGAAGAGAAGATAAAAATAATAATATAGAGGCATTTTGGGATCATTTCCAGCACAAAATATTTTATAATATAACTTCTTTACCAAATATACAAAAGTGTCAGTAAAAATCACTCTTTAGAAATATGATATATGTGATGTGTGAAAAACATCAAGCTGGAAATCACGTGAGTAGAATGTTTTAATTTTGTGATATTTTGCATTATTTCAAATGATGCAAAAAGTTAGAAAATATACTATGCATTTTATTATAATAAAATTATATTACACTTAAATTATACTTTTAATTATCTTTTACATTAAATGCTAATTACACTTATCCAGACTGTGAACAGTCAGTCATTTTACCTTCAAAAAGTAAAACGATATAATTTTCACCATTGTCATTTCCACCACAGAATGCTATTAAACACAAAACATCATGTGGTGGAAATGGTGGTGGGACTTTTTCAGACTTTTTTCGAACTTCTTCTGTGATTCTCACTTTGTTGGTGAATTGTTGAGTTCTGTGTAAGTGGTGGCCTTAATATGAGAAAAAGTTCTATACTTCCAACTTCGTAATCACATTCTTTCTGCTGATTTGTGTTTGTTTCTGCAAAAGAGTAAATAAGCTCATTCTAAAAAGTTGCATTCATCCTTTAAACCGTCAGGTGGTATTACAAGAGATGCTTTCCAGAAAGAGCTGCTGTGTTATGACCCCGATAGAGACGTGTGGAGCAGGCGAGCAGACATGATGGAGCTTCGTGGTCTTCACTGCATGTGCACCGTGGGCGACCGCCTCTACGTCATGGGTGGAAACCACTTCCGTGGGACAAATGACTATGATGATGTGCTAAGCTCTGAGTTCTACAGCCCTGCAAATGACCAGTGGACAGTGGTGGCTCCAATGCCCAGGGGTCAGAGTGATGTTGGTGTAGCTGTCTTTAAGGGCTGCATCTACGTGGTGGGTGGTTACTCCTGGAACAGCAGGTGTATGGTGGATATCATTCAGTGCTATGACCCTGAGAAAGATGAATGGGAGAAGGTCTTCAGTGTCCTGGAGCCTCTCGGAGGCATAAGGGCCTGCACTATGACAGTTCATTGCCCCAGAGGTTCAACAGATGAGGCTGAAATACAAGAGTGTCCTCTTTTAACATCCAAAAGCTGAACAGATTGTTTAATATTGTTATTGAATAGTAGAAAAAAAGATCTGCACACTGTTATACTACCTTAATTCAAAAAGTAAAAAATAGAAACGTTTCAGTCAAAAAACTTCGTCAGGCAGGTCTTTGCTATTTTTAAGTTTTTGAATAAAGGTAGCATAAAAGTATGCAGATATTTTTTCTACTATTTGACTTTTTTTTGGATATGCTTATTTTGACTTTATATATTGTTGTTGGCCTTTAAATGTGAGATGCTGAAATTAGCTTCACGTTGCCAGTGATGTGTACTGCAAAAACTGGTTGAATGATTTGATTACTGTACATGCCACTCTATTCATGTATGAGAAAAATATATTCATGTACAAAAAAAAAATTGCTTGTAAAAAAAAAAGAAAAAAAGAAAACACTTTGTTTAAACGTGCATGGCCGTGTCTTTCAGTGCCTGCTGCCACATATGATGGCCTCAAAGCTAAATACTGCATCTCTAAATTATTCTGTTCTAAGTGTAATTTGCTTCAATTACTTTTATATGCTTTCCATTTTTTTTTTTTTTTTTCAGTTAATTTGTGTTTGGTATCTTATGTATTAATCTACTGATTCCATTCAAGCAAAATAAATAAATAATATGAATTAATCCTGCATTTCTTTATTTCTTTCTTTATTTTTCAAATAAGGGCTAGATAATATACACATACGTAGGATCATGTGACACAGAAAACCATTATTTTAAATTGTATTTAACAATATTTTTGTTTGCACTAATTTTGATCACATAAATGCAGCCTTGATTAATATAACCACTGACAAAACAGTTTAATATAAAACAAGATGTAATCCATATACTGTAAGTGGCTGTATGTATAGAATGTGTCCCACAACCTTGAGGGGTTCATGTTTTGGCGAAGTCATAAAACAGATTATCAGAAGACAAAGGACAACAACCCAAGGTCTGTAGACACCCAGAATAAATGTAAAAAACTATTATAGTCAGGGCTGTAAAAATACTGAAGAAGGTTCCCTCCCTCATATCCACATTAAGGCAATAAGCTGCTAAGAGAGGTGGAAAAGTCAACATGATCAAATAAAGCTGGGTTATAGTCAGGATCACTTCAATGAAAAGTAAAGTAACTTTTGAGCCAGTTTGTGCAATTCATAAATTGGTATATAATCTAGTAATATTATAGTAAAATAGCAGCTTTAGAAATAATTTTTATTTTATTTTATTTTATTTTGCACAAACTATGCAAAAAAATACAATAAGGACAAAAAAAATCTAACTGGTCATTGCATAAAACCTGTTTGGTTTATTTCATGTCAGAAGTGGTTTTCTGTGTAAAAATAGGAACCCTAAAAGTAAGCAGGTTGCTAGTCTCGTGTAACCAGACCTTCAGACTGACGGCCACGGTCCGTGTGCATGACGTCTGAGGCTGAGATTAGCAGGCTGCTGACTAGCACCTTGACACTGTTTCTCAACTCCCATCCCCAGTCTGTGGCATTGAGGCTGTCCTTGGTAATAATGCTTAAAAATGCACCATCTTCCCACTCCCCTCCACCATCTATGAAAACTCATCACCGTGGTTTCCAGACTCTGCCCTCTGAAGCGGTTTCTTCATAGTGGGATAATACAACGTGTTAGCAGGAGTGAAGTGGTACTGTTGGCAGTTGCCATGACTCTGACAGGAGATGTGTGTGTTGTGACGGGAGCATGCGGGTTTCTGGGAAAAAGGTTGGTCAGACTGTTGCTGGAAGAGGAAAAGCTTGCTGAGATCCGACTGCTGGATAGAAACATCCAGTCTGAGCTAATACAGTCTTTTGATGGTAAGTGGATTCTTCCATTATAGCATTTCTTCTTTTTGTGGGTTTGTTTTGTTGGTCACTTTTTGTATTCTTCGGTTTATGGTGTCTCACTATTAGCCGACATTCTTCTTCCTCTTTTGCACTTGAAATCAGCCTTTGCTTGTGAATATTAACACTAGATATAATGTAAACTGTTCACATTCCATTATCATTTCTCTGTTTGTGTTCTCAGATTGCAAGGGAAAGACCAAAGTGAGTGTATTTGAGGGGGATATCAGGGACCATGAGCTACTGAGAAGAGCCTGTAAAGGAACAGCACTTGTTTTCCACACTGCATCACTTATTGATGTCATAGGAGCAACTGAATACAGTGAATTATATGGAGTAAATGTTAAAGGTGAGAGTTATGTGCTGGTCTATAGCACATGGTTACAAGACTGAATCAATCTGAGCAAAGAGGAAAATTATTGATTCAAATTTCCTGGATGAATATAGAATTTGGTCACAATTTTTTTTTCACAGCGTAAAAAGCATGAGACAAGAAGTGAGCAGTGGTTCCCAACTGGGTGTCTGGGGGCCTCAAGATGACTTAATATGGCTTAAAACAAGCATTAAATGGGCTAACACAACTAAAAAATAAGATATTACTTAATTTTATTAATTCTTTAAATTTAACAATGTACTTTGTCTCAAAAGAACCAGGATTCCCAAGGTCTTGAAAAACCTGGGGGGAAAAAATGTAATGTCTTGTAAATTAATACAATTTTAAAACTGCATTTTTATGCCAATCTTTTAAAATATTTTATCAGATAGAAATGGTAAGTTAAAATATTTTGTAAAATTGTATCCTTAATGCTTATGCATTAAATAACAAACAATTATCCTTGAAGAACATTGAGCTGTTGAAACTTATGGAATCTTGTAATGCAATTATTTTAATTATAATTATTTTAGTTATAGTTTAGTTATAGTTGTGGACCTGGGAGCCAAACAAGTTGAGAACGTCTCAGGTTACGAATGTAACCATGGTTCCCTGAGAGGAAACAAGACACTGTGTCCTCTAGGGGTCGCTTTGGGGAACACCTCGTCGTGACCCGTGTATAAAGCATACTTTGAAAAACGCCAACGTGTTGGCCGGCGACAGCCTCTGACGTCACTACCGGCGCGACTATAAATACGCGTCCGTAGGACCAGTCACTTATCTTCTTCGTTGAGCTTGCGTCCGAAGCATGGCAGGGAGCTAGAGGATGCAGTGTCTCGTTCCCTCTCAGGGAACCATGGTTACATTCGTAACCTGAGACGTTCCCTGTCAAGGGAACTTCGAACTGCGTCCTCTAGGGGTCGCTTTGGGGAACAGTATGCCCACGCCGCCATGCTGAGGGGAGTGCAGGCCAGAATCAAACGAAAGAGCTGTCTCAACAGTTCTCTAGTAGCAACGCCCTGTTCTAGATAGGTATCAGAGGTTACCTGGGTGGAGTGGCGCCCAAGATGAACGGGGCTATAACCGACTCAAGAAAGGGCACGAAGCAACCGCGCGAAGCCCTCACCATATAGGATTTTAGAAAGAACGCAGAGTACTAGCATGCGAACTTACCACAGTGTGGATTTCAGAAAGTCTTTACGTGCACACTTACCATAGCATGGATTTACAAATACTGTTCTAAGGAGGGGCTCTCGTGGCACTCTGATAGAGCAGTTCATAGATGGAATGGCCCGGGAGCAGAGCAATTGGAGGAAGAAATGTACAGGTGAAGCCTCGGCCATGCCTGTACCATGGCGTCCAGCCCCAGTGGAGCTGGCTGAGTCAGAGGAAGCCAGAGGGGATAGTGCGATGCTCTCTCGAGTCGCAAACCGATCCACTCAAGTCTGGCCAACCTCTCCAACTCTGCTTCATCACCTTGGTGCGAAGGCGCCATTCCCCGAGCCTCAGCCCCTGCCTCAACAGGATGTCTGCTCTAACAGTGCATCTCAAAAACAATATTTAGTACTGGAGCGCACTGGTGAAAAAAACGAGAATTCAGTTTCATATGAGAGGAGGACTCTGAGCTCAGAGTAGCACGCTCATAGGCGACCCTTTTTCTTTTGGAAAAGGGGAGCGCTGCTAAACTACCACGAGAATTGCCCAAACAGTCCCTCATGTTGAGGGAAGTGATGCTTGAGGTGTATAACAAATACACACTGGCTGAATGAAGCCCAGGGCTAATCATCTTAAGAAAGAGTCTTGCGTGCACACTTACCACTTACGTGGATTTCAGACAGTACGCAAAGTGTTCACGTGCACACTGACCACCATGTGGTTTTGAGAAAGTACACAGGCTTAGCTTGTGTACTGAAAGGTTCCTAAGCATCGCAGAGGTGCTGGATTGCACGGGAGAGGCCAGCTCCAATTTTCCAAACCTCAAGCGAGGGGAGCATCACCTGAGGCAGTACATACAGAAAGACTTCCGTAACTACCACCTCCACCTTCCCAATGGACATCGCTAAGCGGCCAGGAGGCCCCTCAGGGTGACCTGGCCGGACATCCTGCCGGATGTGCCAAGCGGCCAGGCGGCCCCTCAGGGTGACCTGGCCGGACATCCATGAAATTCCCTGCAGTGCTGCAAGGAAACTCACAGAGTTTGTTAGTAGACATATAACCACCAGCAATATAACACCCATAAGCAGATTTACATACTCACCCACCCTCCTGTACCGGAGTCCCGCTTGCGGGGCGCCCCCTTTTGTTCCGGACCATCAGTAAGGTGGTTACTATGAATATAGGACCAACCAAAAACATCATAGGCCCAGCATAGGAGACTGTTATGTGAGAAATTTTCCACCTAACCTCGATCAGGTGGAGAGCTGGTGGTTACAGGGGAATTAGGCAGGGGAGGATAAAAGCAGAAGTTAAAAACATCCAAAGGAAGTGAGTAACTACTTAGGTATCGCTCCGATCCGGACGAGAACGCTGCCTCGTCTGAATCAAATCCCTCAGGTCCTGCTTACCTCTTCATTACCCACGATTCCTCTTGCCCCTGCCCTTAGGCGGGGGAGGAGCCGAGCCGCGACACTAGCCTTCTGTGCCCATCTTTGATCCTCAGATCGAGATGGGCCAGGACCCCTTTGTTGTTCGGGCTCAGACCTGGACCTTCGTGGAATGAAGGATTTAAAGGCAGCTGAGCGCGCCCTTGCCTCATTGAACTTTTCGACCACATCTCGATGGAGGTACCGAAAAGCTCAGAAGGCGAGACCGGAGCATCGAGAAGAAACCCCCTTTCTTCCCTCCCGATGTCTGCCAGGTTCACCCACAGATGTCTCTCCGTTACCACCATGGCCGCCATAGACCTACCCATGGCGGAGGCGGCCTGCTTGGTAGCATGGAGATAGAGGTCTGTGGTGCGGTGCAGCTCGGCTACCTGGTCAGCTGAAAGGCCCTCGCCTGTATCCAGGTCCTTTTTTTCACTAGGTCAGCCTGGTAAGCCTTAAGGACTGCCATCGTGTGCAACGAAGCAACAGCCTGACCTGCTGCTGCGTATGCTTTACCATTTAAGCGGGATGCATCCTGGAGGGGCTTTGATAGCAAAGAGGGAGATTTAAGAGAGGATGTTTCCCCCACAGAGAGATAGCTAGCCAGCGTCTCTTCTACCGGGGACATCCTCTCATTTTTTTTCGTGTATGCCCTCGATATTAGCATAACTCGTATGCTGAAACCGATGGATGCAAGAGGAAAACGGCCTCTTCCATTCTTTTTTCGACTTCTGCATGTAAGCCAGGCAAGAATGGAAGGCTCACCTTGGCTGGAGGGCTATGGTCAGACAAATAATGCTCATCGAGGCGACCTCGCAGCGTCACTTTTCTGGCACGCTTCCATGGCAAGTCTAATTTTGCCGTGGCGCAATCCACAACCTCTAACAGCTTCCCATATGTAGGGCAGGAGGATTGAGAAGGCTCAGCCTCAGCTTCTTCGCCACTCTCAGGTATCTCCTGCTCTTTCTGGGTAGAACCCAGCAGAGCACTAACTTCAGTATCAGAATGGGTTAATGACAACGCATCTTCCTCCTGAAATTCACTCTCGTCTGCCGCCGAAGAGTGTGAAAGGAAAAGTCCCCCTCTACACTCCTCAGCGAGATCCACCTGTGATCTCCACGAGCTCATTCTCCTCCATGCCTCGGCAATGGCGGGTCCTTAGCGGCAGGAACCAGATGGCTGTGCACACAGTGCACGCAGATTGCCCCCTCAAGGCCTAGCGTTGGCGTTTTTCAAAGTATGCTTCAGACACGGGTCACGACGAGGTGTTCCCCAAAGCGACCCCTAGAGGGCGCAGTTCGAAGTTCCCTTGACAGGGAACTACTGATTTAATTGATAGTTGCATTAGCAAATCAAATAAAACCACCAAAAATTCACTTTATCAAAATATGCCAACACTACACGATATAATAATCAGAAGAAATAATATGATGTTTGTTTTTCCATAACAGGAACACAGCTGCTGCTTGAGACCTGCATCCAAGAAAATGTGGCCTCCTTCATTTACACTAGCAGCATTGAGGTGGCAGGTCCGAATCCCCGCGGTGATCCAATCATTAATGGCAATGAGGACACACCTTACTCTTTCAGTCTTAAGTTTAGCTATAGCAAAACCAAGCAGGAAGCTGAACAGATTTGCCTTCAGGCCAATGGAGAGCTGCTCCGTAATGGAGGTCAGCTGGCTACTTGTGCCTTGAGGCCCATGTACATCTATGGACCAGGCTGTCGATTTACTTTAGGCCACATGAGGGATGGAATCCGCAATGGAAATGTGCTGCTGAGAATGTCACGACGTGAGGCAAAAGTGAATCCTGTATATGTAGGAAACGCAGCCCTGGCACATCTACAAGCAGGTCGGGCTCTGAAAGATTCTCAGAAAAGGGCTGTGATTGGTGGAAACTTCTATTACATCTCAGACGACACGCCACCTGTTAGCTACTCAGACTTTAACTATGCTGTTCTTTCACCATTAGGCTTTGGGATACAAGAGAGGCCCATTCTGCCCTTCCCACTTCTGTATCTCCTGTCATTCCTCATGGAATTACTGCGCGTTGTGCTCCGACCTTTCTTGAAGTTCACTCCTCCCTTAAACAGGCAGCTACTCACCATGTTAAACACACACTTTACTTTTTCATATCAAAAGGCTCATAGGGATTTTGGATACAGCCCTCGGCATGACTGGGAAGAGGCACGTAAGTGCACTAGCGGTTGGTTAGCATCTGTCTTAACTGCAGAGAAACAACGAAATTAACTTGATATAAATTAAAATCACGTTTATCAATACTGTGCTACCTGTATTTTTAAGCAGTCATGTTCTGCCTGATGTTTTACAGTAAACTTTCCTTATAATTAGATCCACAGTAGTCAAAAAAATTAAATAGCTGTCTAATGTTTTGAATAATGCATGATTGACAGTAAAATAAATAAATAAATAAATAAATTCATTGCACACAGACTGAAGTAGTTTAAGTCTTTGGTTCTTTTAATTGTGATGATTTTGGCTCACATTTAACAAAAAACCCACCAATTCACGATCTCAACAAATGGCCTTCTGGAAATTAGGAGGTGATCAGTTTGTGGCACTGCTGAGGTGGTATAGAAGCCCAGGTTTCTTTGACATTGGCCTTCTGCATCATCTGCATTTTTTGGTCTCTTGTTTCTCATTTTCCTCTTGAAAATACATGGGTTTCAGATCTGGTGAGTTTGCTGGCCAGTCAAGCACACCAACACCATGGTCATTTAACCAACTTTTGGTGCTTTTGGCATTGTGGGCAGGTGCAAAATCCTGCTGGAAAATGAAATCAGCATCTTCAAAAAGCTGGTCAGCAGAAGGACGCATGAAGTGCTCCAAAATGTCTTGGTAATCAGTCATTCTGAGGAAACCTACTAAGTTTCATGAATATCTGATGCTCAGAAGGCTTACCAGTAATTTCTAAACTATTTGTCAGTAATAGTTGTTCACAGTAAAAGGAAATCTAATCTAATAATTTTTCATCAAAATAATACTGCAAAGAACCAGCTTATTTGTAGAATTATGGTGCATTGATAATATATGTAGTAGACATGAATGAGGTAATGTGTTTGCTTATGTCACGTGATCATGGTGAAATGTCGGAAATACCAATCAATGTGCAATAAAAGAAATGTACCAAGTACTTCTTTGTGTGTCACAAATGCATTCAAATAGGGTCCTCACAAATGTTCATGACTATGCCTATGTTAGCAAATATTAGCAAGTTTTTGCAAACATTTCTTTGAGTAACACTACCATTAATATGAACTCACAATTGAATGTAACATAAAACAAATGATTACTTTTTGTTAAAATGTTTATTTAAAAGAAAAACCTTACATTTATGTGTCTTTTTGTACGCTGTAGCAGCCATGTTGCCGAGATAATTCATACCCCTCCGTCTGAAGTGTGGTCCCGAAAAATCTTCATCTGAAGGGCTATCTGGCCCTTCCCCTTACCCCTACCCCTCCAACCAAAAGATAATCGAGAAAAGAGGCTATTGGGTAGAATTGGGATTGGGCCTTAGTCTCTCAGTACCATTAAGTGAAGACACTAGAATATAGCAGACGCCAAAATATAGTTTTATATAATTATATTAGAAATCTGTAAAATGTTAGGAAATTAATAGATCAACAAATGTTATTAAAACTTTATATATGTATCACAATTTTGTGCTGGAAGGAACATTGAGTAGAGAATAAACAAGAGAGTCTTTAATCCAACACAGGGGTAAATCCGACATGAAACACAGGAGGAAGACACACGTACGGACTTATAGACCCGACAAAACTGAAAGGATAACATGGGTTATAAAGAAAGGCTAACAAGGGACTAAGGAGACACACCTGGGAACTAATCAACAATTACGAGAAACAGAAACTGGGTCACAGAGAACATGGGGAATGGAACACATGAGGGGAAAACACAACATAATGAGTCCAGGGGTGTGACATTACTCCCCCCTCCCTGAAGGTGCGACCTCGCACCGCAGAAACAGAGGGTGGCGTGGGTTGGAACTTGGGAGGAGGTTCCGGTGAAGGACGGACTCCCGGAAGGGGGCCAGCAGACAGAGACCACGGAGGAAGGAGAAAGGGAGGAGATGACGGAGCGAAGAGCCAGGGAGGAGACAGGAGGGACCTGGAGCAGGAAGAGCCCAGCAGGACCCAAGTCACAGCTATAACAACCCAAGGTGGAGCTAACGGTGGGAGGAGCCATGGAGGAGGAATGGCCACCGACTCCAGGGGGCCGACCCACACCGGTGAAGCAGGTGGAGGAGGAGCCCAAGGCGGAGACAGAGAGCCGAAGAGCCAGGGTGACGGGGAGGATCCGGAGGTCCAGGTGGAACTGATAGCGCTGGCAAATGACGTTAAAATATATTGCTGTCCATTTTAAAATAAAGAGACATTATTATGTCTTTGTTGGAAATTAATGTTAAAGGGTTTTTTGTAAATATAAAATTTAATTTACTTTCATCTCAGAAGAGATATCCAATCACATGAGGCCAAAATCTATAAAAAGTATACAGATTCACAAAAAATCAGGTCACATGCACCCCGCACACACAAAACAAACATTTTTAATAGGTGCTAACATGACTGCCAGTCGAATAGTATGACTAAATGATGCAATCTCATGATTATATTGCAATATATATTTAATTAGGTACCCTTTCAATACTTCACTCGTACTGCGTCGAAGACGCTTATGGGAAAAACTCATTTTTTCTCCTGAACTGAAGCCTTATTCAATCACGCAGTGAAACTGCACGGCCATTGGTTCGTGCAGTGTTATTAAAACAAACCAATGGCTCGGCAGTGGTGCTGCACGAACCTATGGCAGCGAAGCCCGCCAAAGCCCACCAAAATGGGCGGGGAATCTGGCTATATATTGGCCGCTTCGCCACAGGAATTCAGATTTCTTCTCCTTCAGCGACGACGTCGCATCGCTTCGCTGATCTCCGCTGAACTGCTCGCCGTTGACACGCCTCGCACTGGAACGCGACTGCCGGTCCCCGCTGCAGATACATCGCTTCCCTGCGGCCATCCAGCGAGAGAGAGATTGAAAGAGCAAATTTCTCCAAAAGAGCCTTTTCTACGGTGTTGTTTCCAATGCCGTCTCGTCATTGCAGCTCGTGCAGAGCCCCTCTGCACGCTGATGACGGGCACAGCGAGTGTGTCGCGTGTTTGGGGAAACCCCACGCTGACGCAGCACTCGCGGGGAATTCCTGTTCTCATTGCGAGAACATGAATATGGCCTCTCTGTGCTCGCGAATCACTTTCTTTTCAGAGAGCGATCTCGCTCCTCTCGCTCTCCCATTTTCTTCCTCCCGCGAGCCGGCAAGGAAGAAAAGGCGGGGCAGAGGATTAAAGCAACATGTCCCTCTGCTGCCGCGAGTGATCTGGTCTTGTTTGGAGGGACTGAGGAAGAACTGCTAGAGGACAGCATGTCTCTAGCTGCTTCAGATGCTGAGGAGCTGTCGGGCTCGCCGGACCCCACCCCCTCGATGTTATCTGAACCCAGCCGCTTGAAACTCGGGATGGACGCCGAACTTATCCGCGTTCTCTCCAGTGCAGTGAATGAGCTGGGTCTGGAATGGTCACCTCCAGAGGAACCAGCCCGTAGCCGTCTGGATGAATGGTTTCTGCCGGGGCGCCAGCTAGCCCCTCGTCAGCGAACCGCCCCTTTTTTCCGGAGTTCCAAGACGAGCTTACAAAATCGTGGCGTGCCCCCTACTCGGCGCGCTTGCGTACTTCATCTTCATCTGCCCTCACCTCAATTGACAGCGCTGAAGAGAGAGGATACGAGCGATTGCCGCCGCTGGACGAGTCTGTGGCCGTGCATCTCTGCCCGCCCACGGCTATTGGATGGAAAGCCAAGGCCAACCATCCGTCCAAACCCTGCTGTACGACGTCAGCACTCGCAGGGCGTGCTTACTCATCGGCAGGGCAAGCAGCTGCGGCGCTCCACTCCATGGCAGTGCTACAAGTCTTCCAGGCCAAACTACTCGCCGCCATTGATGAGCCTGGCCTGGATGTTGCCACACTCAGGGAGCTGAGAAGTGCAACAGACTTAGCACTACGTGCTACCAAGAGCACTGCCCAGGCCATAGGGAGCTCGATGGCTAACCTGGTCGTCCTGGAGCGCCACTTGTGGCTTAACCTCACGGAGATCAAGGATGCTGACAGAGCCCAGTTCCTGGATGCGCCGATCTCCTCCAGCGGCCTCTTTGGTCCAGCTATTGAAGGGTTCGCTGAACGCTTCGCAGAGGCACAGAAGTCGTCCCAGGGTTGCGACACTTCCTGCCAAAACGCGCTTCATCTGCTGCTGCCAGTCACCCCAGACAGGTGCCGACTCGTCAGCCTCCCAAGCAAGCGCCTGCTGCTACCACAGCTGCCCAGCCTGTGGAACCCAAGCCTCGACACCATTCTCGCTCGGCCACCAGACAGTTTCAGTTCCCTAAGCCCAAGGTAGTGCTGGACCCTGCGCCGCCGCCATCATCCTGATCTACAGGAAAGAAAGAGGAGGGGGCTAAGTCTCACTGTGGCTGGACCACCCCCCAAACTGCCCCATGTGTTTTGCTGTCTATCTCCAAGTGTCGAAGAAAGTTGTTTTTGCTGCAAACAATGGGCCCTTTTTAGCGCCCAGACAGCAAAGCGCTGTTATAGCGTACAAAATAAAAAACACACTCCTTCACAAAAAGAGCAGTTTTCCTCACATAACACTCACGAGTGCTATGTCCCCCCGCGGCAGACAAACACTCGAGTTAATCCAACCTCTGTCCATCCGGGCCTCACAATTGCAAGCCATTCCTGGGGTATCAGATTGGGTCATGGGAATAATAAAACACGGCTATTCCCTTCAGTTTGCACAACGACCACCACGCTTTCGCGGGGTGGTCACCACTTCGGTGCACAACGAGAACGCTCACGTTTTTTCATGCCGAAGTGGAAAATCTGCTGGTGAAGGGAGCTATAGAAATCGTTCCCCCAGCACCGCGACTCAGGGTTTTACAGCCGTTACTTTCTAGTTCCCAAGAAGGATGGCAGGCTGCGCCCCATCCTCGATTTAAGACATCTGAACCATGCCCTCATGAGACGGTGCTTCAGAATGATCACGTTGAAACAAATCCTCTCACAAATACGCTCAGGGGATTGGTTCTTTTCACTGGATCTGAAAGACGCTTACTTTCACATCCAGATAGCCCCCCGTCACAGGCCGTTCTTGAGATTTGCCTTCGAGGGTGTGGCCTACCAATACAAGGTCCTCCCCTTTGGGCTGTCTCTGGCGCCTCGCACGTTTACAAAGTGCATGGATGCGGCTCTCTCCCCTCTCAGGCAGAAGGGAATCCGCATTCTCAATTACCTCGATGACTGGCTAGTTCTAGCTCAGTCAGAGGGGGAGGCATTGGGTTAAAGAACTTTGCTCCTCAGCCATCTGGAATGCCTGGCGCTCAGGGTGAATTTTGCCAAGAGTTCACTGTCCCCCAGCCAACGGATATCGTTTCTGGGAACAATATTGGCAGAAACCGCGTGTTCCACCTCATGCGTGGTGTCACGGACGCCTGCATTTCGGCCCTGACCCCTTGGAGGAATATGCAATGGATGGAACGGGGTGCTCCGCTTGGTATGGTTTGCAGAAGGAAAGTGATCTCCACAGACGCGTCCAACAAAGGTTGGGGCGCGCTGTGTGAAGGGAAACCCGCTTTCGGCCGATGGTCGAAAGAGGAGAGCAGGCTTCACATCAACTGCCTCAAGATGATTGCAGTTCAACGAGCCTGCCAGAGCTTCCTGTCAGACCTAAGGAGCCACCACGTGCTGGTCAGATCAGACAGCATGACAGTGGTCTCTTACATAAATCACCAAGGTGGGCTGTCATCGACTCGTCTCTTCAGACTAACGTCGCGACTACTGGAATGGACCCAGAGCAACTGGAATGGGTCCCTGAGAGCAGTGCATCTACCGGGCAAACTGAACAAGGGTGTGGATATGCTGTCAAGAAGCGGAGTCTCCTCAGAAGAGTGGAGGCTCCACCCACAGACAGTTCAGAAGATATGGGCTGTCTTTGGCAAAGCGGAAATAGACCTCTTTGCCTCAAAAGACAACTCTCATTGCCCAACATATTTTTCCAAGATCGAGGACGCGTTGTCCCAGGACTGGCCCAGCCGTCTTCTTCTCTGATTGCCCAAGTAATCAGGCGGGTCAGGGACCAGAGATGCAGGATTGTTCTTGTAGCCCCACTCTGGGAAAATCGGCACTGGATAGCCGACCTGTCATAGATGCTGACTGCGGCCCTATGGCCAGTTCCTCTGAGATGGGACCTCCTTTCTCAGGCGGACGGAACGATTTGGCATCCGCACCCAGAAATGTGGTCTCTGCACCTTTAGTCGCTTGACGGGAACCCACGGGACTCCCTGAGTGTGTGCTAGACACAATTTCACAGGCTAGAGCTCTGTCTACACAATGCCTCTATGGCTCCAAATGGTCTGTGTTCTCCACATGGTGCTCAGACCATGGTGAAAACCCGACCTCCTGTGACGTATCAGTGATACTGTCATTTTTACAAGAGCTCTTGGAGAAGGGACAATCCCCTTCCACGCTCAAGGTCTACGTAGCGACTAGCAGGCCAGCCGGTGGGCAGAAACGACTTAGTCGTCCGATTTATGAGAGGTGCCAGAGGCTTTATCCACCTTGCCCTCCCACTGTCCCTTCATGGGACCTGCCCACGGTACTGAGAGCCCTAAAGGGGGCCCCCTTTGAACCGCTACAGTCCATAGGCCTTAAGGCCCTGTCGCTAAAGACCGCTCTGCTGTTGGCACTAGCGTCTGTTAAGCGTGTGGGCGATTTGCAAGCACTCTATATAAGCCCTAATTGCCTAGAATTCGGGCCTAATGACTCAAAGGTCGTCCTGAAACCAAGGCATGGATATGTACCAAAGGTGCTCTCCACACCTTTCAGAGCACAAGTGGTCACTCTCTCTGCATTACGAAACAAAGAGGATGATCGAGAGCTGAATCTGCTTTGCCCAGTGAGGGCTCTAAAAGTCTACATAGAGCGTTCTGCGCCAATAAGGCGATCAGAGCAGCTCTTCATATGCTTTGGAAACCGCGCCAGAGGGTTACCGGTCTCAAAGCAAAGACTTTCAAAGTGGATTGTGGGTGCAATCCAGCTAGCCTACTCTTCTTTGGGCCTGCAAAGCCCAATTGGAGTAAGAGCCCATTCGATGAGAGCAGTGTCTTCAACCTGGGCATGGTCTAGTGGTGTGACTATCGCAGAAATTTGTGCGGCGGCTGGTTGGAACTCGCCGTCCACATTTGCTAGATTTTATAATCTAGACGTCCCGGCACTTCATGCTAGGGTACTTTCTGTGTAAAGGTCACCTTTTTGTTCCTTATTTGCATGCTCTTGGCCATTCTTTGCCCAAGACTCAAACTCTGCTCGTATGCACTCGGTCCCTTTGGTACTGAGGTGATACGAACACGGGATGATCAGGCTAGGCCAGACGTAACCTCATTGAGCTTTTTCTGCTCCTAGCTGCTATTGTCATAACTTGGTATCACAGATCAAGTATGATTGCGTTGGTCGTCCCCCCTTCTTAGCATGGCGTGATTGAACTGGGTTCCCATAAGCGTCTTCGACGCAGTAAGAGTGAAGTATTGAAAGGGAACGTACTCGGTTACTAACGTAACCTTGGTTCACTGAAATACGGGAACGAGTACTGCGTTCCTTGCCATGCTAAAAGGCTGTACGACTCAGTCGTCGCTTCAGTCGAAGTAACCTGAATTCCTGTGGCGAAGCGCCCAATTTATAGCCAGATTCCCCGCCCATTTTGGCAGGCTTTGGCGGGCTTCGCTGCCATAGGTTCGTGCAGCACCACTGCCGAGCCATTGGTTTGTTTTAATAACACTGCACGAACCAATGGCCGTGCAGTTTCACTGCGTGATTGAATAAGGCTTCAGTTCAGGAGAAAAAAGGAGTTTTTCCCATAAGTGTCTTCGATGCAGTACTCGTTCCCGTATTTCAGGGAACCGAGGTTACGTTAGTAACCAAGTACTTTTTAACATATGGCTAACCCTAACTTGGAGTGCCCCCTATTGACCAGCCACCACTGTCCATATCAATTGCTTCATCTACAGCGATATCGTTGACTTGATTGCAAATAAATGCACAGACACTATTTAACTGAACAGAGATGACATAACTGAATCCAATGATGAACTGCCTTTAACTATCATTTTTGCATTATTGACACTGTTTTCCTAATGAATGTTGTTCAGTTGCTTTGATGCAATGTATTTTGTTTAAAGCGCTATATAAATAAAGGTGACTTTGACTTTGAAAGGTGACTTGTTTGGAAATGAAATTAGCTGTCCCATGTTAAGACCGTTTGTCACTCGCTTAAAGGGGTCATATGACGTTGTTAAAAAAAAGTACATTATTTAGTGTATTTGCCAAACAAAAAATTTAGCTTTCACAACGGAACAGCATCTGTCTCCACGACATGTCAGCAGCAGACACAATACTACACCAAGAATCAATGTGTTTTAAAGGCGACATGTAGCCTACTAGCCGTCACTGAATTATAAAAAAATATATATATATACATTTCATTTAGCTTGAAGTAAAATAAATAAAAGGAAGAAAGAAAGAAACTGTCACAAAATTGTGACATAATAGAGGTGCTGACGAGAATGACATTGCAAATGACAGTCCTGTTTAATTGTTAAAATTCATGCTATGCATGATGATATTTTCAATAAATGATACAATTTTTTATGTAAATGTGCCGCGAAGGGCTAAGTTGAGTATGAAAACTCTTTGATATTAAAAGGAATTAAAACCGTGTAAAAGAACCGGCCTGATTATCCTGTCAAGTATATTCACGTAGTCAGCACCAAGTGAACTTATAGTTGGAAAAGAAATCAGATGTGTCAATAAAACTGGTGCATTTCAGTCGTGGCCAAAAATATCTTTCCCCTTGGTACATATGATCAAAGAAGGCTGTGAAAATTTATCTGCATTGTTCTTTTGCATTGTTCTTTTATTTAAAAAATTCACAAAAATCTAACCTTTCATTGGACAATAAGAATTTAAAAAGGGGGGGAAATATCATAATGAAATTAACGTTTTTCTCTAATTCACATTGGCCACAATTAATGGCCCCCTTTTGTTCAATACTTTTTGAAACCTCCATTTGCCAATTTAACAGGTTTAAATTTTCTCCTATAATGCCTGATGAGGTTAGAGAACATCTGACAAGGGATCCGAGACCATTCCTTCATCCAGAATCACTCCAGACCCTTTAGATTCCCAGCTTCTCCTCTTCAGTTCGCTCCTCTCATTGTTCAGGTCAGAGGGCTGGACTGGCTATAGCATAAGCTTGGTTTTGAGCTCAGTGACCCATTTCTGTGTTGTTTTTGAGGTTTGTGTTTGGGTTATTATACAGTTGGAAGATCCAAACATGGCCCATTATAATTTTTAATTTTTAACAGAGTCAGTCACTTACTGATTTTTTATCTGTTGGTATTTGATAGAATCCATGATGCCATGTATCTAAACAAGATGTCCAGGACCTCCAGCAGAAATATAGGCCCACGACATCAAAAATACAGCAGTATGGGGTACATTTTATCTCTGTGTTCACCGAACCCATATTGAGTGTTTGCTGCTAAAAAGCTAATTTTTTAGTTTCATCTGACCATAGAAGTCTTGTCTCATAACTGAATATGCTTTAGTTTGTTTTTGGATGAGCTAGGAGAATTTTTCTTGAAAACCCTCCTAAACAACATGTGGTGATGTAGGTTCTGTTTGACAATTTTTTAAAGGTTTTCTGAACACAAGATTCAACTATTTTCTGCAGTTCTCCAGCTGTGATCCTTGGAGAGTCTTTAGCCACTCAAACTCTCCTTCTCATCGTGCAAGGAGAATATAGACACGTCCTCTTCAAGGCAGATTCATAACTTTTTCTGTTGATTGGAAATTCTTAATTATTGCCCTGATGGTGGAAATGGGAATTTTCACTGCTCTAGCACTTTTGTTAAAGTCACTTTCTAATTTGTGAAGCTCATTTATCTTTTGCTGCACATCAGAAATATATTCGTTGGTTTTTCTCATTGTGATGGATGATTAAGGGAATTTGGGCTTTGTTTCCCTCCTCTTTATATTTCTGAGAAACAGATCATGGCTGGATAATTTCATGTTTATAATCATATTGGAGTGCTCAAAATTGTGAATATAAATGGGAATATACTTCAGAGATATTTTACTCACAAAAAATTTTTTAAATAAAAGATCAAAATGATTGACAATGCAGATGAATTTTCCCAGCCTTCTTTGATCATATTTACCAAAAGGGCCGATATTTTTGTCCACAACTGTACATCTTGTATGATGCTGCTCCGTTTTTCTCTGTTACCATTTACAAAGTCAATGAGAAGTTGATGCGTATAGTGCAACAGCACTTTTGCAGAAGATGATGAGTCTGAACTTGAACAAACAAACAGCTGATGATAATTATGTCTTTAATTGGGGCCAGCTGATTGTGTTAATTTCGCTTCAATGCACCAAAACATCTTCTGAGAGATTTGGCTCAACACTGTACCAAAGAGGCCAAGATCCTACCTCTGGACAAACAATAATCAAACATTTCATCTGTGAGATCATAGGATCACAACCAGCTGCAGACCATTAGACAGATCAGTTGTTTTTCATTGTTGTAGTCCAGTCCTTCAAAGAGTCTCCACCAGGTACACAAGTTACACCTACCACAGGATGGATGCTGGGAATTAATGTCTCTCATGCTGACATGGTTCATAACAGCACATCAGGAATGGAAGTAGAAGCCATTCATCTCAATTAATCAGATACTGTAGCATTTTGTTCTCAGAACTAGGCATAGTGTAACAGATTGTGGCTGGATATTAAGTTGATTCCAGGCTTCTTGACCAACAATAAGAACTGGAACAAAATGCAGTGAAAGGATACAGAAAGAGAATGAATGATTTAGCACCCAAACATGTATCTAACCAGCAGAAACCTCTCACTCAACAGATTTCATCATTTTGATCAAGACATGGCTTGGAAATTGATCAAGGCTTTTGTTTATTTGTCAATGTGTGTCACCTCTGCTGTGGGTAAGTTCAGCTCAGTTAAACATCACAAAGAATATATCTTTAATTGTGGCTGTTCCATTGGGTGAATACACCACCCAAATACAAATGATTTGCAGTTTTAGTTAAATGTTTATTTGGAGAAAGAGAAACATTGAAAACTCAAGTTATAGTTTCAGTAAGTGGTTCACTTATCAACTGTTGTAAAGTATGTACAGAATTTGTTTGTAGTGACTTTAATGTTTATAAATCCACTAATTAATATAAATCCACTGATTAATTGAACGTCCAATAAATTAACCACACATACTAATCTTGTCTAGCTCTGCAAGGTGCATGCATACTGTCTGTGAACAACGGTTCAAGACAGGGTGTCTAAAAGAACAACACTTTTCTTTTCCAACTTCAAAATCATCCTACATCGTTGGCTTGTTTTTTTTTTTTGTCTGTTGTTTGTAAAGTGTTTGACCCTCCCTGCACGTTCACTGGGTGAAAATGATTTGACCTTTTTTTTTTTTTTTTTGACACACCCTAACGGATTTACCCTCACAGTGCAGAGCACAGAGTGTATCCTACTCAACAGCAGTGGTTCTCAAACTTCTCCATGAAGTACCCCCAGCCCTGCCCATATTGTTTGCCTCCCTCATCGATCACACCTGATTCAGCTCATTAGTGGAGACCGCAAGACCTGAAGTGGGAGTTTCTGATATAGGAGACATACAAAATGTGCAGCGCTGCAGGGTACTTCATGGAGAGGTTTGAGAACCACTGCACAACACGGTTTTTAAATTGTATTCCCATTCTAAAGTTAATTTCCAAAATATTCAGGTTTATTTGTAAATGACAGTATCATCTTTATTATTTTAATGTTATATTTTACTTTACAAATTCAAATTTCCAAACTCAAACATGCACATCAGGGGACAGCACACATCAGTAAATCCAGGGAAGCTACCAATTACACATTAAAATCCTAGATCGTTTTGATGTTGCGTACTCATGTATTCCATGCATACGATTTTACAGGTAATGAGCAAGCATCCCAAAAGAAGTGTGCTGACTTCAACAACACCACTTGGCTGCAATACAAACAGGGCACCAAGCTCAGGGTTCAGTACTTTCTTCTTACACGAAATAATGCAGACTGTGCCAGCCTCTTCACACAGGACTGCCTCAACCACACCCAGAAACACACAGCTTACTTCAACTCCTCACTCCCCACCAAAGTCATAGTTCACGGATACAGGTAAAACATTTAATCAGAAGCATTTTATAATAGGAAAGCAATGCTTGTGAATGAGATTTTACACAGATGATTCTTTGAATATTTTTTTTTTTTTTTAGGCCTTTGGGCAGTAAGCCTTCCGGGATGAGTGACTTAGCCAAGGCTCTACTGCGAGAAGAGGACATTAATGTTCTGGTGGTCGACTGGGACTTTGTAGCCTCCTTTGCTTATAACCTGGTGGTAGAGAACTACAAGGAGGTGGCAGTCCAGATTTCAGAGCTCATCAATAAGCTTACGGTAAAAGCCTTAATGTTTTGGTTATGTTCAAGTGTTACAGACTCCATAAAACATTTGACCACTGAATTCTAAAGACTGTCTTTTTAGAGCAGTGTCCATATGCTAGAAGTAATAAACAGAAATACAATTATTCATTATGATCAGTACACAGAAAATGCATCACAGTAAACAAATAGAAAATGCAAGAATAATAAAAGTTAATTTTTGTCGTGTCCTTTGTAGAAACATGGAAGCACACTAGAATCTTTCCATTTGATTGGTATGAGTCTTGGAGCACATGTGTCTGGATTTGTTGGGACCCTATTTAAAGGCAAGCTGGGTCGAATTACAGGTAATATTTTAATAAAATTGCTCAAAATGCATTAATATACAGTGGATTCCCAAAGTAAGATCATATTGAAAATAGGTTTCAAAATCTTCATAATCTGTCATTAAAGCAAAAGTGGAAACAAATATAGATGTAGCAAATATAATAAAACATTTAAACTTGTACAAAAATCAATAAACAATAAATTATTATATAAAGACATTTTGATATTCATGTTAATTCTTATGCTAACAATGTAAATGTTTATGTTCATAGTATCTATTGTCAAGAAAAGAAATCATTAAATTAGAAAAAAGTAGATTTTTTTACTAGAGGTCTCATTTGTGCCCTAAATGTACCTGTATTTAAATTATCTCTTCTGATTTGCATAATGCTGTTATGATGGCACATGTTATTAATTCTGTTGTGATGAGACTTTTGAAGATGCTACACTCAAATGGAACAAAGACCAACACTGTACCACACTCAGGGCTTGCAATATCACTAGCCTGACGTCCCAGATACAGTGGATCTACCAAAATGAATCCCTGCCATCACGATGGGCTATCTTGAATCTTTATAGTGATATAAAATTCCTTCCTTGATTTGAATCATTCACTCGGCTTGTGTTGAAATGGATAGTAGTTCATCATTGGCAGCATTTTAAACCATTCAAGCACAAGAAGAGGCAAATGAGAACTCAATTCTGTACTCGTGTGATGTTATTTGTGCGCACAGAGAAAATATCATTTCATCTGAATGAACTGGGTCCGTGGGCTTGTGCATTGAGATACATGTAAAAAAAAAAATATATATATATATATATATATTTTTTTTTTTAAACGTTGTTGAAAATTAAAATTAGAAACATAAATTAAAATATTGACTTTTTTCCAGAATTTTGTACATTTTGTAAAATTTTATAAACATTTTCAAAATGCACAAATTTAGTTTTTTTTTTTGTGGCCGAATTGGTTAAGTACTATCTGTGTATGGAATGCGGAGACTTACTGTATTAAAATATGTTTTTTTTTTAATACACATTGCAGAATCCTGGTAACTTTAGCATGAAATTGTATATTGGGGACTGATTGAGACGCGCGCACACGCTGGCAAGAAAGAAATCAAATGTGCATCGTTCCATGCATTCTTCTTAAAGGTGCAGCGTCAAATAAATATCTGCTGCTGTGTGTCAGCTTTAACAAAGGTTTATATGTGATTTATACAGAGAACACTATACAGTGTTATTTTACACTTAATTATAACACTTCTTTACTTGAAAACTAATGCTAGACCTTACTCTTATTAGTAACTTTTTTTTATTTTTTTTTATGCATCTATCTATCGTTATTACTGATGGTTCACTTGTCTTTAAAATGTTTGACAAATTTTTGGTTCTGCTACGAGGACTGTAATGATCCGAACTGTGAGATTTGTGATACATTGCAATCCTGCTCTCTTGACTTGCTATTTGAAGAAAAAATACATTTTTAACGTTTTTGATCATGCTGATTTGTCTGCAGTAAAGATCAGCCAATGTCCCTTTTATTTTGGCTAGTTACATTTAATTTTGGGCTAACAAAATCTTAAGGATGCCTGCCCGAAGGTCTACCAGGGATTTTGAAATTGTGTGAGCCCTGACACTGAATGAGGCTGTGACAAAAGCAGAAGCTGCAAGCACATTCCAAATAAACAATGAGAAATTATGCCACACAGCCTTGACAAGAAGAGACCTTATTTGACAATTTGAAGTAGTTAAGATGTATTTGGAACCCTAAAAGTGTATAAATATGAATAATTTAGTATAATACAGGACATCTGAGTTTTGTGCCCTCAGGTCTGGACCCAGCAGGCCCGATGTTCAAGAAGGCTGCTCCATTTGATCGTCTGGATTCATCTGATGCTTTATTTGTTGAGGCCATTCACACTGACTCTGACCGTAAGAGTGAATCAGTCCTTTGCCTGAAATGATCTAAATTAATTTTTATTTATTCAAGAACAGTCTAATATTGAACAGGACATGTTTGTTGACAGATTATCTTGATTTATTATCCAACCACAAGGGCTCATAAGTATGCCACTGGTGCTATTGTTGGTCGAAGTATGGGTTATTTGTGCACAACTGAACTGAATATCTGTACTTTTGCCAGAGTTTGGTATATCTATTCCTGTTGGGCATGTGGACTTCTTCTTAAATGGTGGAATGGACCAGCCCGGTTGTACACATTTAGAGCTTGCTTCAAGTAAGTGGACAACAAAATGGTGCACAACTGAGACCTTAAACTAAATTAAATGTAGCTTGATGCTGAGAATCTGTCTGTTTTTATCTACTTTCCAGTGTATGATTATGTCACTTGTGACCACATGAGGGCACTGAACGTCTACACTAGTGCCCTGAACCGCTCCTGTTCGCTTATTGGTTTCCCCTGCTCCAGCTTTGAGAAATTCCTGGCAGGAAAATGTATCACCTGTGAGGGCCCCTTCACTGGCACGTGCCCACAGATAGGTAATGATGAACAAGCAGAATGAAAGGAACATCTTTTTAGAAACTGTCTTTTAAAGGAAAATTTTCTATGAACGCAAATGGTGTTAAAGTATTTGGCTAATGATTATTGTTCTAGTACTTGTATGTGGCTTATAATGGCCTATTTAATTGTACCAAAGTATTTACAAGTGTTTTTTTTATTATTAATTGCTAAAAACCAGAACATATCGTGGAAATTTTCTTAAAGTAATCATGATGCACAAAACCTTTATTCACATTTTTAATTGACACTTTACAGAAGGTATTTTTTTCCCGTAATGAGGATGGTTACAGTTAACATGCGTCCTCAATCTCAAGGACTGAATAATTTTGAAGGGCTTTGCATGTTAATCTAATCTTGGATGGTTATGACCTTGATGTTCTAGTTCATTTAGGTGCTTAATCAGGCTTAAATTTCTTTTGTATACATTATGGCTTGCTCCAACGGGACAATGCATCACTTGAGGCTGATTATGTAACAAAAGGATAACATTGTTTCAGGTAATGTATGACACAAGCCTTTGATGTCCAGGTGTGCTCCTTCACTGTGTGTGTGTATTTTAAGGCTTGTTAAAGAACAGTGGGATAACAGCGACTCCCCTGCCAAATCAAGAAAATGTCTATCTCCTGACCACTGCTACGGCTCCTTATTGTGGTGTGTATGACTTTGTTCATATTGTCATTTATCACAATTTCACTTTCACAGACACTGCAGGTATTTACACCTTAAATACTGTTCTTTTGAACTATATATGAACTCATATAAAACTGAAAAGGTTTCAACATTGTTTCTACAAAAATATTAAGTAGCACAGCTGTTTAAAATACTGATGATCAAAGTAGCTTCTTGAGTAACAAATCAGCATATTATAATGATTTCTGAAGAATGACATGGAAGACGTAACGGCTGCTGAAAATGTTTATTAAAATAACTCTAAAATATATTAAAACTTTATTAGTTACTTTTTACTATATATTTGATTAAAATAAATGAAGGGGAGCATAAGAGACTTCTTTCAAAAACATGAAAAAGTTTGACCATACCAAACTTTTGAACCGTTTAGTCACCTAAACCCCCCCCCCAAAAAACTACTATATGTAACCGTTTATAACAGCCAAATAATCCCTATAATGCCCTTCTATTCTTTTTTTTCAGCACATCACATCTTAGTGGAATTGAAGGTTACCCCTTTAGACAAGAATGCTGATGTTGAGCTCACCCTGATCACCGTGGGACACCTTGAGACCGAGCTAAAACTCAAACTGTATGCATTATATTTTCAACAAGTTATAACTAATGATACATAGCCTGTGTTTCCTGTATTGCAGGTTTACTCCTTTAACTGTCTGAACCGTGTGTGAATATGTTTGTACATGTATATATTTCAGAAATAAGGATGAAATGGTATATAAAAAGGTGACCGCACACCCGGCACAATTGTGTAAAATTGATTCCGTGCAGGTGAAAAACACAGGAGCACGTTTCTTCAGACAAGGAGATATTCATTTTGCCTATATCTGCATCTCTGAAATTCCTCAAACCAGGTAAATGCAGCCTTAATATTTCACCTCCTTGGAATCATAAGGTTCTATCTGCATTCTGAGCAATTTTGAGAGATTGAGCTTTATAGTTTTTGCATTCCATAGAATTATGTAGATGGAACCCTTTTTGTTTTCTAAAAAAAATGCCCAATGTACACAGCTTACAAAAATAAATTGCATAATGTACATGTAAGTTGTCACAGAATAAGAATATGAATAACTCTGACAAATGTCATTCCAAGGCGATGATATGCTTTTCTGAGCACTCATTCATATTACTCCATATTTTGATTTGGACACAAAAAGTGCATGTCCCATTTTACACTAATTAATAAAACTTTATTTCGGTTCAATTTGCAGAGGGCTGGATCCATTATGCGTGAAGAACATTAATATTGGACGGGGAGTACCATGGTCACATGACTTTGTACAGGTGTGCTAAATAAAAAATAAAAAACACACAATCGACTTGAGAGCTTATACATTAACCAGCTTTTAAAGTCTTAAATTAGTGAAACTCAAGCAAAGGTCACACACTAAAACTTTGCATGGGAGGCATACACAAAGACATAAATGGGATACAAGGGGACTGAAATGCTTAAACTCTGTTAGATATAATTGTTTTCACAAAACAACTTGTTTGGAGTGTTGCGACACTTCAGGTACATTTAAATATTTTGGCACTCTAATTGTGTTTGTAGCTCCACACTCAGTTGGCAGGAGTGTTTCTAACTGCATACTTGATCAAACAAATTTAAATCTGTTCATTTACAGTTAAGTCTTCTCTGCTTTGAAATCTTAAGAATTACATTTTGAACCCAGCACTTAACAATTGGCCCCATGAAAATATTTTCATAACATTGTCAGTATACAGAAGATGTTGCTGAAGCATTTACTAACTTCCTATTACAAGAAAGCACGAACAAACCATGCTTTGGGGTGTCAGTAGGGGCATAGGAGCACATCCTCTTTGGAATCGAAGTCTTCCTGGAGTATCATTCTCTGTTAGATGTATGGAAAAAGGTGACACATTAAAATGTCATTGGGAACACCTCAATAAATCACATAACTAATTGCAACACAATCACATCTAAAGGCATGGTTTTTATCCATCAGTGTAGTTCTCATATTGTTTACTATAGCACAGGCTGTATTTCTGGACATGATCCATGTATCTCATTCCTTTTGGAAACAAGCATGTGAAGGTTGTCTCAAATAACAGTGGAACCCTCCTCCCACAACTGCCCCACTATCCAGTACCCTACAAAGTGCAATCTAGTCCTTGTTGGCAAAGCTAAGTATTTCAAGAGGAAGGAGTGCTGGATAGACAGACTTGGTATGTTTGGATCCCTGGATGTCCCAAACCCTTTCATCCAGCCTCTGGCACAAGTGTATGTAGTAAAATGAAACCAGCCTTCTCCTAAACATAGAAACCTATGTCAAAAAATATCCTAGGACAGAAACGCTGAAGATAACTCCACTACCATGTACTAAATAAAACTTATCTCTCACCCAAGGAAGCCCTGTCCTCTTACCAGAATGGACATACGGTAGTTGTTAAATGAGGGCATACCATTGACTTTGTGTTGTTTATTTGTGTTAAACAACGATTTGAAGTTAAAGAGTGATATTACAAAACCCTATACACAAATCATTGTAGAAATAATGTTAATTGCATGAAATGAATGAATAGTATGAATATATTAATAATAATGCCTACAATGTGATTTTAAGTACATTTTAAATAAATAGCATTAATATAATAATAATAATAAGCCTATAAAGTTAAAAATGAAAAAAATAAATATATAAAAATTAAATTAACATTATATTGATAGTGTGTGTGTGTGTATATATATATATATATATATATATATATATATATATATATTTAAACAATATTATCAATATTATCAATATAATAAATTTAATAAAAATAAATTATAATAAAAAAATTTACATTTTCTAAATAATTATATATTCAATATAATTATATTAACTATTGTGTGTCCCACGTCTTCAATAGGGGCAGCTGTGGCCTAATGGTTAGAGAACCAGACTAGTTACCGGAAGGTCACTGGTTTGAGTCTCGGTGCTGGCATGAGTTGTAGGTGGGAGGGAGTGAATGAACAGTGCTCTCTTCCACCTCAATACCCGTGGCTGAAGTGCCCATGAGCAAGGCACTGGATCTATAGCTGCCCACTGCTCCGGGTGTGTGTCCACGGAGTGTGTGTGTGTGCACTTGGATGGGTTAAATGCAGAGCATCAATTCAAGTATGGGTTACCATACTTGGCAAATGTCACGACTTTCACTTATTGACATTCCTTGCTTGCATATGAATTTATCAGATGACAGAAAACCATAAATATAATCCAGTTCAAAAAGAAGCATAAACTATAAAAATTCATTACTCTGCATTCTTTTAATCAGTCATTGTTTGTGCAGTTCAGAGTGCAGGTGTGCCTTTTCATGCAAACCATCCCGGTGTATACTAACCACCCGTCAATTCTTACTTGTGTACTTACATTGTGATTTAAGAAGTGTCCCAGTGTGTTAGCGTCAACACCCCAAACTTTACTTCAAATAATCTCTCTCATTCCCATAGTCCATTAGAGAGCCTGTCATATCAGCAAAGTCCTCCAGAAGCAAGCTGGTTGAATCCTAACCAGAGGGCATCTCTGTGTCTGAGGGCCAGAGCTGGTGTGGAGATTTTGGCTCAGGGGCCTTTCTCTGGTCCGGATGAATGTTTCTTGCATTTGAGCCCTGGTTTAGACGGTTCTTGATCACCCCTCACGACTGTAGCATCTCCTTGGCTCCCGTTGTTCGGTGAACTAGCACTGCCATCCTCACTGCCCTGTGGCAAGGGGGCGAGGATGTGGTAGATACTGGGCAGACGGATATCAAGACGCACACCACTCTTGGCAAACAGCTTGTCACTGAGCGAGTACAGTTTGTCAGCAATGTCACTTCCAAGCATGACTGAGAAAAGTCAGGCAATGTAACGATCCTTAGACAGCAGAAGGTAAAGCTGACGTCTGCGCCAAGAGATGTAATGGCAGTCCGTCTCTGCGGTTAGTGTCACCTGCGATCAAATGGTTCATGGGAGCTTTAAGGGCATGCAAATATTTTATGGTAGTATTAAATTGAATAATTTTGCTCAGTGGCACAGACTAAAAGATTTTGACGATGTACTTGATCACATTGGTACTAATAATAAAAAATGGTATGTTACAGTACCTGGAAGTTCCCTTCCTCTGTTGGTCTTACAGACTCCCATTCTGGAGAATCAAGTAACTGGTGAGGAAAGATATAATGGAGAAACTGACCTTCTAAGGACACTCTAATCCTGTAAAGGAAAAAGATCTGGTTTGAAACATAGCCTACTAAGTTCTTAGAAATTAACTTTTTGTATTCATGGATTTGAAAAATTGTTCCCTCAACATAAGAAGTCGCCACAAGAAATGGATGTCTTTCCCTCAACATAACATCTCGAGGACATGACATAAGGATGTTGTTACCTCGACAACATGATCTTGTGGCCACGACATAATATGACGTTCCCACGAGTTAATATTTTGTGGACACGACATATCACGTTCCCACAAGTTATTATGTCGTGGCCACGACAGAACTAATGGACCATGTCCTCTCACGGGCACCTTAAATATCAGATTTAAAAACAGGAGTCCCAAAAACAGAAATATCTGATCATCATCAATATCGCTGTTTATATTAAACCTGCATAAGGCAACGACTAACGCATTCGTATTGCATTCCAAAGAGCTCCGGCATCAGTGGAAAATTAAACCGTATCCGTGCTGACTGGCACGGATCGGCACGGAAAAGTGACCGCGCCACTTGTGGCTCACGTTCTGTACTTTTTACTAATTCTTAATGTGTGCAGGTCCATATTGCACCAAAACGCAACACTGCACTCAGAATGATATTCGGTATTATTTGCATGTCTATGACAGCGCACTGCGTATTTATAGCCAAAAGAAATCTGAATATCAAACTGCAAACTATCTTTACTGCAGTGCACTACTTTGTGTCCGCAGCAACACACCCGCCATGCGTGAAGTCAATTGGATGAACGGTTCTCGACATAAATAAAACGCTAACAGAAAGGCAGACAGACACAGAGATTCCTGTCTTTATTAGAGAGAAGAATATGTTCAACGCTTTCACTCCGAAGCTTCGAATATTCGGTGTTAATTACTACCGAAGCTTCGAAGCTCAAAAAATGGCATTCGGACCAGCCCTACTAAAATTAATGAACTGTATGTATGTATAAATTGTATGTATGTATAAATTTTTTACGATTTTTGTAACTGCAAACATTCAGATTAGTGCAACTTCAGGAAAAAGTGTGTGTTTACAGTAATGATTGTGTTAAGAGTACCAGTTCAAAATCAATCACTAATCCAGAGAACCGAATGAGAGTCTACAACTCTGCCAAACATTCTGTTTCTCACCTGCCAGAATTAAGTAAAGACAACTGGTCAATGGGTGTCTTCCCCTCGACAGCATATGTCTCCTCAGCCGCTAGAGAGAGCACTTTGCTCTCACTGGCAGCGGTGATCTCTTTGAACACCTGCACATCCAGAGGCAGATAGACCGCTGTGTAAAGCGCAGAAAGCTCCTCATTAGCTATACCGTCCTGCATCAGCCGAAAAATCCGATGACACACCTGGACCAAACACTGCAGCATCAGCAGCAAATTCCAGAGGAAGACATCAAGGCCACACAGTGTCCACCAGCCCCACAGAGCCAGACAGAGGAAAGCAGGAGTCAAAAAGCTAAAGACGTACAGAGCCCCATATGCTCCACTACCACTCATATAGAATAGTTTTACCCAGATGGTAGATGGCACCTTCGGTGCTGTTAGTCCATCCATTGCCCAGTGTGTGATTGTAAATTATAGAGTCAATCAACGTAGAGTCGTTCATGTTTTTGGCTCTGTGTTCTTCAATTCAATGGAAACTGAATTTAAAAAAAAAAAAAAGTGTCGTCAAATGCCTTTTTGGAAAAAGTAGAGGTTCATAAGCCCAAGGTATGTTAAAAATATAAAATGAATGTCAGATAAATATATTTAAAAATATTTTCCCCCTCAGCCTCTAGCAACCAAGACACCTTTTACTGCCAGAAATAGTTGGAATGAAAGAAGCTTCATAATTCCAATCCATTGACACCCACTGTTCCTTTTGAATTTGACAATATCAACCCTATACTGTTTCTGCTTCTGTTCCCACTCCTACACTAGACTGCTGGAAACATGGAGTGGGAGAGGTGGGGATAGAGACCCTGAGAAGGATAACCATGTTTGGAATTGAAACCCCAGGAAGATAGAGCAACAGACAGAACGCAGACTCGCAAGAGTCGCTACTTAACATAGCACAATGATGGCCGGGCAGAGTGATTACGACAACAAGTGACACAGAGAGAAGCTTTCATTGACGTTTGTTAAGATCTCTGAAAGCTCTGCCAGATGTCACCAACACTTGTATTCTTAAAGTCAAACAGACAATTTGTATTCCAGCTCTTCTAATGGTGTTTGAGGGGAGGAGGATCATATTTAGAGAATCTGAGAGAGATAAAGTAACAGAGGAGGTCATAGAACACGATTTACCTTCTCCTCCCTGGCCATTTCTTTCTGTAGTTTCACATAAATTGGCTCAGCGGTTGTTGGGAGTTAATATTCTGCTGCATTGCAGTGGAGTGCAGGAGTGAGTGCATTCGGGTTTCTTTTATTATTTAAGCATAAATTATGAGAATATTGTTATTGCTGTGCTTTCAAAGTTTAAAATGCTAAATGGCACTGCATGACAGTTTATTTACATAATGTTCTTGAGTGGCCATTGCTTTTGTTACTCCATTGATATCAAAATATTAAGGACAAATGGCAATCAACTGTTATTTTAGAACACTAATTAACTAATTCATTAATTGCCATTCATAAAGAAATTTGAATTATTTTCAGGAATCTGTGTAAAAAGACATTTCCAAGAATAATAATTATAGAATTGTTAAGTTACATGTTCCATTTTTATAAATACACCAGAGCTCACATATTTTGTTTATTCAGAGAAACTGTAAAATAAGGGCAATAAACAGTTATGTACTGTACATTTGATTAAATAAATAAATGCTCACTTTTTCCAATCTGTTTATCACAAAATGACAAGTTGTTATGATCGAAACCAAACTAAAGTTTAAAAAATTCTCCAGATGGTTATATATTTGATTAAGAATTTAATTATTGACTTTTGGTCCGTCTAAATATATATATACAGTCGTGGCCAAAAGTTTTGAGAATTACATAAATATTGGAAATTGGAAAAGTTGCTGCTTAAGTTTTTATAATAGCAATTTGCATATACTCCAGAATGTTATGAAGAGTGATCAGATGAATTGCATAGTCCTTCTTTGCCATGAAAATTAACTTAATCCCAAAAAAACCTTTCAACTCCATTTCATTGCTGTCATTAAAGGACCTGCTGAGATCATTTCAGTAATCGTCTTGTTAACTCAGGTGAGAATGTTGACGAGCACAAGGCTGGAGATCATTATGTCAGGCTGATTGGGTTAGAATGGCAGACTTGACATGTAAAAAGGAGGGTGATGCTTGAAATCATTGTTCTTCCATTGTTAACCAGTGTTGGGAAGGTTACTTTGGAAATGTAATAGGTTACAGATTACAAGTTACCCTGTTTAAAATGTAAAAGTAGTGTAACTTTTTCAATTACTTTATTCAAGTAATGTAACTAATTACTTTTGAGTACTTTTTGATTACTTTTCTAAATTTGTGAAAATTAAAGAATAATAAATAAAAGCATATTCATCAACTTAAATACAGTTATCTAATAAGCATGTGACGTATTCTGTGTAATAAACTCCTGAAACATTGGTGTTTTTTTTAAATGGCTTTCTCTTTGTATATGATGATAGTTTTCTCAAAATAAGTAAAATGCACATGAAGTGACACAGAGCAGTTCTAGAAATTAGGTTTATGTGCTCGTGTACTCCTATATTGAGACGGCAGAGGTTGAAAACACTGTGAGCTTCAGTAGGCCTATGTGTAGTAAATGAAACCATGTCTTTGCCATTAATTTACAGGAGGGGCGGACTGGGAAAAAAATTCAGACTGAAAATTTAAACTCATAGAAACAAATTCATGGACAAAACTATTTTTTGTATGGACCTGACATAAAAAAAGGTTTAAATCTTTAATTTGGGGACATGCAAAATAATTAAAAGTTCTCTCCTGAACTGCACCTTCACTTCCATTTTTCTCTTCAGTGTCTTTATTTTGCCCTGTTATCCATCTTTCTCAGGACTTTAATACTCAAGATTGAACAAAACTATACTTTACAATACAATACTCTACAATACTACAATATCTTTATAGAAAAATCCTAATACTGTACACGAGTCATGTTTTTCCCTTACAAAAATTAACCATGCTTTTATTAGCCTATATAAAAGTAAAATAACCTTGTTTTTTTTTTTTTGCAAATGGATTTGTATTTATTTTTAAATAAATACATTTGTAAAATAATTTTACATTTTTTGGTAACAATAGTAACCATTTTCTCTGGATTTATAGTTAAATATTAAAACGTTAATTTTCTTAAGGGTTGTGTTGTTGTCTGTCGTAGCTCCCCCTAAATCTATAAAAAGAAAATCGGATTTATTTTCAGCTAAATTACTACTGTAACATTACAACAGATAATAATGATGTCCTTTATATAGCATTTTGAGTGATGACTGATGAGCAACGTGCTGCTGCTTGATTAAATAAATAAAAAAACAAAGACAAAAAAGCATCTTTACAGATGAAACTGACCTGAAACCCTGAACAGGAGTTCTGCTTCTCTGCTCCAGCAGTCCACTCTATTCTCTCTGTCTCTCTTTCTCTCTTTCTCTTTCTCTCTCTCTCTCTCTCTCGCATTGATTACTCTGAGTTGATCCAAACCGTTTGGCGGAGGCGCGGAGAGCGCGCGAGTCATGACCAACAATTCATGACTTATTAGAGATTTAAATATCAAATGGCGGATTCGCAAATGATGGCTTTAGTACATTCGGCGTGCAATTATACAATAACAATATTAAAATAGAGGGGCAAATCATCTGCCAGGCCACCGGGAATGGTCCCGGTTCTCCCGGTGTCCAGTCCGCACCTGATTTCCACAGACACGCAGAATGTGCAAGTCATATATTGCATCTTTGGGGCTTAATATTCACAGACACTAGTCCATGTCATGTTTTGATTTAAGTGTACTGACCTACTTTTGATTTAGTCATCCAAAATGTGGCATATTCCGTCCGCGTTAGGCATTTCGTTTTTATGACTGGATTCTACGAATCAGACTGTATTTCCGCATCCCGGAAATTATTAGGGCGGTATGTCTCAGAATAGTCAGTGCAATTTGGGAAAGAAATCAGTTAAATCTGTATGTGGATGTGTGTAAATATTCAAATGTAATCCCCTTTGTAATCGTTAAAAATTTCATAAGTAGGCTAACTGTAATTTAATTACTCATTTTTTCTTAGTACTGTAACTAATTACAGTTACAACAATTTTGTAATTAAATTACGTAACGGTGTTACATGTAACTAGTTACTCCCCAACACTGTTGTTAACCATGGTGACCTGAAAAGAAACGCATGCAGCCATCATTGCGTTGCATAAAAATGGCTTCACAGGCAAGGATATTGTGGCTACTAAGATTGCACCTCAATCAACAATTTATAGGATCATCAAGAACTTCAAGGAAAGAGGTTCAATTCTTGTAAAGAAGGCTTCAGGGCATCCAAGAAAGTCCAGCAAGCGCCAGGATCGTCTCCTAAAGAGGATTCAGCTGCAGGATCGGAGTGCCACCAGTGCAGAGCTTGCTCAGGAATGGCAGCAGGCAGGTGTGAGCACATCTGCACACTCAGTGAGGCCAAGACTTCTGGAAGATGGCCTGGTGTCAAGAAGGGCAGCAAAGAAGCCACTTCTCTCCAAAAAAATCATCAGGGACAGATTGATCTTCTGCAGAAAGTATAGTGAATGGTCTGCTGAGGACTGGGGCAAAGTCATATTCTCCGATGAAGCCCCTTTCCGATTGTTTGGGGCATCTGGAAAAAGGCTTGTCCGGAGAGGAAAAGGTGAGCGCTACCATCAGTCCTGTGTCATGCCAACAGTAAAGCATCCTGACACCATTCATGTGTGGGGTTGCTTCTCATCCAAGGGAGTGGGCTCACTCACAATTCTGCCCAAAAACACAGCCATGAATAAAGAATGGTACCAAAACACCCTCTAACAGCAACTTCTTCCAACAATCCAACAACAGTTTGGTGAAGAACAATATTTTCCAGCACGATGGAGCACCATAAGGCAAACGTGATAACATAAGGCAAAATTTCAACCAGAATGTTGAAATTTTGGGTCCATGGCCTGGAAACTCCCCAGATCTTAATCCCATTGAGAACTTGTGGTCAATCCTCAAGAGGCGGATGGACAAACAAAAACTATGGAAGTAAAGTAATGACTTATGTCTTTGAAACAAAAAAGCATGCTGAATAGCACTATCTGAAAAAATAATGCATTGAATTAACAGTACTTGCATTTTAATGCCTTGTATTTCCAGGGCTTGCATCTTTAGGTCCTGAAATTTAATAGTTGTTCGTTTAAGCTGTGAATAATTCAATTAAAAATATTTCACACACTTTTTCATAATTAAAAAATCAATAATTCATGTTCACGTTCCAGAATTCACTTCCAAAATATTAAATCGGTTTATAAAAACGATGTATAATATTCGACAGGCAAATTTCGGTCCATTTTATTTCACTTTCCAAATTTGCTTCCACAAATTCAGTGGTTAAAATTCGGCAGATAATTGGCCCTTTCACATCCGGGAGCTGCAGGAATAGCAGTAGAGCACAGAGGCATGATCTCTATCTACTGTCAGTCGCTCACCAGCAGGTGGTGCAAGCGGCTTCTGATGAAGACCAAAGCAACAGGTGGAAGTAATACAGTTACAAAAACTGATCTGCAGAAATTAAGCAAGCCTAGGTAGAAGTTTTGATTATCGGGGCATGTGGAAAAGCTGATTGTGCGTATGTTTATTTCAACCTCTTTTCTGTTACCAAGTAAGCAGCATTCAAAGGAGATTATAATGGTGTTTTAACCAACGCTGAATTACAGAACTAGCATTACATCTAAGGAAGACACATATTGCTTTCGGTTGTTTAGTTTGCCTAACTTTGTGTCATGGCTTGTGCGTCGCTGTGCTGTAATACTGGGGATCCCCTCACGTCACACTCCAGGATTCCCCAATGACGAGTAATGCTTCTCAGTCAAATAGGCTAATACGGTGATATAAGACCTCAGATCTCAGAATACATTTTATTGATGATTATGCAAACTATATAGACAGTTAAGCAGATGTAAAATATGAACGAACGCTCAAGGTTTCACGCGGTTTCCCTCAGAAATCTGTTAAAGAAAAGAAAACACATTACGTGGCTCAGCGCACTAACAGTGACAGCGATTAAAAGACAAAACTCACATCTTACTGATGATGCAAACTATATACAGACAGATGAGGATATGAACGCAAGTTACGGAACAAGAAAAAGTGCATGTTATATATATAAAATAATTTATTTAATTTATTTAAAAAATAATTAATGAATGAATAAGGGGCCATTCACATATCGCACCTAATAACGCGTGGAAAAGGCTATGCGCGCCGCTTTCTCCTTTTTTCCAAAGCGCTCGGGCAGAAGCGCTCCTGAGGCTAAGCAACAATGACGCGCTCTCTCCATGAAGACGCGGAAATTTCAGCAAAGGATAAATGGATTTGCAGCACAAAAAAAATCGGTTTCAGTAGCTCTGATACTAAATTTATTTCAAAATGGCAATCCATATACAGCTATGACCAGCAGTTCCTTCATCTTGGCTGAGCTTTCAACGTTTACGGGAAAGGATGAAGCTGAATGTTTAGTTAGTCACATGACCTGCAGTGCACTTGTGGCATTCTGAAAGTTGAGATGTTTTTAACTCAATGTGGTGCGGACGCGCCTGGAAAAAACGGGCGCGTCGCACCGCATGCGCATCGCGACCGCGTCGCTTCCATTATGAGCGCGCATACCGTGTGCCTACATTGGAAATAACGAAATTGAGCATGCAAAAGACGCGATATGTGAATGCACCCTAAGAACTGCGGTCTTCTACTTCAAATAGCTATGCCGTGGAGAATCACAGAAAGTGACCGAATTCAAGAACATTGTTGCGGCATCTCTCAAGCAACGAATAAACACCGCTAACTTGGAGAATGCAGTGAAAACTCCTCTTCTCGCGTCTGCCCTAGACCCTCGGCACAAACATCTCAGGTTTCTCGATGAAAACATGAGAGAAGTAAGAAAAAAACACTTTTTTTGAACATTATCAGAACATTTTCCTTGATGCGAGTGGTGCGGATGCAGCCGCCACGATGAAGAAGATGCAATGCCCACTCGTTGGAACAGGCTGAGCCAGTTCTTCAGCGATGATTACAGAGAGTCCAGCCGAGACGAGTGGGAGCAGTTCTTGTTGGAGCCATGTATTCCATGTATTCCACCAGATGAGGATCCCATTCAGTGGTGAAACGAAAACACGAATCGCTTCACAAACCATATTCGCTTAGCACACTGTTATTGTGAGTCCCGACAACGTCTGTGCCGTCAGATCGCGTTTTCTCCGCGGCCGGCCTTATTGTTAACAGACTAAGGAGCCAACTTTCCCCCGATCATGTATTCATGCACGTATTTCTTAACAAGAACATGTAAAACAATAGAAAAAAGCAAAAAAGATTTGCTGACAGTTTAAAAGTTAAGTGTACAATATAATTGCTGCAGGCTGCTTTACCCTGTACTTTTATTTGTTTGCACGCATTGCTAAAGGTTTTCAGCTACAAAACACAAAACTACAAAAAACAAATGTTGCTGAAAAATAACGTCTGACTCATTAAACTTAATTTAAATAAACGAATATTCGAATATTCTTTTATTGTGTGCTCAAATATTCGAATGTGATATTTGTGGAAAACGCCCATGCCTAGTAAGTCAGTCTTGTATCTAGCAATGTACTACAACTGTTGGAACATGAAAACCATTTCCAGGGATCTTTAATATGTAAATAATTTTATACTGTAAATATATGAAGGGAGGTATTGGCAAAATCTCACCTGTAGAAAATCACTATGAGAAATAAAAGATTAAGAATTTGACTGTGTTATTTAAAATTTTAATTAAAACACATTGGACCTTTTAACCCAGTCAGTGGAATTGTCAGACGGTCCCTTGGGTGCGGTAGCACGTCAATAATTTCTTCAGTTTACATTTTCAGAATATACCTAGATTGTTTTTAAATAATTTTTTTATGTTAATATAAATTGGTTGCATATTGTTAAAACTAATCATGGTATTGATATCTTTGTGTGACTGTCGACTTTATAGATCAGCGGTAATGGAAATCAATTAAAAAGAAAATCCAGGCATTGGATTCTTTTTGACCCCATTTGCTTGCCTGTATATAGTTTGCATAATCATCAATAACATCTATTCTGACATCTGAGGTCTTATATCACAGTATTATTTGACTGAGAAGCATTACTCGTCATTGGGGAATCCTGGAGTGTGACGTGAGGGGATCTCCAGTATTACAGCTCAGCACGCAAAAGCCATGACACAAAGTTACGGAAACTAAACAACCGAAAGCAATATGTGTCTTCCTTAGATGTAATGTTAGTTCTGTAGTTCAGCGTTGGATAAAACACCATTATAATCTCCTTTGAATTCTGCTTACTTGGTAACAGCAAAGAGGTTGAAATAAACATACGCACAATCAGCTTTTCCACATGCCCCGATAATCAAAACTTCTACCTAGCGCTTGCTTAATTTCTGCAGATCAGTTTTTGTAACTGTATTACTTCCACCTGTTGCTTTGGTCTTCATCAGAAGCCGCTTGCACCACCTGCTGGTGAGCGACTGACAGTAGATAGAGATCATGCCTCTGTGCTCTACTGCTATTCCTGCAGCTCCCGGATGTGAAAGGGCGAATTATCTGCCGAATTTTAACCACTGAATTTGTGGAAGCGAATTTGGAAAGTGAAATAAAATGGACCGAAATTTGCCTGTCGAATATTATACATCGTATTTTTTAACCGATTTAATATTTTGGAAGTGAATTCTGGAACATGAATATGAATTATTGATTTTTTAATTATGAAAAGGTGTGTGAAATATTTTGAATTGATATATGCACAGCTTAAATGAACAACTATATAAAATTTCAGGACCTAACAATGCAAGCCCTGAAAATTCAAGGCATTAAAATGCAAGTACTCTTAATGCAATAAATTATCTTTCAGTTAGTGCTATTCAGCATGCTTTTTTGTTTCAAAGACATAAGTCATTATTTTACTTCCATAAAAAAAACACTAATTCTGACAAGCTCCAAGAAGTGATTATGAAAGAATGGGTTGCTATCAGTCAGGATTTGGCCCAGAAGTTGATTGAGAGCATGACCAGTCGAATTGCAGAGGTCCTGAAAAAGAAGGGCCGACACTGCAAATACTGACTCTTTGCATAAATGTCATGTAATTGTAAATGTCATAAAAGCCTATGAAACGTATGAAGTGCTTGTAATTATATTTCAGTACAATACAGGAACAACTGAAACAAAGATCTAAAAGCAGTTTAGCAGCAAACTTTTTGAAAACTAATATTTATGTAATTCTCAAAACTTTTGGCCACGACTGTATATATATATATATATATATATATATATATATATATAGTTAATTTCAACACTGGGAAAATTAATAGAACAACTTTTAAGGAAAATGTATGTAATTTAATGACAAATGCTTTCCAAGCTGTGCTGTTGAGCAGTTTTAGGTTAGTGAGAGCAAATCCATTCAACAAAAGCTAGAGAAGATGAGGAACTGCAGTATTTTTTTTTTTTAAGACATCTCAAAATTTTGATACTGGGAATTATGCAACAAAAATAATCCATTGCAGGAGCTGTGCAGTGATATTGTGGAGGTGATATGTCGTATTTTAACACAAATGAAATGCCCTACTGAACTACACTGGAATGACAAATGGGTTTGTGGTGATTAATAGATTAATTTGATTTACCTCTTGATCATGACAGTTTATATACAACCCGAATTTCGGAAAAGTTGGGACGTTTTTTAAATTTTAATAAAATGAAAACTAAAGGAATTTCAAATCACATGAGCCAATATTTTATTCACAATAGAACATAGATAACATAGCAAATGTTTAAACTGAGAAATTTTACACTTTTATCCACTTAATTAGCTCATTTAAAATTTAATGCCTGCTACAGGTCTCAAAAAAGTTGGCACGGGGGCAACAAATGGCTAAAAAAGCAAGCAGTTTTGAAAAGATTCAGCTGGGAGAACATCTAGTGATTAATTAAGTTAATTGATATCAGGTCTGTAACATGATTAGCTATAAAAGCTTTGTCTTAGAGAAGCAGAGTCTCTCAGAAGTAAAGATGGGCAGAGGCTCTCCAATCTGTGAAAGACTGCGTAAAAAAATTGTGGAAAACTTTAAAAACAATGTTCCTCAACGTCAAATTGCAAAGGCTTTGCAAATCTCATCATCTACAGTGCATAACATCATCAAAAGATTCAGAGAAACTGGAGAAATCTCTGTGCGTAAGGGACAAGGCCGGAGACCTTTATTGGATGCCCGTGGTCTTCGGGCTCTCAGACGACACTGCATCACTCATCGTCATGATTGTGTCAATGACATTACTAAATGGGCCCAGGAATACTTTCAGAAACCACTGTCGGTAAACACAATCCGCCGTGCCATCAGCAGATGCCAACTACAGCTCTATCATGCAAAAAGGAAGCCATATGTGAACATGGTCCAGAAGCGCCGTCGTGTCCTGTGGGCCAAGGCTCATTTAAAATGGACTATTTCAAAGTGGAATAGTGTTTTATGGTTAGACGAGTCCAAATTTGACATTCTTGTTGGAAATCATGGACGCCGTGTCCTCTGGGCTAAAGAGGAGGGAGACCTTCCAGCATGTTATCAGTGTTCAGTTCAAAAGCCAGCATCTCTGATGGTATGGGGGTGCATAAGTGCATACGGTATGGGCAGCTTGCATGTTTTGGAAGGCTCTGTGAATGCTGAAAGGTATATAAAGGTTTTAGAGCAACATATGCTTCCCTCCAAACAACGTCTATTTCAGGGAAGGCCTTGTTTATTTCAGCAGGACAATGCAAAACCACATACTGCAGCTATAACAACAGCATGGCTTCGTCGTAGAAGAGTCCGGGTGCTAACCTGGCCTGCCTGCAGTCCAGGTCTTTCACCTATAGAGAACATTTGGCGCATCATTAAACGAAAAATACGTCAAAGACGACCACGAACTCTTCAGCAGCTGGAAATCTATATAAGGCAAGAATGGGACCAAATTCCAACAGCAAAACTCCAGCAACTCATAACCTCAATGCCCAGACGTCTTCAAACTGTTTTGAAAAGAAAAGGAGATGCTACACCATGGTAAACATGCCCCGTCCCAACTATTTTGAGACCTGTAGCAGAAATCAAAATTGAAATGAGCTCATTTTGTGCATAAAATTTTAAACTTTCTCAGTTTAAACATTTGCTATGTTATCTATGTTCTATTGTGAATAAAATATTGGCTCATGTGATTTGAAAGTCTTTTAGTTTTCATTTTATTCAAATTTAAAAAACGTCCCAACTTTTCCGGAATTCGGGTTGTAGATGGAAACATAACTGGAGATCTCGTGCTGCTAATTAGCTTTTATAGATTATATAAATATATAATAAGAGAGTGTTAAAGTTGTCATTCAGAGTTGTCAGTTTGACATGTACCCTGCAAGAAAGGCATGCTGATAAAAATGTTCCCACTCACATACTGTGCACACATTCTCATTGTACTCAAGCTCCATGAAAACCGTTTGAATGACAGAAATAAACTAGAAATTATTTTTTTTTACACATTTAATATATCAAAAATATAATTTATGCATATGCATATTTTGGTATTTAATTAAACATAAATATTACCCATATATGGTAATATGGTAATATGGTAATTATAAGCAGGAATAGCGAAATTAGCTAAATAAGCAATCTGTTCTTGTGTTTGTGTCAGTGACAAACTTGCTTGTGCACTTTGTAAAATCATTAGGAGAAAATGAATTGCATTTGCTGGGTTCACACCAGGTGTGATACAGAATAAAAGCTCTTCTGTGAGTAGACCTCAGATTAGAGTGTGCTGGAAGCAGCAGCTCTATTTTAGGCCTGCCTGCATAGTTAAGTGCAGCTGTCACCAGCCAAGTGCTGGTACAAGGAATTTCGAAAGCCAGCCGAGTGAGAAGCCTGGAAGAATCATCTGTTTGCAGAAAACCGCTTGGCCTTCATGGTGTCAAGCAACAGACACAACTTCATCAATAATTTCATATGTGATAAAATAACCAAATCAAGCATGTGACATATTGATTAGACTGAATAATTTTAAACAGGCTGTAAAAAGAAAAGGCCAGCCTTGTTTTAAGAATCTCTTCACAAGAAGTGAAGATACAAGAAAAGAGAATGGCTAACATCTTGCATAGGATCTTTATTGACCATAAACGTACACAAATCACATAAGAAAGAAAATAAAATAAAAAGAAAGACATAAGAAAAATAAAAAGATAGACAACATTTCCCTCAGAGGAATAAATTCAGCCCCAAATAATTGTCCCTGCAGTGTAAAAGAATAAATAAAAGAGCACACCAGGTTCCATTTCACACAGGTTGTCACGCTACAAAAAGAAAGAAAAGACAATTTAAAAAAACATTATAAATGATTCTTTAAACAAACAAAAATGTCCTCAAAACATAAGATACAGATTTTTTTTATTTTTATTTGTATGTAGTGGAAAAATAAATATGAGAAATATCACCAAGGATATTGTTTGTAAGAGACTGGTCATTGTCGCTACACTTACCATTCACTCAATCTGATGATGATGATGGTGGTGGTGGTTATATCTTAAAGCCAAGTGCCCTCATGCATTCCTTGTGCGCTTCGATGAGATCGGTGCAGCTTTCTTCTCCCTTTTCAATTATGCTGCAATGAAGACAATAGTGTGTCATGACATCCTGCTAAAAATGTATAGGAAGGGTTTACCCAAAAATATAATTACAGTTATTTATTCAACCTCATACTGCTCCATTGGAACACTCAAGGAGAAACTGCTCCTGTGACAATACTACACAAGCACTTGTCTATTAGTGTACAAATAATATAAAGACTACTTTTATGGGGATGTGCATCCTTTCGAAAGTGTGAAAATCTCACTTCCTTGTTAAAGTAAAATACTAATCAGTGCAATCCTTCAAAACTTTTTTTTGTGCTTCACAAAATAAGTTAATGCAGGTTTGGGCAAGCACAAGAAATAACTATTTAAATAATGACTGACTTTGTAGGTATTTAAAGAGGAAGTTTACTAATAGCTCAAGGTCTTCTCACCAGGCGTCTCGTGCTTTCTTGGTCTCGGGACACGCACAGCATGGTTTGAGAGGTTTCTTCTGCTCTGTCCCCTCTAGAGCTGCTGAAGCCTCCACACTGGCTGCTGACAGGCTTGACATCTCCACTAACAAACGCTGTCCGAGGAAAAACAAAACGAGTAGGGGATATAGCATTTATAAGCTATAAACTTCCGTCTCAACGTAACATAAAGCCACCATGTTACTGGTTACATCATGTCCTCTGTCGTTCAACGTTTCGATTTAACACTAACGTTAGCTGTTACACCTCGCCTACACCTTACAAGTTGCTGTGTTTTATCGGATGTAAGACACATTTAAATCGTCAGGTAATTAAATAAAAACATATCTTTAACAAACTTGTACTCACTCTTAATGAAGTAGAGAGTGGTGTGCTCACGTGTGTCCTTCCTTACACAACCTCTTCTGTCAAACAGCACAACCCGTGAAAGCGGAAGTATGTCGTAACTTCCGACTCAGTACCTTTAAATAAAAAACAATTAAATTACCAACTAGGCTACGGCCATTAATTAACTAAATATGATTTACATCAGATACAGTTTACATTCACACACAGTTTAATGGCTAAAGTTAAATGAAACGCGATTCGATTTAAAATCAGGGCATAAAAACATGACGAACAATAAAACAAAATAAAAGTCTTGTACAAAATATAAGTCATTTAAACGTTTAGGTTTATTATTATTGTTTATGTTATCATAATATTATTTTATTATTGGTTACATTTTAAGTGTGTTCATTTTAATGCATATTTTAATAAAACTGTAATTACATACTTAATAGTTTAATCATATTGTCTCATGTTTCTAAATTATGTCAGATGATCGAGTGTTATAAACAATCTTTTGCAAAAGAAAATATGTTCATACTGATACAGCTTACTTCATGGATGATATATTCGATATTGAAGATAATAGTTTTTTTGTGACAATTATAGGTGTAATCCATCCAAGACTGTTGCTCTGTTTATTCAGAATTGGCTTATGTTTTTGTCAAGAACTGCTAAAAAGACACTAGACCTCAGCCCAGTTTTACATTCTGTACATAAGTGGGACTTCAAAAGAAGTGAAACATGGGCACATGTAGCTTTCATGTAAACCTTGCTTCTAATGCGTAACAGCTACGTCTCTGTATACAGAAAATAAAGTAATTTCAAGATTACATTGAGTATTTCCTTTGATAATCAACATAAATTAAAAAATCAATATTGATTATTGTAAGTGAGCTTTTAGGGCTGATTATTTTCATTACAATCTAATTTACATGAGGAGGGGAATAAATGTCAAAATTATAATCAGTCTACCTGAAACAGAACCCAAACCCCAAAGTAGCAAAAACAATGCTGTCTTGTATGCCTGTCACTGAATGTGCAACTTGCATCAAGTCTGACACATACTTGGGTAACAGCTTAAATTGCAAAATATTGTGTTGATAAATGTTTCTATTGCATTTTCTCTGCATTTTCTGCTATGTTCAGCATGCTATGAGCAGCAAAAATAGAACTTTTCAGTCATGACGTCGATTGTAGCCCAACACAGAACGCTAACTCAGCATGGATTCCCTCAGGCGTTCTACTGGGGTTTGGTATATTTTTGCTCATTTGTATGTGCTTAATTTAGCAGTTGATGAAAGGTGACTTTGCAGATTTTTTCTACAACATAAATTCAACAGCCATAATGTACCTCAAACATGAATTCAGAAAGTGCTGTGTCCGATTAATTACACATGATTTGTAAAACATGTAAACAGATGTGTAATTATTCAGAAAACAATTGCAGTGGTTCTGTCCCCCGTGGGACAGCCCCGCACACACACACACACACATATATATATAGAGAGAGAGAGAGAGAGAGAGAGAGAGAGAGAGAGAGAGAGAGAGAGAGAGGAAGTAGTTAAATATATGATTTTATGAGTTTTAGGCATATTGCCAATTGGTAATTAATATAATAATACTTATAAGTATGCCTTTGTATTATTTATATAACATTCTTGTTTTTTTAAGTTTCACAAATTAAATTGTTGCATGAAAGCATCATTTAGTATTTTAACTAGACAGAAGCTTCACAGAGAAGCTTGTTAATGACACCAGTGACTAGTCATGTTTTAATGAATTCAGTCACCCACTTGATAACTGAATGCAATGTGATATGTAGATTACAATGAATGGATGCAGTTTAGGTGTTTGTTGCCTTCTGAGAATGATCGGGTGACCCGTTGCATTACTTGAATACCACTTTGAAATTCAACACTGTAGTGACTCTCATAAACATAGGCTGCCATTGCAACACAATACTGTATTCAGTTTACTGGATATCTAGTGAGCTCCACCATTGTGATGTGGTAAGTTGCAGGTGTCTGTTTTTGATGTAAACACATCCACAACGAAAACACATTCCAGTTTCACAGCCGTACCTCTAAGTTAAACTCTGATTTCTCCAAAATTAAAAAGGCCTGCAAAAATAGATACCTGTATTCTGTCTCTTTCTGAAATAGCAAAATTATCTATGCACTCTTGAGTGTTCGTTAAAAAAGGACCTCTGTCATATCAGTACAGTCATTTACGCACAATAAGAGCGTAAGTAATTCTATCACCTCCCATTGTCAGCCTTGGCCACGGTTCTATCAGAACCATCTGTCTAGTTCAGATAACAATAGTTGTGATATTCAAAACCACCTTGTGTCAAAGAACCGCCCCGCGGTCCAGATGAGCTGAGCTGATGTGAGCGCGAGGCAGAGATACTGAATAGTTGATGAGACAATACTTAGTTTGACAGAGGAGGAAGAATGGAAATTCTGGAACTTATCTCCTTCCCCATTCTGGACCGAGCCAGAGAAATGTGATGGAAAATTACTCTGTGCTTGTGCATGTGCGCACATGAGAGAGAGAGAGAGAGAGAGAGAGAGAAAGAGAGAAAGCAAGAAAGCAAGAGAGCGCGCGTGAAGACGATGAAGAAAAGTGGATGAAATAGTCAGCATAAAAGAAAGTCCAGAAATAAAGTTATCAGTGAGGCACTGCGAGAGATGTTAGAGGTGTTTCAGTGATCACAGTGCTTAGTCAGTGCCTGGAAATGCAGCATCTCGCACCTGAGAATCACAGGCGCTTCTGTTGGAGCAGCTGGAAAAACCTCCTGCTGCCGCAGCTGAACAGACGCTCGCTGTATGTCTACGGCAGTGAGGTGGCTGTGGAGAAGGAGTGCATTAGACAGAAAGAGGAAGGCGTGTTGGTCATCCATCCCTTCAGTCGTTTAAGGTACTGTACACTTAACCTGTCCTGGTGTTTTTACTTAGTAGGCTAGTGTTGTTGTTGTTGTTGTTTCTTTGTTTTTCTTTTTTTACATTTTATTTTATTTTACACTTTTAAAATCAAAATAATAAATAAAATATAAATATAAATGTACTCAAATTTAATAAAAACTTAAAATGAAATATATGTTATAAACTAAAAAATACTAATGTGTTTTGAAATGAGTCATCCAAAAATGCCATCTTGCAACTCTTGTTCTTATTTTCGCAGGAGTTATTACATCATGTGTATGGTGGCCATAACATTTCTGAATCTAATTGGCATTCCGATGGAGATTGCCTTTCTGGATGGTAACAGTGGAGTAGGTTGGGAGGGTTTTAACGTGTTCTCAGACACTCTGTTCCTGATTGACGTGGGGCTTAACTTTCGCATGGGGATCATTAAAGATGACAGTGAGGTAAGCATTAGCCATTACAAATAGCAAATTGCTTAAACTTCTCCAGTGAGTCATTCATTGTGTTATACAGGGAGCCATTCTGGATTTGAAAAGCATTCGACAACACTATTTGAAAAGCTGGTTTATACCTGATGTGGTAGCAGCATTCCCAGTTGGTTACATACTTCTTATTGCGGTAATGTGCCTTTTTCTGCAAAAAATCTTTTGGCTGTATTGAAATTGCATAGCTCTAAATGGAAAACATGTGTTTTGTGCCCTTGTCATGCTAGGACCTGCAATACCACAGTGACTCTCCCTCATCCAGAGCAGGCAAAATGATGCGCATCTTGATGTTTGTGAGAATCCTCAGTCTTGTCCGCCTGCTGCGTGTGTCAAGGCTTGTTAGGTTTTTCAATGAGGTGGAGAGAGTAAGTAATGAATTGCCTGAACATGTGGAACTGACCTTATCTTCATGAGAAAACACTGAATATATTGTTTTATAAGTCATCATTCAGAAAATGTTTTTTTTCTTTGAATAATGCTTTTGATTGTTCTAACCATATAGGTTTCAAATGCCAACTTGGAGGTGGTGAGGGTGTTCCTGAGAATCTTGTCATTATTTATGATGATTTTCCTGCTGTGCCACTGGAATGGCTGTATTCAGTATTTTGTGCCCATGCTTGAGGAGTTTCCCTCAGACTGCTGGGTTAGAAGAGAGAATCTAATGGTAAGTGTCTGAGCAGCATATTCCCATAAACAGCATTCCCACACTAATGGGAATATCACTGAATTCTAAAAAATTTCTTGCAAGGCCTGGAAATATCATGGAAATTAATCATATTTTATACACTCATGAACCTTTTTAATATATCTTTTCTAGATATGCTCTAGAAAGTAGTCTGAAATCGTGTATATTATTCTATGAACACTATAACAACAATATTACAGAAATAACAGTACTCAAGTCCTCTGAGGTAATTTTCACTGCTATTATTATTAACTGAGCTGCAATGCTGCGATTAATCAATTAGAATCAGAAAAAAGGTACAAAAGCTGTCACTGGTGTAGTATCCTTTCAAAATGTACTTATATGTATATACAACTTTTGTACCTTTTTTTTCTGAGAGTGTTTTGCAATTCAGAGTGTGTTTAATTTATTTTATGGTTTTAATGTATACAAATAAAGTATTAATGTCAACACTTTGTGTTGTGTAATTTGTCAGAATGCCACAGTGGGAGAGAAGTACTCTTTTGGAGTCTTTCGGGCCCTTTCTCATATGACTGCAATATCATACGGTTCCTCTGACACACCCACAAGCAAGGAGTATACTTTTGATCAGCTGATTTAGCAAAATGTTCATTTTATGCCACAACAATCACAATGCACAACTGAAATCTTCTTTTAATACCTAATGGGTTTTGTTTGTGTTTTGTTTTTTTCAGATGAGGTTGAGCTGTGGATAGTCATGACTAGCATTGTGTCTGGAGCCATCATGTACACGGTGATGGTCGCCAACACTGCTGCAATGATGACTGATGTGGACATAACAGCAAGAGCATACAAGAACAAGGTGCGAAAAAAACAAATATACTGCTAAAGCAACATATTAGATTGTTATTGGGGATGCCATTCACATTTTCTCTTTTTTGTTCTGTTTTGTGCTTGTTTTTACATAGATGAATCATCTGGAAGATTATATGACTTTCATGAAGCTTCCCAAAACCCTTCGTATGCACATCAGCAACTACTTTCAGGCTCGTTATGAAGGGAAATGGTATGATGAGAAAGATGTCCTGAAGTGGGTATCTTCATCTCTCAGAGAGGTACTGCTCACTTTTGGAACTGGTTATTTCAAAGATGTTTTGATCATGCTTTTAATAGTAAAACAGCGTTTTTATAGTTTAATGATCGTTCGAATGGATTTGTTAGGAAATTCTGAAGACCATGTGCTCGGCCCATGTGAGAAAAGCTCCCTTTTTCCGGAACTGTGATATAAACTTCGTCAATGCCATTCTTCTGGAGCTGCAGTATGAGGTTTATCAGGAGGGTGACATCATCATCCGCCAGAACGCTCCTGGTGACCGCATGTTCTTCATCGAGCACGGGCAGGTCCTTGTGGAGAAAGAGTTTTTCCATAGGGAACTATGTGATGGACACTACTTTGGAGGTTTGACTCGAGTCACGTTGCTTTGTCAATGCAATGTCTGTTTTGACTATATGGAGTCTGTGTTGTTTGTAATACTCATGTCTTAAAACAACTTATTAGTAAGCTGTGTAAAAGGGATTGTTCAGTTAAAAATTCAGCCATCATTTACTCAGCCTCAGGTGGTTTCAAACCTGTTTGAGTTTGTTTCTTCTGTTGAATAATGATTCTCCTTCTCTTTTCCAGAGTCATGTCTCTTAACAACAGGAAGGCATTTGGCCACAGTACAAGCTCTGACTATCTGTCAGCTTTTTTCCTTGTCGGTGGACTCCTTTCATTCTGTTCTGAAGGACTATCCAGACATCAGAAGGGACCTGGAGACATTTCAACTGGATAAAGACATTTTGTTATGTTGAGAAAGTATGTTTTAGTTCTATCAATGACACGATTTTGGAGCACAACTTTTAGTTGATTTAACACTTTTAGTGGAAGCATATATTTGTCAGGATTCTCAACAGAGGGTTCAAGGGAACAGCATTTATTTGAAAGAGAGATTTTTTGTTACATTCTAAATGTCTTTACTACCATCTTTGAATGATTAAAGTATACATTTATATAAAAAGAAATGTAACTGACCCAAAACTTTTGAATAGTAGTGTTTATTATGTTAGGTAAATCTTTTCTTTTTCATATATATAACACGCTACTACCCAATAAGGATAACTAAGGATGCAAGATCTTAAAGCATCTCTATTTTGCATCTCTTTTTTAATTGGTAGATGGCTACACCTTCATCAAGCCACTTCTGCAGCTTCCTCAGCTTGCACTTTGCCAAATTTGCTTTACTTGGATCTTTGTTTTTATTGGCATAGATTTCCAGAAGTGGTTTTTGAATATTCTGTTCCAGGTGGTGGATGCATCCTTAAGTATCCTCTTGTTCTACAGCGTACAACGACCTGTCAGAAAATGGGCTTTGTAAAGCCAATAAAGTCTGACTTGGCAACCACATTGGAATGGGATTCCTCTGAGAACACTGATTTTAGACCGTTTGTAGGCCACCTTCTCAAGCTCCTCCCCTCGCTGCTATACTACTTTCCAAATGCACACAGGAGGACGCACAGGTCAAAGCTTAGCATAACCTCATCTCAATGTCATGCTTTTAGGATCTCTGCCGCTTGCTCCTCGAGTAGGTATATGCTTGTCTGCACCCCGAAGATCTGCCTCTGTACATCTTCCTCTGAAGAATCCAAAACAGCACCCACTGGTGGCCTTCATTTTCCTGTAGAGGGCATCTGACCAGGTCCTCGTTGTACAGTAGGTCAGTAGGTTCTATGATTAAAAACAGATAATAAATTGATAAATTTAGGCAATTTTTTTCAACTTCTAATGTAGTACGCTAATTTTTACTTTAAGTATGTCACAAAAGACAGTGGATCATTCCTAAAAATCAGCACAGAGGATGTACAAATTATGTCGGGGCCTAGAAACCCCCCCACCATATTTTACATTTAAAAAAAAACAAATCTTTTTTTTTTTTGGGGGGGGGGGGGGGGGGGGGTCATAAAATTATCCAAAGAATGTATTGTAGCTCTGTTTAAAAAATGTTTGCAAAAGTCATATTTTAAAAGGATGTTAATAAAATATTCCTGAATAAACAAAGTTTGTTCTTATTTTTTCTTCTGAAAACAATTTGTGAAGATGGCGTTTTTGTGTTTTTCAGTCACATATGTTGACAATTAGTTCCATACTGTACATTCTAACTAAATGACAAACTTATTGGCCAATCAAAGTTTTGGGATACTTAAACACTTTCTCTACTCTGTCATAGACATATTTTTAAGAACATGATTCAATTGATTCAATGAGTTTTTAATGTTCAGTCCTTTAATTTGAACTCTGTTTATCTTTTTAAACTTTTTTTTTAACTATTTGTCATTTAACTTTTTTTAAATGGATGGAAACATTCGGTTTATTTAGTTAATAAAACCAGAAGGAATATGAAACGTATATTAAAAGAAATCTGTACCACTGAAACTAAACGAAGCATACAGAACATGGAGATATCCTGTCATGACTATTGTGCTAATGTAGGGGCAGTAGCCTTGAAGCCTAGGATCAACTGAATTGTCCTTTGTTCTTCAATTGTGAACCGAGGAGTAGGTCACTGGTCAAATAATATACATAAACAATTAGACAAAAATCAATTATTGTAATTAAACAGTTATTCAAAGAAAAACTATATGCATTAATGTTTGTATTTGGGTGATATTTTTGATTGTTTTTAGACAAAGATCTGAGAGTGAACATTGTCACTAAACACCACTTCCTTTTTTGGAAACTTGATGGACATAAATGTTAAACTACTTTGATTTACACCTTTTTTTTTTTTTTTTGTGACAAGGAGCTATTTAAATAAAACTAGCGATTGTTTGGAGATTTTTTATTTTTTTAATTGACCACACCCTGCTGTAGGCCCCTATAGAGTGTGTTGACTGAAATAAGTTTCTGAATAAAGTTTTTGTTTTTGGAGAATCATAATATCTCTTATTTGTTGTATTTGAGCACGACAGGAATGCCCTCTGGTTACACATAAAACAAATTCCATAATTTCCATCATGTTTGGAACATTTCCTAATTTCACTTCCAAATTTTTTGTTGTACTTAATCTTTTTTTAATATTTTTATACTGTCATCATTTGTAAAGTATATATATATATATCTAATAAACCACAATATCTTTAAGGTATTATGCGATTTTATGCTGAACTGAATGTGCTCAAGAACGTGCTTATTCTTATACTTGTTATTGTACACTTTCCATATTAGCTGGACAGTCCAAAACAGTTACACCTGATTTTTATAATGCATAGGCGCGGGAAGTGGGGATGCTGAGGGTACCCCCTGTATTTTTCTGTGGGCAACTGTTTAACTGTTGGGGGGAAAAAACTGGCGTCTATTTTACACTAAAAAACAGTCCAAATACCTGGTACTGACAGGCTGAAGAAACAATATGAGAAGTATGGCTACAGACCACGAATTACAAGACAGGGAAATACAGGTAAATATTTATTACTTCTGAGAATTTTCACATCCTGGTGCTGCTTCTGCTTGGCTTGATAGATTATCTTTAACTGATGATTACATAGAAATTTTTGTTTGATATAAGTTTATGCTTTGCCTTGATTCATGTTTATTTCACTGGAAATGTTTTTTTTTTAATTCACTCACTATTATAGAGATGAATGGTAGAAAAGAGGCTGAAGAGCAGGCAGAGAGAGATGCAGCAGAGGAAGATGAAGTGATGGGAAAAGGGATTTGTGAAGAGGCTCAGCAGTCTGAGACACCTGAGAAGATGCAACCACTTGTTGACCAGCTGCGGACCCCAAAGCTCTCCGATTTTGGGCTGTCTGTGCTCCAGTTCCAAAGAGTGCTTGGTGAAGCAGAGCCGCCTCACAGTGCTGCTCCTGTCCCAGCTGTGGCTCTGTCACCACCACCATTTGTCATGAACATGCATCCACTGTAGCCAAAGACACCCAAGTGCTCGCTGTGTACAGGTGCTGGTCATATAATTAGAATATCATCAAAAAGTCGATTTTATTTCACTAATTCCATTCAAAAAGTGAAATTTGTATATTATATTCATTCATTACACACAGACTGATATATTTGAAATGTTTATTTATTTAAATTTTGATGATTATAACTGACAACTAAGGAAAATCACAAATTCAGTATCTCAGAAAATTAGAATATAACAAGACCAATATAAAGAAAGGATTTTTAGAAATCTTGGCCAACTGAAAAGTATGAACATGAAACGTTAGAGCATGTACAGCACTCAATACTTAGTTGGGGCTCCTTTTGCCTGAATTACTGCAGCAATGCGCCATGGCATGGAGTCGATCAGTCTGTGGCACTACTCAGGTAAGAGCCTAGGTTGCTCTGATAGTGGCCTTCAGCTCTTCTGCATTGTTTGGTCTGACATATCACATCTTTCTCTTCACAATACCCCATAGATTTTCTATGTGGTTAAGGTCAGGCGAGTTTGCTGGCCAGTTAAGAACAGGGATACCATGGTCCTTAAACCAGGTACTGGTAGCTTTGGCACTGTGTGCAGGTGCCAAGTCCTGTTGGAAAATTAAATCTGCATCTCCATAAAGTTGGTCAGCAGCAGGAAGCATGAAGTGCTCTAAAATGTCCTGGTATACGGCTGTGTTGACCTTGGACCTCAGAAAACACAGTGGACCAACACCAGCAGATGACATGGCACCGCAAACCATCAGTGGCTGGAACTTTACACTGGACCTCAAGCAATGTGGATTGTGTGCCTCTCCTCTCCTCTTCCTCCAGACTCTGGGACCATGATTTCCAAATGTAACGGATGTGAACAAACACACTCACACGTGGGTTTCCTTGTGCTTGCCTTTATCCACAGCAGCGACACTCAAATCTGCTGGAGTACAGCCAAACTTGTATGATTCATATTAAACATATACTATAAAAGTATACATGAAAACTGAAACAATATCCCTGTAATTAATAATACAGTGTACTCATACAGGACAATAATTCGATAACAAGAAAACACCAATTGTTAACATTTATAACTAAAACAAGGAAGCAACATATCTTTTGGAAATAAAATGGCACAAATCACTTTGGCTGAAGATAAACTACTGCAGACATTCAAGACTAGAAAAATAGAAATTACACATTCACTCAACTCATAATACAAATAATTGTCATAATGTTGAGACATAGACAATAACCGCTCTAATTGAACTCGTTCACACTGGTGTGACGCATGTGGAAATTCAGTACATATTATAACAACCTCAACAATCGTGTTAAAGCGTTAAATGGATTCAATATACTATCAAATACATGTATGAAAGAGATTGCATCGAAAAGATCCACTTAAAACATTTCATTATTACAATTAATCTGTTAATGAGTTCGAGCGTGAAAAAAATCATACATACCCACAGAAGCGACACTCAAATCTGCTGGAGTACGGCAAGAGAAGAGCGACAAAATACATAGCCACAGGAGGGGAGCCTTTGAACACCAATGAATTTAACCAAATGCTTATTTTATGAAATTCACACATCAAAACTCTTAAATTAAGTACTCTTTTTAACCTTGTTACACAAAGGAAATGCAAAATTTACTTTCATCAGAGAACATAACTTTGGACCTCTCAGCAGCAGTCCAGTCCTTTTTGAAGCCAGACGCTTCTGACGCTGTCTTTTGTTCAAAGGTGTATGGAGGAATTATTGAGTCAGATTATAAACTAAAAGTCTAAAACTAAAAGCCTTAAACCAAATCTAAAAATCTAAATTTGAAACTTAAAGTCCAAGTCGAAAATTAATTTGGTATTTAGGATTGGGCATTTGGTATTTAGGATAGGGCATTTTGTATTTGGGATTCGGCATTTGGTATTTAGGATAGGGCATTTTCTATTTAGGGTTGGGCATTTGGTCATTTAGCCATTTAGGATTTAGGATTGGGAATTTGGCTATTTAGGATTGGGCATTTAATCATTTAGCCATTTAGGATTGGGGATTTGAGGATTTAGGATTGGGCATTTGAGGATTGAGGATTGAGGAGTGTATGCAAATTAGGAGGCGTGGCCCAAATACTGGAGGTTGGGTTTGAAATGGCTGGTGCGCAGAGGCACCTTATGGACAGCAGAGGGAGCTCCCAGTGCTAAGGAGCAGACTAATGAAAGTAATGTAATTGTAATGTAATTCTGTTTCTGTAATGAAACAGAGCGAGTGAGTGGCTTGAGCGAGGACTGTGTGATAACTTCAACTTAATGACAGCTTTGTAACATTTGTGGCCTCAAACACAAAGTCACCAGTGAAAGGAGGGCTATCGGTCTGATGACGAGAAAGCAGCAGACAGTGCAGCAGGTAAGATGCTAACATTAGCTACTAGTTATATAAGCTGAAATTGCTAACATGCTTTAGTAGGGTATTATTATATTGGGACATGCTGTTTTGTTTTTTTAAACTGCGGTTAACCCCTCTGACATTAGTAGATACACTCCTTTCACATTGCCACTAGATGGTCTTGTTTCTGTTTTTTTTTTTGTGAGAGAAAATAAATTTGGCTTGTTCGACTTGAACCGGCGCTGCACACTGCAAGACTGATCGGTTTATGAAATCAAAGTACTCGAGAGCGATTCAAAAGCATAAGGAGCGTCTACTCTCTTTGATGTCATATGTCGTGTGTGTATGTATATACTCAGACCGGCCCGTCTGGCACCAACAACCATGCCATGCTCAAAATTGCTTAAATCACCTTTCTTTCCCATTCTGACATTCAGTTTGGAGTTCAGGAGATTGTCTTGACCAGGACCACACCCCTAAATGCATTGAAGTAACTGCCATGTGATTAGTTGATTAGATAATTGCATTAATAAGAAATTGAACAGGTGTTCCTAATAATCCTTTAGGTGAGTGTATACATATATACATACACACACGACATATGACATCAAAGAAAGTAGACGCTCCTTATGCTTTTAAATCGCTCTCGCAGTACTTTGATGTCATAAACCGATCAGTCTTGCAGTGTGCAGCACCGGTTCAAGTCAAACAAGCCTAATTTCTTTTCTCTCACAATCTTTATAAAATATATATAGGCTATATAGCAAAAAAAAAAATCAGAAACAAGACCATCTAGTGGCAATGTGAAAGGAGTGTATCTACTAATGTCAGAGAGGTTAACCGCAGTTAAAAAAAAAAAAAAAACAGCATGTCCCAATATAATAATACCCTACTAAAGCATGTTAGCAATTTCAGCTTATATAACTAGTAGCTAATGTTAGCATCTTACCTGCTGCACTGTCTGCTGCTTTCTCGTCATCAGACCGATAGCCCTCCTTTCACTCGTGACTTTGTGTTTGAGGCCACAAATGTTACAAAGCTGTCATTAAGTTGAAGTTATCACACAGTCCTCGCTCAAGCCGCTCACTTGCTCTGTTTCATTACAGAAACAGAATTACATTACAATTACATTACTTTCATTACATATGCTCCTTAGCACTGGGAGCTCCCTCTGCTGTCCATTTGGTGCCTCTGCGCACCAGCCATTTCAAACTCAGCCTCCAGTATTTGGGCCACGCCTCCTAATTTGCATACACTCCTTAATCCTCAATCCTCAAAGGCCCAATCCTAAATCCCCAAATCCCCAATCCTCAATCCTAAATGGCTAAATGATTAAATGCCCAATCCTAAATACCCAAATTCCCAATCCTAAATCCCCAAATGCCCAATCCTAAATCCTAAATGGCTAAATGACCAAATGCCCAACCCTAAATAGAAAATGCCCAATCCTAAATACAAAATGCCCAATCCTAAATACCAAATGCCCAATCCTAAATACCAAATTAATTTCCGACTTGGACTTTAAGTTTCAAATTTAGATTTTTAGATTTGGTTTAAGGCTTTTAGTTTTAGACTTTTAGTTTATAATCTGACTCAATAATTCCTCCATAAAGGTGGCTTGACATGTGAGAAATGTGAGAGCTGAAACCGATGTCTAGCATACGTGTGTGCGTAGTGGTTCTTGAAGCACTGACTCCAGCAGCAGTCCACTCTTTGTGAATCTCCCCCACATTTTTGAATGGGTTTTGTTACACAATCCTCTCCAGGATGTGATTATCCCTATTGCTTGTACACTTTTTTTCTACCACATCTTTTCCTTCCTTTCGCCTCTCCATTAATGTGCTTGGACAAAGAACTCTGTGAACAGCCAGCCTCTTTTGCAATCACCTTTTGTGTCTTGCCCTCCTTGTGCAAGGTGTCAATGGTCGTCTTTTGGACAACTGTCAAGTCAGCAGTCTTCCCCATGATTGTGTAGCCTACATTACTAGACTGAGAGGCCATTTAAAGGATTTGCAGGTGTTTTGAGTTAATTAGCTGATTAGAGTGTGGCACCAGGTGTCTTCACTATGAACCTTTTCACAATATTCAAATTTTCTGAGATACTGAATTTGAGATTTTCCTTAGTTGTCAGTTAAAGTCATCAAAATGAAAAGAAATAAACATTTGAAATAGATCAGTCTGTGTGTAATGATTGAATATAATATACAAGTTTAACTTTTTGAATGGAATTAGTGAAATAAATCAACTTTTGGATGATATTCTAATTATATGACCAGCACCTGTATGGACGAGAATGCTCTGACTTCACTACTAGAGGGAATTTGGTATCTCTGAGTATACCATGTGCTGGAACAATGACTTTACCATGGATTTGTTCAACAAAACAAAAGTATGCTGCCTACTATATTTGGGTGTGAATATCACATCACAAGCATTCAGTTTAATAAGATAAATTTAATGCAGCTTACACAAAATAGCATAGTTAAATTGACATTTTTAGGAGCAAAAGACTTTACTACTCACATTTTGCACTTATTTTTGAAATGAATATATAATATTTTAAACTCATTAACTTGATTTCTCTGCATGGAAAAGTATTTTGCACTCATCAAGGCTGCATTTATTTGAGCAAAGATACAGTGAAAACAGTAATATTTTGAATTTATATATTTTTTCCTGTTATGGATTAACTGAATTTTCAGCAGCCATTGTTCTAGTCTCCAGTGCCACATGATTTATCAGAAATTATTGTAATATGATGATTTTTGTGCTCAAGAAACATTTCTTATCGGTGTTGAAAACAGTTGTGCAGCTTAATGTTTTTGTGGAGACAATCTTTTTTTCAGGACTCTTTGATGAATGGAAAAATTTAAAGAACTATACTTATAATTTTTTACTCTCACTTCTGGTCAGTTTAATGCATCCAGTATTTTTTTCTTATTGATCAGAATTTTGAACCGTAATGTATGTATATTTAGTGCATAATGTGTGTTGTGCCTTTACCAGTGAAAGAACAGAGAATGGTCAGAAACCCTCTCATGTTTTCCCTGCTTTGTCTTCTGTGCCTAACAAAGGTCTTGCCAATGGTAAATAATATCGACTGTTGTTTTCTTAATATTAAGAATAGTTGTTAACCCACATGGAGTTTTTAATAATTTATTCTGACACTATTACACTTAGTCCCTGTAATCCTGCAGTTATATTTGTGTGTTAACAATGTTACAAAAGATGCATGCTCGCTTTTTTTTTTTCAGGTTCCCCCTTTTTTATTTGCATGTTTGTGTTGAAATATTTCAGAGAGTCTGGAATCCCCAGAGCCTCCTGCATTTTGCACCCCAGGATTTAAGATTGAGAAACACAGCATCACATCCTCTCCACTACTGAAAGGAAAGAAGAATGATCTTGATTCTCCTCTTCGCCCTAATAACTCCCCTTCTACACCAGAGCTCCCTGCATTTGAAACACCTTTTGTCAGCAAGCTATTAAAAAAGGTGTAATGTGCTCCTTTACTTATTGCTTTAGTTACTAACATAGACTACCACAAGAGACTTAACTAGTAATACATGAAATCATAATCACATATAATACCAGTAAAATAGTGTAATGGTTTCACTCATTCACTGCAATTACTGTTTCAACGGATGACAGGCAGGAAGAAAACGATAGACACAGGGCATCACAGGAGGACAGCTTTCACCTAGCAGATCTCACAGAGTTCCTCCATTTGATGCTCCAGAAATGGCAAAAATGCAGTATGAGCCAATACCCGATATGCCAAACTTGCAGTCCCTTTTTGGGAGTTCTCTTGCTTTCGTAAGTAATCATATATCCTTCAATCTTTAAAATGGTAGCATACCCTAGTTTTGATGCTAAACATTATAAATAAAACAGTGTCTAGTTTCCTTTATTGAGATGCAATTGTTTGCCCTTCCTTTCACTCTGAATAGAAAAATGCATCTGATGATGCTTCTGGGAAGAAGATGGGGGCAGATCACATTAGACCTGAAGCAGACCCCTGTCCCAATGCATGAAAATGGTTTCAACCAGGATTGTTGTTTTGCAACTCCAAAAGTTAGAGTGAAGTTCCTTACAGAGCCATGCACACCAGAGATGCCAACCCGTTCTCATCTCAGATATAAGTTCAGACACTCAGGATATTTTTAAAGTGAGTCACTATCTTGTAATGTTTAAATGGCAATATTGCAAATTAGACATTCATTCTGTCAAACCAAAAAATATTGTATTTTTTTAGTGCAAGTCTTAAGGACTTACTTCTGGATCTCTGCTGCAGACCGTGAAACCTGGATTTCAAAAAGTGCAACCAAGAGAACAGAAGATTGTAGTCATAAAGTGATTCTACTGACATGAATTAGTTTGTAAATGCAAACCTTTAAACAACCTAGAAATTATACTTTATAAAGAGAATTAAAAAAAAAACTGTCATTGACGGTTAAGCAAATGGTATTGACTACATTGAAATAGGTTTAAAAAATTTTTAGACTAAATTATGAAATTATACAATTATCCAGGTATGGAATACAAAATGACATTTTCATATTTGATAAATATAAAATAACAGCTGCTGCACTAATGCCACATTTTTTAGGGACACTACATTTCAAGAACAGTTTGCAATACAGGCAAGATGGTCGAAATTCTAAAGCCAAAAAAAATGACTGGTTTATTCAAAAAGTCTTAATGAATGTTTACACAAGACAAGATACTGAAAAAAAAAAAAAGATTTATTCAAGATTTTATGGGAATCATGGAAACAGGACTAAACTTAAAAAGGTAGACCTGGAATAAAACCCCATGAAGAACACAAAATATATGAAAAAAAATCTATCAAACTTCCAATCCTCAAGATATGCCCCATCCTGCAGCTGGAGATTGACCTTCCTACAGAGTTTAGTTCTGACTTGAACACTTGAATCAGCTAATCAAACCTAATTTAGGGTTTGAACTGAAATCTACAGGAAGGCAGATTTCCAGACATTCTCCACGTTTGTTTAAATGCATGCGGTCTTGTTTCAGTAGGGTCTCATGCGTCCTTGGAGAGGTGGTGCACGGTTAGGCGGAGTGATGGCGATGTCAAGGTAATCTCCGATCTGAAAGCGTTGAGACTGAAGCGTCATGGCGTCATCTGCACCTTTACGTCCCGAAACAGTATTGCCAATCTCCTTAACCCTACAACAAAACCAGACAGGTTATTCTCCTTACCAAATCTAAGCTGACCACATTGAACAAAAAACTCATGTATACATTACCTGTACATCTGTCGCTTAGGGTCTGGGTAAACTATTGCAAACCCAAAATGTGTTCCTTTCTTTCGAGCTTCGGGATACACTTCCTTCACTAGGCTTGTCAGTTCCTTCAAAGTAGCGTCCATCCTGTAACCAATGCAGATACAATTCAGGGTCATACGGTTTACTTCAGTTTTATTAAATGCAAAGTTTAAACCTACCAGGTGTAAATCTGAAGCTCACTAGAAGGTACATTCCCCCGAGCAAACTCGTCCATGCGATGATGCCTTCCGTTGTTAGTGGTGAACACTCGGAGAAGAAGAGGGCATGTCTGCGGAAACACGCAGAGTTTAATAACAGTCTTCCTCGAAACACATCCAACAGACGGTGGTGAATATGTACGTCTTCATAATTGATAGTGCAGATGAGGTGAAATGTGTTTGCTGTATGCGTTCTTTATCTGAGTTTCAGATGTTCTATACTTAAAGTTTTTAATATATTTATTATATACTATATTTCAAACAGACATAAAAAATTCTTATAATTTGCGTTTAAGACTCTGAATTCTTAAATGTGTAACACTAGTTCGATTTGCAAATTAGCTTAGCATGCAAAGACGCTTCGTTTGTTGCTTGAATATTGAGGAGCAAAAGTAAAGAAAAACAAACCTTCTCTCTGTCCACTGGCTTTTCTGGCTCTTTTTTGATTTCCTCTTGGGTGACCCTTGATTCCACAGCCATTGTAGTCCAATATTGTTAGAAAGCAAGTGATGAATCGCTGTTCACGACGCCTGTTAATCAGCGAGCGCGGCGCGGTGAGATGACATCACCACAGCAGGCAGCCAACCGATGACGGCCAGTCAAATGACGACACACTCGCGGCGCCTACTCTACCCCCACCGCCATTTTGGGAGTCAGATTGTAAATATCATAGACATCATTGTTGATACAGTTTGCATTATAATTAAGAAATAAGTGTATTCATGTTGTGTTTACAGGAAAACAAGTGAAAAATTCTAGATCCCCAGAATATGTTCCTTCCACTTTCACTTCAGCACCGCTGTCGCCAAATATGAAGGAAGCAAGTGCCTGTGAAATGTATGATGAACAAGAGGCACTAGTGAAAGCAACCAATGCTTTGCTCTTCCTGCAAGGACAAGGATGTTTCTTGGAGGACCATGGCCAGACTAGAAGTCAAGAACAGCCAGAAAGTATTTCCTCTACACTAAGCAGTTGTGATGAACAGGATGATAAGACAGAAGATGTAGAAGAAGAATAAATCTCAAGTTTAAACCAAATGGGTAGCCCAGTCAAAAACATTCCCCCTGACTATGTGTTACAATGAAATTTGCCAGAGTGGACAGGATGGAGAAAATTTCTCACTGGTTGGCACACTTTCAGATAAAGCGGATGTTCATAGGCATGTTGGGAAGGTAATAAACATGGCCAAGAGAAGATATTCTATGTTGACCAGCCCGGTGGAGAGTCCCTTTACAGTTGTAGATTGCACTTCCAATGTGAGCACTTTTTATAAGATAGTGCAGGTTGCCTGTGCCTTGAATAACCTGTGTATTTCTGCTGCACCCCTGGAATGGGCGTTCATATTTGCCACACTTTTGCAAATGCACCTTTATTGTTTCACAATTTTAACAGATGACTTTTGTTTGTTTCTGTTGTCAAAAGAGGGATCTGAACTCTTCTAAGAACATTTATCCAACCTAAGGACTAGTTCATACCAAACATATTCATCAGGCAGTTATCTGGGCAATCTTCTAGAATTTTTACATAAGGAAATTGCTTAGTCTTTAGGCTGACTTTGTTGATGCTTTGGTTTGATAAAGACATTCCATCCATAGTTAAAATGTAATTTACTGTTGTTGAGAGTGGAGCATGTATGCTGAGAATTTAAAATATTCAAGGCACGAAAGAAAGCAGAAAGAAAGAAAGCAACTGTCGGAGACAGTTGTATTTTGACATTAGCTGCCCTTAAGTTCCAGTACCAATGCCTTTGTCCTTGCGATGCCTATACCATTTTTATTTATTTTTTGTTTTTATATAGATATACACTATATTTTTACATGAATCCAGAAGTACTTTGTTCTTTACTTTTTTTGTCACTACCATGTAATGTGAACGTCAGAATTACAGTTATTTGCATTGCTATGTGATAATTGTAGTGTTAAATCAACATTTAGTAACATAAAGTATAGCATGATATACTCACTCAGAATTTTGACCATCGCACGTTATTGTGCTGTTATTGTTTGTGAAGGTGATGAATCTAGCTTATGTTGAATTTTCCATTTTAGTTATTACTCATATGTGAAGTTCACCACCACGTCTTTAATCTAATGTAGCACCCTGCTGTATAACATGTGAACATTGTAATTGGTACTTGTAATTGGACATTCTTATGAATGTCTTCTTTATTCCATGAAAAACAAGAAGTTATGATATGCTGTACTCCATCTAAAACTATTCTAATGGCATTTTGCTTATATCATTACGATGCATTTAAAGGGTATACAAAAGGTATAAAAAGTTTACCAATAATAGTAGCACATAAAATGTATGTGTTCTCATTCATTTGCATTTTAGCAGAAAATTCTGATGTTGATTAAATGTATGTGTGGCTTATACAATTCATGTTTCACGGTCATTCATCAGAACGTGTTTAAATCTTGTAAGCCGAGTGTTTTGTCTGCCCTTTTGTTTGTGTGATTTCCTTTAGGACTTAAGACTACGATGACTCATTGATTAAATGACACAATTCAACAACCTGGTTAATGAGGAGTCCACTGAAGAATCTGAAAACAAGTTATTTAAATATTTTATAATAACTTCATTAATAATCATTATCATAATGAGATGTAATGTCTAAGCGAACAACACAAGGCTAGTACATTAATCCGTCAATATTTTCCTTTTCCAGTGATTACATCTGTTAGCTTGCATCAGATCAGGATCTCGTTGTCAGTGCAGGAAGCCCCGCCCAGGGTATGTGCAGTGCTGACGTACACGGCTGTCTCACGTGACTCCTCTGGAATGTTAACAATGCAGTAAGTGTTCCAACTTTGTACTGCATTCTAATTCTGCCGTGAGTGGCGAGAAAATGGAGGACAATCCCAGGATATTATTCACTGTGTGCTTTTTATGAGAGGACATCGAAGGACGATCCTTGGGCAACAAAACTCCAAACAGACAATCTACAACTTTACTGAAGTTTAAATCAGTTCCTTGGATTAAGGTACCACTTGAATCACATGGTGAGTCGCTTTAAAGCTTTAGAACTTTTTTTAAAACGCTGGGCATTGGTAGTTTTAAGGGATGTTTATATTCGATTTACGCTGGCAGCTGGCATGTCTTTCGAAAGTGTCGGGAGGAGGTTGTATTTGTCATTTAAAGCGAGATCCGAGTGAATCGCACGTTCTCCAGCGCTGGAATGCGGACTCGCTCCCGCGGATCTGCGCTCCTTCGCTCCAGTCCCTCACAGCGCTGGAGCCTCTAGGCCCCTGCTACTTTATTACGCCTTAAAGATACTTTGTGTCTATGAAAGCATTTTGAAAAGTTACTGTTTGTTCATCTGATGAGAATAATGTGAGATCGTGTACGTAAAAACTTTTTTGGAAGATTCTTTAAACCTCGATTTTACAGCAGGTAATGAAGACGTGTGATAAAACGAAATATTTAACGAAACTCACCCTAACAAATATTATACGTTTACTAGTATTAACACCGAACTACGTTAGAATTATCTTTAATATGATGAAATGTCGTGTCGGCTGCGGTGGTGATAAAAGACGCTTCCACGAGCTGCATGTTAATGTTGTGTTTCAGCTGTTTATTAGTCGCGCGCAGTCACGTTTACCCAAAATCAGATGTTTTAGTGATGCCAAAATGATGTACTATAAAGGGCCGATGATTGTTCTGACACCGAATAATTCACTCCAGCCACAAAATAATAATAATTATTTTATTGTCGTAAGATGCGCGATGACATATGGTGGGATCTGTCTTCATACTTATATTTGTTGTTCTTGTCTGCTTTGTGTTGTCAAAATATTTAGTTTGTGTTCATAAAATTATGAAATTCAACAACAACAGTAGTGACGGCCAGAGAGCGGCCACATTCATTTCATGTCAGTATGATTCTGTGTTCAATGTGCATTCAAGACTTCATTCTTTCTTCTTGGTGACAATGGCAAACCTCAAGAATAGGAAAGCATACAATAAAAGTATGTGTGTATTGATGGTTATTCTGGATTCTTAAGTGATCTGCTCTCTGAATTTTATATATATGTGAAACGTGAAAATGTGGATACTCTGCAAGAACCACATTTTCATAACATGGGAAACTTCCATGATTTATGGATCAAGATTAAAAAAAAAATAGATTCTTGTTCTCATGATTAATTTTATATAAATTTTTCCTCAGAACAAGGTAAATGAAATAGACAATCAGATTTTATCTGGGCCCCTATGACCCCACCTCTAGCCTTTGAGTAAAAATTAAAAGTATAAAATTGTAATGATCTGACAAACATCATTCTCTATTTAGAAATCACGTTTAAAAAAATCTTGACTTGACAGTGGTGACAATTATAAGGTACAGAAACTTAATCAAAAGACAAAGTATGATGTATAAGTTTTGGTACTGTTTGTGTTGTGTAGAAGTTTGATTTTGCATCTACAATAAGGGTTTGCCTTATGACCATAAGCTGCTGCGTTAAGAATATGCTACTATTCCTCTGACTGCATATTCTTGCTTCAAGGGAGTAACAGCACAGTTATATGAAGTTGATGTGTATGTGTTTAGTGATAAACCTGTTGACAGAGGTGCTAATGTCCGATCAGACTCTCAGGCATTTGACATAGAGTATTGATGCAGGGTCTTGACGTGCCTGGACCGCACCCTGACCCTTCTGTCTAACACTGTCTCCAGAGGCAAAGATGCACACCAGACTGGGATGGAACAAGTACACCGACGTAACCCCTAACATGTCTTGGGAGGACGGGGAGTGTGAGCCCTGAAAGGGGTGCTGGGATGTGAGTTGGCCAGCATCCAGTATGAGCCAGAGCCAAAGAGGCAGCAGCAACAAAGACGAGCAACAACAGGAATCCTAATCTTCCCTTGCATCTTTCCCACTGCAGCCTGTTATCTATTCAGGTCAGACTGAGTCTGGGTGTGTACAGTGCTGTGTCTTATTGTACAGTTCTGCTGCCGTTGGGATTTCTTGTGAGTGAGTAACTGACTGAATCTTTCTGTCGTTTCCAAGTGTGAAGAATTTGTGTGTGAGAGTGCAGGCCACATTCACTCATGAGGCCTAAGACGTTCCCTGCCGCCCCGTATGTGGGCAACACGCGCCAGCGCCTGCAGGAGATCAAGGAGGGACTGAAACAACCTGCGAAGCTGGTGAGCCAGGCACTTCACGGAGGGAGCGCTCGTGGGGAGGGGGGCAGAGGTGGGGACTCTAAGGGCAAAGACCAAGCTGGAAGGCAACAACAACTCCGGCAGCCTCAGAAGTTCACCAACTATCAAAATGCCCTGCGAGAGATCCGCAAGTCTCTCTTGCCTTTTGCCAATGAATCAGGCCCAGGATCCAGCTCAGGACATCCTGGTGAAGTCAACAGACAGATGCTGCAGGATCTCGTCAACGCTGGCTGTGATCAGGTAAGGAATGCCTCTGTTGGAGATGCATGCATGTATATGGATTTCAGATAATAATGTAAATAGTAAAAATAATGACATATTATAACATAATTTTAAATAATATATATTATATGTATTTATATAACCTCTGAGTGTGTATATTTATTTATGGTTGGTGAGAAAAAAAAGTATCTTGTGCTCACCTAGGCTGCATTTATTTGATCAACAATACAATAAAAACAGTAATATTGTGAAAAATGATTACAGTTTGTAATCTGTACAGTTTATTTACAGTTTGTACATGATTTCTATATTTAAATACACTTTACACATTTATTCCTGTGAGGGTAAAGCTGAATAATTTTCAGCAGTCAATACTACTACGATACCATGTTCTGCTTAATATCTGAATATCTTAACATGACCATTTCTTTAGATTCTTTCATGAATAGATAGATATATTAAAAGAACATATTTATGAGAATTAAATATGTCCTTGTTGGTAAAAACAACAACTTAATCATAAATAGATATAGATATAAATATAGAGATAGATAGATAGAGATATATATAATATATATATATATATATATATATATATATATATATATATATATATATATATATATATATATATATATATAGATAGATAAGTAATAAATAATTATGTAAGTTGTGTGTTAATAGTGATCAAGGTTTAATAATTTTTTTTTTTGTATATACTCTTAATTGAATAAACTTGCATTCAAAAATGTTTCTGCAAATGTAGGGTTTTGAACACTGTACAGTAGACATCCAGTGCAGTACATATCCAGTCTTTGCCAAGTCTTAAATCATTGAATAATATTGAATGTAATGTTGAAATGGCAGTTTTCCCAATTTATATATTTTTTGTTGAAGAGTTCAGTGTGACATCTATTTCTCACCTTTAACACTCAAAATACAAACATTTATACAGAATTGTTTCAATTTAATATCTGTGTAAGTTGACAATGGTCCAGGTTAATGTATAAATATTCTAAAACATACTACTACTGTAGTGTTTTGTAACTGATTGATTTGATGTATCTGTGTTGCTGTTCAATGGGGTTTGTTGTGCAATCACTATTTAGTTAAACATATCACATTTGTTCTGCTCCTTGTATTGAAGTCTAATGGCTAAATATAAAAGGGATAGTTCACCCAAAAGTTCTGTTATGTAGTCACCCTCATGCTGTTACAAACCTTTTTGACTTTCCTTCTTTTGTGGAACACAAAAGAAGATATTTTGAAGAATGTTGGCAACTGAACCATTTCGGTGACCATTGACTTCCAATGCATAGACAAAAAAAAATCCTTGACACATTTCTTTCTTTCTTTTTTTGACACATCAAAACACATTAATAACAGTGTTGGTATTATTGTTATTATTCTAAACCCTGAAAAAAAAAATTTGGGGTAATTGAAATTAAACTGAAATAATACTATAAAATAAAAAGATACAATTTGAAATGTCTTAAAAATAAATAATATAAATATTTTAAATAGTAAATAAATAATATTAAAGTAACACTGCTACTGAAGAAAGTCATACAAGTTTGAAACGACGTGGGGTAAATAAGTAAATGATGACAGAATCTTCTTCTCTTTTTTTTTTTTTTTTGATAAAAGCCTGTTCATTAATTTGTGTCAAACATGCAGGAGACCAAAGGTCCTACAGTTTAAAACAGAATATGTTGAGTGTGCTTTGTTTCAGGCTCTCCAATACAGACCCCTTGTCAGATCATTAATGAATGTGTGTTGGGGCTTTGCTACTAATGTTCAGATACAGCTCTGAGAGCAGCTCTGTGATTGCATTAGGCATGTGAGGAATGCTGTGCTCAAGCCCATGCACAACACCACTGAGAAATCCACCATGGCCCTGTGGAATTACGAGGCCTAGCTGAAGGGAGCCGAGCTGCCTTTATGACATGGCTAAACAGAGACTGGAATGGGGCTTTTTTAGGTCTCTGGAAGCTGAAACATGTTATCAGAAAAAGTATAGTCTGATAAACAGACTTGAATTGGATAACGCTGTTTGGATACATACATTACTGTTTTTATCTTTTGCTGTCGGTCCTGATGCTGGCTGATTATTATTTGTATGAATTATCATTTTATGTACTAGTATGAGTTTATGCACAGTGGTCAATCTCCCAAAACAAAAATTTAATATTTAACATTAATATTATCATTAGAATAGTATTTTGGGGTTACAACCCTCTATTTGAGGACAGGTACTTCAAACATTTTTTTTTTGCCCTCAGGGGGAAAAAATGTAAAGAAGGCATTTGGTTTCTCACAAGACTGAGAGCATAACATTTCTCTGGCATATGGGAATTTCACAATCGTAGGTTGATTTGTCTTTGCCCTGCATTCATGGGACAGCATGCACAACATTGATAAACACAGAGAAAGTGCTCACTTCATCTGTAGATGGGTGTTACAGTTTCCCCTGCAGAAATACAGTAAGCAGGAATGGCACAGACAGTGTCCCTCTTCTGGTCTTTATGTGTGGGTGAAAGGTTTTTTAGTTGTTACAAAAACATGAAATTTGTGTTTTGTGGCTCAGTCTGTCTGACTTCATGCCTCTCCCGTTTTCAGATTTAGCGTGGCCAAAAGTTCAGAGTTTGAATCTTGTTCCTCTGTTGCACACCACATGCACCTAGACCTCCCATAAGATCTGGGCATACATTTCTGCATGGTTTTTATTAGTAGTAATGTAGTCATTATTGTGAAATGACTCAGTTGTGGTGTCTGACTTGGAATTTTTAGTTCTCCTTCGTCTTCTGACTGTTGCCTGTGTTCCTCCCTGACCCTCTGTACATTCCAGGAAGGTAAATGACCGCCTCTGGTCCTTTCCTGAGATGCATTAGTTTGGTCGCTATAGTTGGATTTGGCCACACAAATTACACAGCAATGTAAAAGCTGCCTGAATGCATCATGCATGTGATGCTTGTGTACTTGCAGAATATACATGATATGATAAATGTGTAGTGTAGTGTTGGCATCTCCCGTTTGCACATGATCTAAATGTTTATATTAGCATTTCTTTCACAACCCAATATGTCCAGGATCTCAAACATTTTGTTAAAGTCAACCTGAAACACCATTTGACTTTTGTCATGTGAAGTTTCGGTAACACTTTAGAAAAGGTAACACTTGTTAACTATTAACTACGACATTTCTCTCAATAAATTCTTAATTTGTTGCTTATTAATATTTAGTAAGGTAGTTGTTAGGTTTAGGTATTCTGCAAGATTAGGGATGTAGAAAAAGGTCAAGTAGAATAAGGCATTAATATGTTCTTAATTAGCACTAATATGTGGTTAATAATCTAGTAATATGCATGCTAATAAGCAACTAATAGGTGTTACCTATTCTAAAGTGTTACAGAGGTTTCTAAATGGAACAGAATATTTAACAAGAACTAATGTAGGACGGGGCTTGATTTTTCTCTTCAGGAATTGATCATCACTAAATGTGGGCAACATGTATCGGTGGTTGGTGGGAAGGGGCTGAAAAGTAAGATTTAGGATTGGAGAGGTCATCCAAAAAGAAGAGAAAGTTATTGTATACAAGATTACAAATACTTTTTCTTTTATTATTATTAATATGGATATATATTTTTTTACAAACATATATACTTTACATATTATACACCAATAAAACATTCACACTAAGATCAGGAACAATGTGCATTAAGAAAGTAAATAGAGCAAATTTTGATTTTGTAAGTTTTCTTTAAGTTGGTTCATTAACCTGGTTCATAGGAAGCAATACATTTATGAATTTGGCACAAGCTTTTACCCAAAGGAGCTTTCCTTGCATACAGTGTGCAGAAGTTTAGGGTCCTAATCCTGAAAAATTAATCATGATTTCTACAAAAATATTGAGCAGTATAACTGCTTTTGCATATTGAGTGGTAGTGTATTTTATCAGTTCAGGTATAGCCATGTAGCATTTGAACATATAGGATTTGAACCCATGACCTTGGCTTTGGTAGTGCAATGCTTGGCTGTTTTAAATGCTGTTTGAGCTATTTTACTACATTATTGATGATGTTCCACATCTCCATCCAGTGATGGTGATGTCCTGTATCTCAAGAGTCCTCCATATGGCTTTCATTACCATGTTCAGTGGTGGAATGTGTTTGAGAATTTAGGTCAAAGTGGAAGCTCTTAAAAATGAATAGGGATATAGTTATGTCACTTATATATATTATTCAAGAAGAATATATATAGTTTTTAAAGTATAAGTTTTGGGTTAAGAAAGAAGAAAGAAATGTTTGTGTTTTCGTGTGGGTGCTTACCGACACCACAGCCAGAAATTTAATGTCTAGTGTAGCATTGAGGCTTGTGGTCATAAGGCTGTAAATACAAACGAGATATTTTGGGACCAACCAAATGACCGCTTAAGGCACATTGGAACAGAATGATCTCAAAAATAAAGAGAGGAGGAGGGACAATTTAAAACAAGATTGAAGCATAGATTTCCACATAGCTGGAATTCTTGCTTCCTGGCTCGTGGAATGTCCTGAACATCTGTCCCCATGACAGTGGAGGTCAGGGCTGGAACTCTGACCTGGGGCCAAACCAGACCCAGCCCTTCCCGAATCCAAACACAAGTCCATGTTGGATTGTGTTTTAAAGAGGGAAAGAGCGAGTGGCGCCTTTTAAATCACCAAGGGGGATGAGAAGGCACACACCCTTGGAGCAGACAGTGATGAAATGCAACAAAAAGCCATGGCACTTCTGAGAGCAGCGATCACAGACAAACAGCTTGTATTTGTAGTATTTCCTGTGTGTTTTGTACAGTACCGACTTGTGTAAATAAGCATTTAGACAATTTAGATGGCAAAACACAGATTAATCGAAACTACTCAGGGAATGTGTAGAATGTGGCACTGTGTGTATCCACAGTTTATATAGCTGCTTGTTTACGGCCATTGATTTTTTTTTTCTGTCAGCGCCATCTAACCAAAACTCTGAAAGAGTCTATTAATCTAACTTTATCATAGTTTCATAATATTTATCTACTTGCTGTTTTTTGAATGCATAGAAAACATAAACCGAAGTATGTGCTGAATTAGGCACTTATTCTCCTCTTTTCTTTTCTTTTTAAGTTTTTTATGTTTCAGCAGAATGTCTTGTGAATGAGGTCATTTGCCATTCAAGGGGATTTCTTCATATAGGTGTGGGTCTCCTCACAGAAGACGGAGTTGTTTCATTTTGGATTGCCGTTGTCACAAAATATGACTAGGGAAACTAAAGGTCTCTATAGATAAACAGAGTTGTTGTTGCATGGTGGGTAATCATGTGTAAAGATTTAAGTTAAGAATTTTAAAAGTCTCTAAATAAATAATTCGAATTTTTGTAACATGTTTAATATAATTATAAACATTAAGACAAATAAAGAAGTTTAAAAATGTAAATCAATGTGACATAAGTATTACCATCAAATTTATTAATCATTTCAAGGGTCTCGCAGTGCGACGTGTGGTCGAATGTGCAACGGTCTGGTCATAGTGCACTTGTGAGCTGGCACAGGAAGGAGCTTGTGCTAACTTGCAGAGGAAGCATCTGCAGGGAATGTTATTTTAACAATTATCTGCTGTGTGTGTATGTATTCGTTGATTTATATTTACATGCATGTTCATGTGTACATATGTATCTAAATAAAGATTCATGAAAGTAATTTTCCGTAACCAATACAAATACCAAAACCATACAATACCAACAATTTTGATGAAAACATTTGTGAAGATATGTACATTCCTTTTGCTCAAGAAAGTAAACTAAATCAAACTAGAGCATTGCTTATTACATGAAGTCTTGACTTTGCCTGAAAGTAAAAGATTTTTTTTTTTCAACTCTATTACAGTCTCTCCAGTCATGAATTTCTCTGCAAGAAGTAGATTTTATTGTGCTTGCTGCTTGTCCTACATATGAAGTGGGGATATTTGTGGGAATTTAGTGGCCGTCGTGGCCTCAGTAGGTTTTTCTTTGCTTCACATAGTGATTTAATTTAAATTGATCTCTGTGGTTATAACAAAGTGCCATGCCTACCGGTACCGTATTTTCCAGACTATAAGTCGCACTTTTTTTTCATAGTTTGGCTGGTCCTGCGACTTCTAGTCAGGTGCGACTTATTTATCAAAATTAATTTGACATGAACCGAGAGAAATGAACCAAGAGAAAACATTACCGTCTACCGTCTATGCTGCCAGAGATGCTGCTTAGTGCTCCTATAGTCTACACTGAGCAGTATAGAGCGCCCTCTCGCGGCTGTAGACGGTAATGTTTTCTCTTGGTTCTTAGTTCTAAATAAATGCGACTTATAGTCCAGTGCGACTTATATATGTTTTTTTCCTCGTCATGGCGTATTTTTGGACTGATGCGACTTATACTAATATACCGATAAATACGGTAATTTAATTCCTGTCTTTAAAAGTTCTAAGTGGTATTAAATCTCAGGCATCTATTTAAAAATCTTACATGAGTGAAGAAGTTGTGCCTCATTTGTCCATAGTGATAGGAAATGCATTGTGAAAACCAAAAAATGCATGCATTGCTTGTGTTCTGATGGTTCATTGCTTGATTTTCTGAAACAGGAAATGGCAGTCCGTGCCCTAAAACAGACTGGCAGCCGTAACATTGAGGCAGCATTGGAATACATTAGCAAAATGGGCTACCTAGACCCTCACAACGAACAGATTGTACGTGTCATCAAACAGACTTCCCCAGGTATGTTCACAGTTTAGAATCGTATTACTATATTCATTTTATGAATGATGCACTGCCTTTAAAATAAAAATGACCTTTTTATAACTCCTTACAGGAAAAACTGGCATGCCAAATTTAATGGACCACAGGGCGGCAATGGAGGGCACTGGGAATGGTGCAATGCCACCTTATCACCAAATGGGGGCACCACTATATGAAGGAGCTGGTTATGGGGCTGAGGGTGAGATTCCTCGTGCATACATGGGTGGACCACCTGTCATGAACTACATGCCACCACCTACCAACACTTCACAGGGTCCTACCATAGGGAACCCAATGAGTCGTCCCACAAGTATGGGTGCCTACTCCACAAGCATGGCTCCCCAAAATAACCCCGGAAACCCTTTGTACACCCTTGGTCCAGCCACGCAAAAAGGATACCCTGGTGGGATAGACCAGCCCATGATGGGCTACAGTGTGCCTGGACCACCCATGCAAATCCAGCCTCAGCCCTCGGGAGGTCCTGGCACTCATTATGACTACATGCCTCATATGATAGAAGCCTCCAGCTATGGGGTAAAACGAAGTGCTTCTTTCCAGAATAAGATGACCCCATTAACATCCGAAAACTATGTTAATATGTCAGGCAAAGGGGCAATGGGCCAAAACGCTGGTGGCTATCCTCCTAATTTATATCTTCCACCACATTCGCACCCACACCAAGCCAGTCCCACCGCACACCAGGGTTACATGATGCAGCGCTCCCCTGGTGTTGCCCCTGGAACTATAGGTGGTGAGTTTTCTGACGTTCCTCTAGGCCTCCTCACTCCTTCCAGGGCCAGTCTGAACCTCGACCTCTATGAGCATCACTGGCCAGGAGCCCAAGGTCCTGAGGGGACTCCTCCTGCTAGGCAGCCACAGGGGCCTTTTCGAGGGGAGGTACGTGTCCCCAGTAGGACCAATTCTTTTAACAACCACCAGAAGGTGACTAACACAATAACTGCAGTGACCTCTCCACCAATCCAGCCACCTGTAAAGAGTATACGGGTCATGAGGCCTGAGCCAAAGACAGCAGTGGGACCATGCCATCCAGGCTGGCTGAGTGCCCAAGCCCAGGAAGCACCAGAATCTCACGGATACATGCCAGATGAGAATTTTCCCCTGGAGCCCAATCAGGAACACCATTGTCTGCCTCGTCCCTACCCCAAAACACTGCTCCTGCCTGGATCTGGACCTGGAACTGAGCCTGCATCCCTGGAGACTGGAGCCGTGGGTGGACTTCAAGATGTCAATGCTACAAGTAGAACTGGCCAGAGTGCCTCAGTAGGAAAGCAAGAGGAACATGTCTCCAAAGACAAAGTGAAGACAGGCAAAGGAGAGAAGGCAGTGAAGGATAAGAAGCAGATTCAGACCTCACCTGTGCCTGTGCGTAAGAATGCCCGTGATGAAGAGAAGCGGGAGTCACGCATTAAAAGTTATTCTCCCTTCGCCTTTAAGTTCTACATGGAGCAGCATGTGGAGAATGTGATGAAGACCTATCAGCAGAAACTCAATCGCAGGATGCAGCTGGAGCAAGAGATGTCTAAGGTAACCAGTGCTAGAACTCCATTAACCAAAAAATACACTGTTTGATGATTTGTATTTCAGACAATTGTTGTGTAAATTATTGTTTTTATTGAGGCTTCGATATCGAGTCTAAACATTTATTGCATTGTTATTAAATCAAGTCACCCTCTTCTATATCTTCCACTCCTTCAGGCTGGCCTTTCAGAGGCAGAGCAGGAACAGATGAGAAAGATGCTTTACCAGAAGGAATCCAATTACAACAGACTAAGACGTGCCAAGATGGACAAATCAATGTTTGTCAAAATCAAGACACTCGGCATTGGGGCCTTTGGTGAGGTGTGTCTTACACGCAAAGTGGACACAGGGGCTCTGTATGCCATGAAGACTCTACGAAAGAAAGATGTTCTGAACCGAAACCAAGTAGCCCATGTGAAAGCAGAGCGAGACATCTTGGCAGAGGCTGACAATGAGTGGGTAGTCAGGTTGTACTACTCATTTCAGGACAGAGACAGCCTGTACTTTGTCATGGATTACATTCCAGGAGGAGATATGATGAGCTTGCTGATCCGTATGGGGGTTTTTCCAGAGCCCTTAGCCAGGTTCTATGTGGCAGAACTAACGCTGGCCATAGAAAGTGTTCATAAGATGGGCTTCATCCACAGAGATATTAAGCCTGACAACATCCTCATTGACCTGGATGGACACATCAAACTGACTGATTTTGGTCTGTGTACTGGCTTCCGTTGGACTCACAACTCAAAGTATTACCAAAAAGGTAAGCTACATGAAAAATTAGGTGTTACTCATAGCTTCAAACAGTTTGAAAGTGGCCTAAATACTGTTGCAGTTTTTATTGATTGTCTTTACTTTTTCACTCTGCCCTGCTTGAAAAGGGAACCATATCCGGCAAGATAGTATGGAGCCGAGTGACTTTTGGGATGATGTGTCTAACTGCCGTTGTGGTGATCGGCTGATGACTTTGGAACAGCGGGCAACACGACAACACCAGCGTTGCCTGGCACACTCTCTGGTGGGCACTCCTAACTACATCGCCCCTGAGGTGCTTCTGCGCAAAGGTAAGACCTTGCACAAACCCAGCCTGGAAGTACAATGTTTTCACTAGGAAGTGCAAGTGTTCATAGATCTCTTCTCCCGTTAAGTGTAATACTTTTTGATGTGCAGGATACACACAGCTGTGTGACTGGTGGAGTGTTGGAGTGATCCTGTTTGAGATGCTGGTTGGCCAGCCACCCTTCCTTGCTCCAACCCCAACGGAGACACAGCTTAAGGTAAGAGCTTTGTATACATTTTCTTAGTTTTTTCTCATAGGGTTGATGTAAACTGGTGTGTCCAATCCTGCTCCTGAAAGGCCAATGTCCTGCAAGGTTTAGTTCTAACCTGCCCTAACACTGCTGGCTGAAAGTTTCTAGTAATCCAGAAGACCTTGATTAGCTGATTTATGCGTTTAATTAAGGAGCTGAACTCTGCAGGATTGTGGCCCTCTAGGAGAAGGATTGGACACCCTTGATGTAAACAAACAAGACATGTCATCTTTGGTGGAGTTATAACCGTTTGGGTTTTGTAGAATTGTGACAATAGGGAAGAGGCACTGCTATAGCAATGATGTCACCTCCACAAGTTCCTTTGCTTATATGGCTGAAGTAGACCGGTTTTCTTTAGTGAAGTTATACATGTTTGGGATTTATGGAATTGGGAAAATAGGAATAATGTTGTGGTCATTACCTCCACAGGTGATAAATTGGGAGAATACTCTGCAGGTGCCTCAACAAGTAAAACTGAGTCCAGAGGCAGTTGATATCATTGGTCAACTCTGCTGCTCAGCTGAAGAGCGTATAGGAGGCAACGGGGCTGGAGAGATAAAGGCTCACCCATTCTTTGCAGAGATGGATTTCTCCAGCAATCTTCGCACACAGCCTGCTCCTTACAGACCGAAAATTGCTCACCCCATGGATACATCCAACTTTGACCCTGTGGAAGAGGAGGGGGGTCCAGGGGCCTGGAGTGACAGTGGAGACAGCACCCGGACTTGGGACATCCTCTGTTCTCCTCATGGCAAACACCCTGAGCATGCCTTCTACGAGTTCACCTTCCGAAGGTTTTTTGATGATAATGGCTGCCCATTCCGTTATCCCAAGCCCCCCGAGGCAACGCACGACCATCCCAGCAGTAGTGGGGCTAATACCCTGAAGCCTGAGCTGGAGGAGGAAGAGATTCATGAGGAGGAAGCGCAAGGGGAAGGGTGTGAGGCGGTGTATGTGTGAGAATGTGGTGTTCATGCTGTGTGAGAATCGGGTGTTCATGCTGCTCTACTTTTACCAATATAGAGGACCTTGTCAGTTAACACGCTGCATCTCCTAAACTTCCTTTTAACCCTACCTTTTCTTCAGGGTGTTTTTGTACAGGTTAAATGCATGGAAGAACATCAGAAATGGAGTGCAGAAAGATCCATGGGAAATGTTTATTCCTCCAAAAGCATTATGCTGCATCCTTTGCCTGTTAAAAAATTGAGTGAAGCTTTGTCCTGGGACCAAGGAAATGCAGCTTAGTTCATGGGGACGTTGGTGTGACTGATAAACTTGTCTACTCTGCTATGAGAGCACAAAAACAGATGTGTGCAGCTGTTGCTCTGTGGTTTGTCAGTCAAACCACTCTACTCTTATGGTTAGCGTGGTCTGTTTCAACTGTGCCCCATTCCTTTATGCGGGAAAAGATCTCAGTCTTACATCATATTTTTGAACATTTCCTTCACCTCTCTCAGCCTGGTGATGCTAACATAGCCATTCCAAAGACCGGGGGCCATGGTGAGGGATCAGAAGAGAGCTGGGCTTGGGACGGTGGCTCTATGGTCAGGTTGTGATTAGGAGATGTGCGAAGGGCAGAGAGAAACATGACAATTCTCCTCCCTAGTGCAATCAAACAAAAATATAAATGCATATACATGCAACATGCTGTCAGTTACAACTGGAGGTTTGCATTTTTTAAACATACTTTCTGAAGTATGGATTTGCAGATTTCCTATCATACAATCCCATTCATTTTCACTTAATTAGTCTAAAACAGGGGTGTTAAACTCAATTCTTGGAGGTCCGGAGTCCTGTAGAGTCTTGTTTCAACCCTACTCCAGCACACATACCAAGCAGATTTCAAATAAGCCTAAAGGACTTGATTAGTTGGATCAGGTGTGTATAATTAGAGTTGAATTTAAACTCTGCAGGGCTCTGGCCCTCCAGGAAATGAGTTTTGAACGCCTGGTCTAAAACAAAAAATGTTTTGGAAGATTTTGTGGTGCCACCAAGTGGTTCAAAGTGACACTGTAAACAGTCATGTGGATTCTTTTAAAGATTTTAACTTCTACATTATGAACTGACAGTATTAGTTCACTTCTTCATGCAAAGTCTGTCTAAAAGATCATGTGGTATTTTGCAGTTAATACACTTAATATAACAGCCTTTTTGTAAATATTATACAGTGTCTTTCATATTGTTTCATGCCTTATTATGTCAAACGGTGCTCTCAGACATGACACAATATTGAGACAAAATGTTTTACGTACAGCCAGCACTTCAAGGACTTGGGATCTTAAAACTCCCATTATTGTTAAAGGTTTAATATAAACATCTTTAAAATCTTTAAACAACCCATTACTTGAGAGGTAAATTCTGAGGTCATAATTTGTGGTATTAAAGAATGTCACAAAAAATATGGACAATTTAAAAAGGCCTAAATTTACGTTTCTTTGCTTGCCAGTAATATGCATGATAACATTCATTAATTCAAATTAAATACCACACAAAACATTGAGATATTGACATTTTAATTTTGCGTAAGTGTGTTCGTTTAGTTGCTTTTTTCAACTGATAACAAATATTTATTATACCTGGCTTGATTTCTTTTGTTTAAAGGCTTATTAGACCTGTTCCCAATAGTTGCATAACATTCATCTGCTGCTTTAAGTGTATCTGTGCATCACATATTGTTTATAGAGATGAGCTGCAGGCATGCAACAGGCCACCCAGAACAAATCTACAACATTTTGGTTTTCAACTGAACAAAATTACAAGAGCTGGGTCTCCAGCTATTTCCTTTTCTTGTTATGCAGAAGAATTTATGTTATTTTCATCGTATAACTCTGTCTGCTTTATCCTCTTCCTGTTTCCCAGAATATCTTAATTGCATTTAGTTTCATAAGAAGATCTTAAAAGTCAGACGGGTGGTTTTTGTTGTGTGTGTGTGTGTGTGTGTGTTCATTTTCATCCAGATCCACTGGAAATGATCTTGTCTGTCACCATCAGTGAACTTTGAAACAGATGTTGACAAAACATTTTTGCACTTGTTCTAATACAAGGCTGCTGCACCTTTTTAAAGTGATCACACAGCACAGTATTATAACAAGACAGTCTATGACTGAAATGTAAAGAATACTCTGAGACAGAAACCTTTTAAGAAATTGTAAAAAAAGTCTTAAAAGGAAAGACAAATGTATCTGATGGTATGGCTATGTGCAATACAGAAAATACATTATATAGTTTTCTAAATCCATCAAATAACCTTTATAACTTTAAAACTGAATTATTCTATCTAAAAGTTTATATTGATTTATACATTTTCAGTGTAGTTTCATGACCCAATGCTGCTTATTGTTATTAATATCACACTATAAAGTATCATTATCATCATACTTTAATTTATAGTTTCCCTCTCTTTTTGTATAAAGTGTGGTTTTGATTGTCAGTGTGGTTGATCTGGTGTAAGACGAACTGTGTGCCTTCTAATGAATGTGTGGGTGTGTGTACCATGTGCTGATCAGTATTTCAGGAAAAGATGGAAAAGGCCTTCACTTTGCTCTCAGGCTGGTCCTGAGTGTAAGAGAGAGGGTGTTTTTGGTGGAATAGCTTGAGAAAGACAAAAAAGAACCAAGAATGAATGATTGTCATTGAGACTCTGAAGGAGATGTAAATGGATGTCATAGCAGGATGAATATGGAACCGCATTGTTTGCATTTGATCAGTGTTAAGGATGGTTTTGAATTTCTGCAATAAGTCCATTTAATATTGTCTTTCTGAGATCTAATCATTTGTAGTGATATGTCATCACTGCACAGAATGTTCTCTTTATGAATTATTATCTCAAGCTAACTGACAATCATGTGATTACGTGCTTGCAGTCAATATTGTCAAACAACCTGTACAACTGCTGACTGGAAGAGCTTTAAAAAAACAGTCGATGATATTTGTTTTATATATTGTATCAGCACAATCACTTCTAAAAGTAAAGTGTACCATTAACAAATAATGCAAATGCGTATACCAACTCCACTTCAATTGGTATCATGCCTTCCAATCAAACAACTTGATTGTGCTCAATGGAGTATAAAAGCAAGTCTGGCAGATCTTTGCTACCCCATATTCGTGCAGAATGGACCACTCAGTGAAAAGCATGTGCTTTCTATGAATCTCTCACAGAGTCAGGTTTAGGTTTTGAATGTAATGTGTGTGTTTTGTTTAGGATGGATTCTGTGATTTACTTTTGAAAATGTTGACTGACAATCTTTGACTGTATTTAGAACTGTGTGATGATGGGACTTTTTCTGTAATGTATGTTTTTGTATTTTAATGGATGAATGGGTTGGGACATTTTGACATTTGTAATCTTTTAACTGTATTAAATAATACTGTTACTATTGAACATATATTTATACAGATATACATATTTTTTGTATCCTTTTATTCTTTTTTCCTCTTTTCTGAGCTAACTTTTGAACCCCCTTGTCTACAGTATTACAGACAGTATGCATTTGGATTTATCATTTTTTTTACACGTATGTATGAATTGAGAATGTTTAAGAAATGCTTTTGCTGTCCTGATGTGAAAATGTATATGTCTAAATTAAACAAATCATCCTCTTGTTTTGAGTATTGTCGAATGAGTGATGGTGTGTGTACGTGTAGAGGTGTCTGGGCCACATATATATTTTTATCTGATGTAATGCTTCAGAGCATGAATTTCTTTATTTGTCATTGATTCTTACCAATAAATTTGTCACCAAAATATACTTTTATAAATTTAAAGGCAGTCAAAATAAATACAGTCTTGAATATATTCAGAATGAAAATTTTTACATGGCTGATATAAAGTCACATAGAGCTTTTTTTAATTCTAGTTTGCCCATCTCAAAGACGAGGTCTATGTCAAAATACAGATACTTAGTGAAATGGTCTATTATTAATATATATATGTGTGTGTATATATTTATAGCCTACAGAGACATCTAGAGTTAACAATATTAATAAAACAGTATGAAAACTATTTTTAGGAAGACAACAGTTTTAGATCATTGCCATTGGCTGCTAACTCTCCGCACTCAATTAGCCTCCTTGTGTCATTATCAAAATTCAGCCACAGCTATGTCAATTTATAATCCATTTCCTATTTAATGCTATATAGCCTACTTAGATTAAATTAGCCACCCTTCTCTACAGCTATTAAAATACCAATAAAATCAGCTAAAACAATACCTGCAGTACCACTAAATGTTTTTATTTGCCAAATTAAGATTAAAACACAGGACTCAAAGATTCACAGGGAGGGACATCTCCTCATCAAGAGGGACATTTCACTCTTTAAGCTACAAGTGGAAACATTTATGAGAAATGCCGTGAGATTTTACCATTGCAGTAACTTTACACAACCACATGCACCATTTAATTCATATTAGTAGCCTATTATGTCCATATGATGCTCAGAAATGCTGTCTAGACAGGTACAGGCATGTTTGAAGACAATACTACCGAATGGCAATACGTGCTTGAGCAAACATGCAGCTGAGTCTTCTAAAAAATGGTTTAAATTGGTTATTGAGTAAGATCGGTTTCATACATTGGCTACTATTAAAAAAAACACTGGAAGAAATTTACAATGCTGTCTAAAAGGTCAACTGTTTCCACATAAAATGCAATCCTTAGAATGAAAACAAACACATACGAATTAATTCAAAAACTAAAAGTCATATTTCACCTTACAGCATAATGAGCAAAAGGCATTTTATTTCATGTATACACATAACGTAAGGGGGCATCAGAGCTGTCTGTCAAAAAGTGCACGTACTCACTGGCCCGAAGTGCTGCTTAATCCCACAATGCAGTGCATGGCGCGTCACTGAAGAACGACAATGATGGCGGCGGTCGGTGCACCAGAAGTGATTTCACAGCTGGAAAGCGCTGCCAAAGTTTTAATGGTGAGCATTTCGCCGCCTTTTTCACATCTCTGTCAGTGTGTTGTTAGCTCTGTGTGGGGGGTTCACTCTGTGGGGGTCTTGCGGCTCGTCATTTAGCGGGGAAAGACTCGATAAACGCTGAGCGGTGCGTGGCGCAGTACTCGACTCTCTCCATCCCGCTAAAGCCCAGCGCAGCCACCATCACCTTCATCATCTTCTTCCTCACCTCCGCCTTACAGCACCGCTCCGGTGACACAGTCAGTGTTTATAATGATCGCTGAGAGTGCAGGTGTTGTGTCTCAGAGGCCTAGTTAGATCCTCCATCCTTGTAAAGGCGTTTAGTATGAGTTGAAGTGTGTCTGCTGGAGTTTCTCCATCAGCTGCTGTACTTAACAACCACACGCTGTTGATTCAGACGCATGTTTGCCCAAGCACATGTTTAGCAAGACTTAAGGAGACCGAAGACCCGAGACGAGAGAAATTTAAGCTTCTTATTTATCTCATAATAAAACCCAATACTTCATTGTCTGCTTTTGTAAGAGTTGGCTTGCTACATAGTGGGCTAGCTGAAAGTTGAGAGCAGGACATGTGCAGTTAGATGATGGCATGTTTTGCCATTCGCTAGTATTGTCTCCAGACCTGCCTGTACCTGTCTAGACAGCATTTCTGAGCATCATAAGGACAGAATAATATGAATTGAATGGTGCATGTGGTTGTGTAAAGTTACTGCAATGGTAAAATCTCATGGCATTTTTCATAGGTTTTTCCACTTGTAGCTTAAAGACTGAAAATGTCTCTTTATTTTGAACTCAGATTTCTTAAATGTATTTGAAAGAAGCCTTTATGCCCACCAAGGCTGCATTTATTTGATCATAACTAAAACAGTAATATTGTTGAAATATTATTACGATTTAAAAATAACTGTTTTCTGTTTTAATATATTTTACAGTGTAATTTATTCCTGTCATCAAAGCTGAATCTCAGCATCATCTTTCCAGTCTTCAGTGTTACATGATCCTTCAGAAATCATTCTAATATGTTGTCTTGCTGCTCAAGAAACGTTTCTCATTATTATCAATGTTGAAAACCATTGTGCTGCTTAATACTTTTGTAGAAACTGTGCTACTTAAAAAACAAAACAATGTTTTAATTAGGTTTAAGTGGAAATAGATGCTTTAGTGAAATAGAAACATTACTGTCACTTTTGATCAATTTAATGCATCCTTGTTTAAGTGTTAACATTTTTTACTGACCCCAAACTTTTTAATGGTAGTGTTTCAATAAATATTGATGATCATTTGATATAACTGGAAAGATTGCGTGTTTTGTCGTATGAATGGATGCCCTCTGTATTGGATTTGGATTATAAGCAGCTTGGTGTGTATCATTTTGGTTTTGTGGCATTTTTATATGATGATATTTTTATATAAAATCACTCAAAATATAACATTTATATATTTTTAAACAATGTGGCTATCTTTATATTCAATCTAAAAATGCGGTAAAGAATTTACAGACCTATTTATTAGAAGTGGCCTGGTATATGCTTTTAGGCTTCTTGATTGATAGTTCTCTCCAATCATCTTTCCTGAAGCCTAACTAGACCTCCGCTGAGTAGATGAGTAGTTATAAAGTCTGAAAACTTTTGTCATGGATATATTTCAGCGAGCAAAAATGTAAAGCTCTAACAGGAGAGATCAGGTATTGACGTGTATCTCTGATCGTCAGTCAGACTCACTGATGTCAATGCAGTCATGCTTGGGCAGACTAATCACTAAAGTATCCTAGTCAGTTGACGTATCATTACACTACAGTCTTTTATCTTGGTATAGTATTGATAGATGGATGAATTGATTTCAGTCTGCTAGTAAGTGAGCATTTATTATTGAGACCAGATTCAAGATTGCTAGAATGCATTTTTCGTATGGAAAAGTGACATTCTTATCAACATGTTATTTGCAAAACATCAAAAAAAAATCTTCATCACCAGATACTTTTGCTGCATATATTTTTTTTAAGGGTTACATCAGTAGTTCTTCCTGATCATACTGAACATCATTGCGTAATTGATTGACCTTGTGTTGATATCACTGGGTGACTTTAAATAATATAAAGCACACATGCTTGTAAGCTCTAGGGAGGGCTGTTGTCTTTTGTCTACCAGGGATCAAACCATCTTTAAAAAAGTACCTTCAGTGTCTGTGTGAAGCTGAATGTGTTAAAACCCTGAATTAAATGCAGAAGAGAATATTATCTGAATAACATACATGCCCATTGTGTTTTGGACCAGTCTGTCACAGCATCGCCACAGGCATAGGCCTGTATCTGACCATGACTTTTGCATCAGCTTGGTTAAAAGTGAATGTCATACTGATAAACTAAATGAAATGTATAGATTAGCTTGTTACAGCCTTAATGCTTTGTACAATTGGGTAATACAGTCATGGTCAAAAATATTGGCACCCGTGGTAAATATGATCAAAGAAGAAAATTCATCTGCATTGTTAATCCTTTTGATCTTTTATTTAAAAAAAAAGACAAAAAGCTCACCTTTCATTGGATAATAAGAATTTTAAATGGGGGGGGGGGGGTATAGTTATTAATTTTTTTTCTCTCTTAATACATGTTGGACACAATTATTGGCACCCCTAGAAGTTCTTATGAGTAAAATATCTCTGAAGTATATTCCCATTCATATTCACAAATTTTCAAATAACATCTACATCACCACATGTTTTTTTAGGAGGGTTTCAAGAAAAATTCTCCTAGCTCATCCAAAAACAATCCCCAGCATATTTCATTATCAGACATGACTGGAACATCAAGCGGGACTGGTTTCTATGGTCAGATGAAAATAAAAAATGAGCTTTTTAGCAGCGAACACTCAAGATAGATTTGGTGCACACAGGGATAAAATGTACCCCATGTGTACAATGAAATATACTGCTGTATTTTTAATGTTGTTGGCCTATATTTCTGGTCCTGGATGTCCTCTTCAGATACTGTAAATGGCATCTTTTATTTTATTGAATGCCAACGGATAAAAAAGATCAAAAAGGGACTGGCTCTGTTGGAAATTTTATAATGGACCAACCGTACAATAATCCAAACACAAACCTCAAGAACAACAAAGTGGGGGGTGGGTATCTGAAGGATCTGGAGTGAGATTCTGTTGAAGGAATGGTCTCTGATCTCTTGTCAGCTTTTCTCTAACCTCATCAGGCATTATAGGAGAAAACTCAGAGCTATTAAACTGGCAAATGGAGGTTTCAAAAAGCATTGAATTAAACGGTGCTGTTAATTGTGGCCAATGTGTATTAGAGAAAAAAATGATTTCATAATGAGATTACCCCCCATTTTAAATTATTATCCAATGAAAGGTTAGGTTTTTGTGGAATTTTTTAAAATAAAATATCAGAAAGATTAACAATGCAGATACATTTCCACAGCCGCCTTTGATCATATTTACCAAGAGTGCCGATATTTTTGGCTACGACTGCATACAGTCACACCATCTCATTTCAACCTGTGTCTCTACTGTTCTCTGTGAAGCTTGGACATGCATGGATTCAGCCTGGTGTTTCTGTTTAAGCTACGATCAAGAGCTAAGCAATCAATATCCACAAGAGGCAAATCAGTCGTTGACCAGCAGCATCAGATGGAGCTCAAAATATAAAGTGAGGTGCAGGAGCTGCTGTATCTGCCATGTTGAACCTTTTTTTTCCACTATATAGAACCTTTTTGGAAATGGAAATGTTAAAGATTCTTCATGGAACCATTGATTCCAATAAAGAACCTTTAAAGAATGTTCATGTTGAGGTTTCCATGGCATCAGACAGGATTGAGACTGGAGCAAATGAAGCAGAAGTCTGTAGGATTCAGGAAAGTTGACTGGGTGTAATTAGTTGTTCTTGTTGCCTTGGCTGATATTCATCAATCGGCAGGTGGCATTTCATATTTGTATGTTAAAGTGGCACACTGGTTGTACTCCATACAAGAGGTTTGCAGTATTTGTTCAGTCTGACTGTTGAACTTTAATGCTGCAAAGAGTTGATCTATGCATGGAAAATGTTTCTATTGTGCTTATTCTATTTATTTTATATGCCTCGTTTAAATGTCAGGGCATCTCTGTGTGTGTGTGTGTGTGAAATTATACCTTCTTCTCTTTAGTCTGGTAACTGTGAGTTGGATGATGCTGTGCTGTAATTATGTATTAAAATGGAATGGAATGTGACATTTTTATGTTTGTTTGAGTTAAAAGGACACTAAAGAATTATGGAATAACTAAAATCTATAATATACCCTACCTTTCAAGTTCAGAGTCAGTAAGATTTTTTTTTTTAAACGAATGCTTTATTCAGTGAGGATGCTGAATGTTGATCAAAGACAAACTTAATGTTACAAAAGATAAACAAAGCTGTTTATCAAAGAATCTTGAAGAAGAAATGTTTCTTGAACACCTAATCAACATATTACATTGATTTCTGAAGATGGAGGTAATTGCTTTGCCTTCACAGAAATTAATTAATTTTAAATTGTAATCATATTTCAAAATATTATGTTTTAATTGTATCTTTAATCAAATAAATGCAGGCTTTATAAGCATAAGACTTCTTGCAAAAATCTTACTGAATCCTACTGACATTTTTAAAAGGTAATGTATATAATAATTGTAATAAAGATTGGTTTAAATAAACATAAACTTGTGTTTGGTTTGCTTGTTTTGGTCTGCATTTGTGATATTTAATATCGATCATTGCACCGTGTTCAAAGACCCAAATGTTAAACCCCTCCCATGAATGTGTTGACAGGCACCGCCGTCCATGGTAAGCACAGAACAGAGGCAGCATGCAGAGCACATATTCCTCTCCTTCAGGAAGTCAAAATCCCCCTTTGCCATCTGCAAACACATCCTCGGTGAGTCTCAGCACTCAGGTCTCACAGACACTTGGACTAATACTGACACCACTGTGCGGAGTCTTAGTTCTTCCCAAAAGATTTTCTTCATAATATCTCACCAGTGACTTGCCAGTCTTTCTCAGAAAGCACAGACTTTACATTTCAAATTTGTATGTCTGCAAAATTTTAATTTATCAACTATAAATCGCTAATTTATTAGTTTTCATAAAACAGCAGTTAAGAAATCATCGGATCACATGTGCACCAGATCTGCTGTTTTTTTTATTTGTTTGTTTTTTGGCCTGATTCTGTAAAAAAAAAACAAAAAAAAAAAAACAAGGACCACACCGTTTTGTTCTTCAGTTTTGCTTGAATTGTATCGGAGCCTTAATACATTTTTAATGCCTAAACTCATAAAACTCTGTTAATTTCAAGGACATATTAAAATTTGTTTAGAGTGTAAAACTATAATAATTTAGAAAATAATAATAACGAATGACTGTTGTCTGTCTTTTTCACAGAGACTAGTAAAGTGGACTATGTGTTGTTCCAGGCCGCCACAGCCATCATGGAGGCTGTGGTTAGAGAATGGATCCTTCTGGAAAAGAGCTGCATTGAGTCCCTCAGAACGTTCCTCCTCACCTACGTCTTACAGAGACCCAAGTAAGTGTATGAACATAAAACGTGACGGCATACGCAAAACTTTTCTGTTTTGGTCTGTATTTAGCATGGCTCAGTAAAAGTGTGCATCTCTTGCCTGATTTTTTTTTTTTTAACTGTATACATTTCTCTCTGTTCCCTGCAGTCTGCAAAAGTATGTTCGAGAGCAGATCCTGTTAGCAGTCGCAGTCATAGTGAAGAGAGGCTCTCTTGACAAATCCATCAACTGTAAGAGCATCTTCCATGAGGTCAGCCAACTCATTAGCAGCGGCAATCCCACAGTGGTAAGACTTGTGTATCACATCATGGACCAAAGCTGTAAGAGTTTGCAGTGCTTTCAAACTATAATTCAGCAATGGCTGAATGTGCATTGTTTGTTTTCAAACTTGTAGATGCATGTCTATATGTTAAAACATTCAAATAGATAATTTAAACTGACAATACTTCACAATATTACAGGGTTTACTGTATTTTTAATAAATAAATGTTTCCTTGGTGAGCATAAGAGACTTTCAAAAAAAAAAAAAAGAGAAAATATTTTTCCCTTCAAAAGGGAGGCCCGGCAGAAAGAGTTTTGGAACCACTGGCCAACTCAGACATACATTATTTAATTTAATTTAATTCATACAGGCCTAACTCATGCTGCACATTTGCACTTTTTGAAAAAAAAAATGGCACAATAAAAAAATACTTTCCAGGTCTATGTCCAATCCCTCAGTTTCTAGTTATTTAAGGTAAAAAAAATATTGATGTTTTACTTAATTAAAATCAATAAATTTTTATCTTTTGTGAATAAATCATCTTGTGGGCTTATTTGGTACACATACAGGCTTAAATATTGCAAAGTACCAATTAAGGCCATGCCAGACCTTTGACATTATTCATAAAAATCTTCATTTTATATTCTAAATTGTACATCAACTAATCAGTACATTTTCAAATGAGAGATACATATTTTATTTCAACACACTTTTTTTTTTTTTTTTACTTTTCCCCATATAAATCTGGACAATATCTATGAAAAGCTGCTAAACTTAGATTTTGGTGGGCTTAATGGGAACACTTACCCTAATTGTCTATGTGGTTGATATAAAAAAAAAGAGAGAGAGAGAGAATATGTTGGGGCCCTAACATGTGTTGTATTGTAACATATTAAGTTGACCGTCTGTAGTAATAATAATAAAAATAAAAAAAAAGCAGCAGTATGTCACTGAATTTTGCCCATTCCCCTAAAAATAATTTATGGCCATGGGTGTTCCTAAACAAAATTGTTAACAGAGCCCTATTGAAAAAATAGAGTATGCCCTGTGTCCTGCAGAGAGCGCTCCTGTTCTATGGTTTGAATTTGTTCAGTTAAAGTTAAAGAGTTAGTGTGGTCAGTCAAATGCCTAGCCGTAATAATACATTAGACATTAAAACTGAAACCTTTGGAAAACTTCTGTTCTTATTTGATGTATTTTGCACCAGTATTGAATTATAATAGGTAATTTAAATGGTATTTAAGATATTTAACCTGTTTTGCCTTGATGGAAAGTAATGCCTGTCTCTGTCCTGCTAGCAAACACTGGCCTGCTCCATCCTGACGGCTCTGTTGAGTGAGTTCTCCAGCTCCAGTAAGACCAGTAACATTGGCCTCAGTATGGAGTTTCACGGAAGCTGCAAACGTGTCTTTCAGGTCTGTCCTTCTGTCCCTGTTAACAGGTGTATTGTCCCTGTGCTGGCTGTTTACTGTTTATATTTGTATGTTAACCAGTAATACCCAAAAACGTTTAGAAATATTCATGTGATATGAATTTTTCATTGATATCAAATCATTGATGATCCTATATAGTTTTAGTTAATATTTTGAATTAGATTTTATTTTTAAATTTTATATATTAAGTTTTGTTTAAAAAAATAATTGTATTGTTTTTTTTTTGTTTTTTTTAGTTAATTTAGTTTTAGTTATTTTAGTACTAAAAACAAAAAAATGAAAAGTGTTGCCTTGTCAATTATCTGAAAAAAAATATATATATATGGTTCAGATTTAATGAAAACAATAAAAACCATGATCTGAAACATGTCGTAATCATAATGCATATATGTGTGTGTGTGTTGCAGGAGGACGATCTCAGGCAGATCTTCATGCTCACTATGGAGGTCCTGCAGGAGTTCAGTCGGAGGGAGAACCTCAATGCTCAGATGTCCTGTGTTTTCCAGCGCTACCTTGCGCTGGCCAATCAAGTGCTCAGCTGGAACTTTCTTCCACCCAATCATATCCTTTTAGTGACTTTTTATATTTGTGTGTATGTTTGTAGCTATGTCTTTTTTACTTGTAAATTTAGAGGGAAGTACAGAGGTGAAGCAGGCTGGATTTCCTGCGAGCACTAGAGAGCACTAGACCTGGACTGCAGCCACAAATGTTTTAGAGGTACAAGGTTAAGAAAGAAAATTATCTGTGACTTATTATTGGATTAATAAGAGACAAGCTATAATGTGATAATCATTCTTAACCTTCATAACCTTTATTGCTAAATAATCGCAAACAGAACTAGATCCAGGCTCATTTCTTGGTGCTTGTTAAAATAAGAAAAAGAAAAAAAGAACCTGACCTTGCGGCTAACTTATTTTAGAGCGTGCTTTCACCTGCTTAAAGCCACAAAATTTGAACCTCTCTGGCATTTGTATTAATGATCGATTTGCATCTAGATAGTTTGTCTCACAATTTAATACATTTGAATACATTCAGATACATTTCTAAAGGTTTTAAGGATCTTGTCCCTCTGTAGTTTTGCTTGTGCCTTGGCATGCCTTTTTTATTTTTTATTTTTTTGTACTATTGGCATGTGCTGGTGTTAGTCCTAAATCATGAGCTGTGATTGATGGTGTCCGTGCGTCTGTGTGTTTTAGCTCTGTGAGGTGTTAATACCACTCAGGCTGACTTTGTGTCTCTGTGTCTCTTTAAAGAGATCTGAGCTGGCGTCTGTGCCAACCAGGGTCACATATCACTTACAAAGGAGGCCTGTGCCAAGCCCTTATTGTGCTCAATAAGTGTGCCTTTAAACACACAGCTCATTGAGTGCTGGGCTGGAATGTCGGCCAGCCATTTGTGCATTGATGTGTTTGCATACTTTCAAGTCATATTAATCACCCACTGGGCGCTGGAGGAAGATAGTTCTTTGATACCATGAACACATTTGCTAAGGACACAGAGAGGACAGAGTGGGTTTGTTGGTGTTCATTTCTAAAATTGACTATTTGATGAGTTGCATGAATGAGTTGTCATTTAATCTGTTCTTTAATGTGAGTCTATACAAGATTTGCATTCACAACACACACACAGATATATGTATGTGTGTGTGTGTATTTGTGTATGTATGCGTAAGATACAATAGTAATATATTTCTTGAAATAATAATAATATAAAATTACTACTATTTTATTCAAATTGTTTGTCCTAGCTGCAAATTTTTCTTGCCTGACCGGATGAATAGCCTGATTAAGTAACCAAAAAATAACTAGTGACACATCGACATTCGAGAATGATTCTTCTGATTTTATTACGTTCAGCTTAAAAAGCAATTGATGGTTGATGGTGTATTCTGATATCAGTGGCTCGTGCTGCTTGTCTCTGAGAGAGACTTTCATTGAGAAATCAAATCAAATGAGCATAACTGCACATAAACTCACAGAACATACTGAGGTGAAAATTCTAAATGTTTAGTTTATTTATAACATGTAGTTAAGTATCACATTATTTTCACAATTGCAAATGTTACATTGATTGTAGTTCAACAAACAAGTAGTTACTTACATTTTTTTTTCTATTTCACAAATGAAAATTGTTCCAAACAAAGATCAGAACAGAAGTATTTTATGATCTCTGAGCAACACAAGGCGTTTTTTTAACTTAATCAGCATTTACTTTGGCATTTTGAAGGAATGAGTGACTCAAAATTTGATTTAAAACATTAATCTCATATCAGATGCAATAAGTTTTATTTTATTTTATTTTTTACTTTTGAAAGTATCTTATGCTCACCAATGCTGCATTTATTTGATCAAATATACATTAAGCAGTAATAATATTAAATATTATTAAATGTAAAATTACATTTTTCTATTTTAGTGTTTTAAAATGTAATTTATTCCTGTTAATTTAATACTTTAATACTTTAAAACCCCAAACTTTTGAACAGTGTTTTATATTACATTTTTGTGATATATTTTAAATTATTTATATGATGTACTGTAACAGCCAACATGACGTGTGTGCGCACGCGTGTGTGTGTGTTTCTGACAGCCGCTTAGACTCTTTTCTCAAAGTGCCGCCATCTCTCAGTACTCAAGGCCATGGCATGCGTGTTATCTTTCCATGACACACTCCCACTTGACGCATGTACATGTCATCTGAGTGAATCCTAAACATGTGATTCCCCTCAATGTCTGCAGGACTGCATGTCTGTTCACGGCTTTAGTGACCCTGGGGCGGGTTGTGGCCAGGCTTTGAGCCGGTCAGGTGCTCTGAATGGTAGAGCGAGATGACAGACGGCTGTGTGTCACTGCGCATTTCTAACACACACATGCACAAGTGGAGCAGAGCTTTGTAAGACTGCTGTCCCTGACTTGACTACGGGGAGGAGGGCATTCCTGGGGCGTGGGGGGAATCTTAAGAGGGAGGATGTGACACTCAGGCTTCCTAATAGACTTGGATCTCATCTCTGTTCTCTGGCACCGGGCAGCTCTCAGCACTCTCATAATTATTATGTTCTCTGAATGCCTCCTGATTGATTCAGTCTGCAGTCCTAAACTTAAACACACAATGTCTTCAGCTCACATTCAGCTACTACTTCATTTTCTTGCACTTCAGTGTCCACTTTTGATTTTAATCGACCCTGCCAATATATCAACCGTGTTATCATTAATCTCTACTGAGCGGCAGATATCTATGTATTCAGTGATTTTGGGTTAAGGAAGCAGCATCTTGCAGATTCAGACCAGTTCCACCTGAATTATGTCTCTGAATTTGTGCAGTTGCCAGCTTGTTGCAGTGGCCACCTCTGAAAAATATTTTCCTTGTGTGGTAACTGGAAACTTTTTGTTGTGGTACACATTTAAATTATATCTTTTAGTTGATATTGTTTTTTTTTGGTCTTCATTTACATATGTGTTCTTGGGGGAAATCCAAAAATATGAATAGTTATATTATATAACTTTCTAGAGACAGTGCTACCAAATTTAAGACTTCATGCTGTTGTTTTTAGGAAGCCAAACTATTTGAATAAAACAGTAGTAGTAGTAGTAGTAATATATATATATATATATATATATATATATATATATATATTATATATATATTATATATATATATATAGCAGCAAAACTGTTTTCAAGATTTATAAGAAATGTTTCTTGAACACCAAATCAGCATTTTAAAAATGATTTCAGATTTTTATTTTACTGACCCTAAACTTCAGAAAAATAGTGGATTGTCAACAAACATATAAGATAAACACATCAATTAACTTACTTTATTGCAATTACATGTGCAAAAGGGCTTCTTTGGTAGTTGCGTCACGTCTCACTGTTTTTCTTTTTTTCTTTCTGTTTCACTCGTGGCATCTCATACCATGAGTGTTTCAAGTTCAAAACATATCTCGAGTCTGCTTCTGTGCTATTTCACTGAGCTCATTCTAGCTGAACATGATAACATGTCCGTTGTGAATGCAGCCCTTCATCAGCCCAATGTTACAGCACTTACTTGAGACCGTCTGTTTGGTTTCGGAGTTTGTCATGTGTTTTGAGTCTTCAGCAGCTGGGACGAGGGCTGGTGGAAACGAGTCATGTGCGTTTGTGAGTAAGCCCGGGTTGGGTTTCAGAAGGTCATATTTGTCACCCTTCCAGTTTTTCATACGCTCACACACTTTTCCAGCAGTGGCTCCAAGTGACATTAAGTGACCGGCTGGTTTATCCCCTACGCCCTGTCCATCCGTCAGTCAGTCTCTCCTGCTGCGCTCACGTGGCAGGCTGCTATCAGCTCGCTGGTGGTCAGCACAAAAGCTCCAGCTGCTCTCCCTTGAGGCCCATTCTCTCCTCAGCACGGGTCACTCAGAGTTCTGCCGGCCCCAGGCCTTGCTATTTTTAAGAAGCCGTAAAGTCAGGTCTGATCAGGACAGACACAGGCAGAAGAGTTATAACACTTCAGCACACTTATTCTAGTTTGGCACCTGGCACTTCCCAGTTTCAGCTTTAGTGAATGCATAGGTGAGTCGCCACATAATTTGCTTTGACATATGTGGCTGTATATGGTGGACGTGAGCAGATACGCTAATGTGTGTGTGTGTGAATGAGAGAGCGCTTGCATTTGTCTGCTGGGAGTGACTGTGGGTCCGGCCTGGAGGAATGCATGGCCTTTGCCGGTAACTGGCTTTGATCAGACATTCCTGTGGGAGCCTTTTCTCTCTCTCCCTCCCTGCCTCTCGCGCTTTTTGACATTCCTTTTTTTCCAGTGGGCTACATATGGATAGGGGGAGATTTTGATGTAAACATTTAGGGGAGGGGACAGTAGTAACGGTGCTGCTGAAGAAGAGCGATAGAGAAGGAGCTGCAGAAAACAGTCGCTGGGAATTCACTGCAGCAATTTTCCACACTCTTCTTAATCCAGAACAGAACGGCCAGAGAGAAGTGACAGAGGCTTAAAAAAATGTCTTTCCTTATCCTTTCTGCTTCTGCTATTGCCCTTAACTGAGGTGTCACTGGGGAGGCACTACATTGCCATGTTCGAAGCGACTCAGAATGTCATGCTCAAGCCAACCGAGTCCTGGAGGGAAACTCTTCTAGACCACAGAGTCATGGACCTTTTCTTCACTGTGAGTACCAACTTATGCATTTATTCTATCTGAGGTGTTTTCTCAACTACCTGTTTGAAAGAGATTTTCTTTAATCCTTTTTCCTGATTTCTTATCCTGCCATTGCACATTCAATACCTGCGTCTCTGCTTCCCCTCATTCTATGTTTATTCCTCTCATGTTCTTTCTTCCTGCTTTGCTTTTTCTAAATAATTGTCTCCAACCACTGATGTTTTGACCAAATGACAATGCATCAGATATTGTTATAAATATTTAGCAGATATAGAAATATTTATAAGGCACGTTTAGAAGTGAGCTGCAGTTTTTGAAAAGTCTCTTGTGCTCACCAGAAATACTGTAAAAACTGTAATATATTTGAAATCTTGTTACATTATTATTACATTACTTTGCTTTTGTGAAAACTGATTCTTTTTTCTTCAAGATTTGAGGAATTGAACGTTCAGAAGAACAGTATTTATTTGAAGAAGATTTATCATTATAAATGTCTTTACTGTCACTTTTTTAAAAAACCTTGCTAAGCCAAAACTTTTGAACGATAGGCTATTTGATATAGTATATGATGCTTTCAGCACTCCTGTAAAAACGTGAACTTGCTCTTTTAGTCTGAAACGGGGTCTGTGGGTGACACAACTGTCCCAGGGATAAACCGTTCCCAAATGTGAAGTCTGTTGCTCATGGCAATAATGACAACATTACAAGGAAAATGTTTGGTAATAAGGTAATAAATAATTGTATTAGATATGCATTAGTACAGATTCAGTGCTGTCAGAGTTCTCCTGAGAAGCAAATCTATCATGAGCATTATTATATACTATAATTATCCATAGTTTCATTTTGATGTTAATGTTCAGATTTAAAGTGACTTGTAGCCAAATATGGTGTCCCATACTCGGAATTTGTGATCTGCATTTAACTCATTCAAGTGTTACACACACAGCAGTGAGTAGTGAACACACACACACACACACACACACACACACCATAAACACGCCCGGAGCTGTCGGCAGCCAATTTTTTTGCTGTAGCTCCCAGGGAGCAGTTGGGGGTTCGATCCTTTGCTAAAGGGTCTCACCTCAGTTGTGGTATTGAAGTTGGAAGAGAGCACTGTGCATTCACTCCCCACACCTACAATCTCTGCCAGTAGCAAGACTCAAACCCGCAACCTTTGGGTTGCAGTCTGACTCTCTTACCATTAGGCCATGACTGCCCTAGATGGCTGAATAAAGTTTAAGATACCTATTTGAAATACTTCTTAAATTCTTCTTCTACTTTAAATCTACTTTTAGACTCTATTTTCCCCAGAATATCATGTTATGCCTGCATACTGCATAATATACCTTCCAGTCATTAGAAATCCAGTCTAATGGTTCGTTACATCTCACAGAACTAATTCCTGTGAGGCTCAGGTTGTGATGTGTGGAACATTTCTGTCAGGTTACACCGGCATCAGTGATGCATATGCCAAATAGCGTTCCGCTCTTTCTCCATTACCATTACACGTTCTCCGAGGCATGTGCTGCAAAATAATGCTCTGCTTTCCACCATCAGTCTTGGGTGGTTTCTACAGCCAGATTAGACGTTACTTTCCTTCACTCTGTTGCTCAGGAATGAGTCAACAAGGTGCCAATATGCTGCTCCATAATTCACGCATCTTTTCTAAGGAGGCCGCAATCTATAAACTGGCGACAAACTGCACAGCCGTTTAAAAAGGGTCAATCTGTTGACCTGGAGGTAAAGGGCTGTTCAAACATAAGTGTCTCATTTGTCTTTCTGGGATTTGCTGTTAGGAGTTTTAAGCATACTGAAATAACAGATAAATATGGTTGTTGTTGTTGTTTTTTTAAGTTAGATTCTAAAACTTATGTCATATATTTTTATTTTCTTAATAATCTTCAGAGTCATGTAAAATGAGATGGAAATCAACTATTTTGGATTTTGTAGTCAAAAGAATTTAACTGCTTTAGTATGACACACCCAAATCATCACTGGGTCATTCATATGTAGTTTAGTGGTTTCATTTGGTTGAATAGTATAAAGAAAAAAATCGCATTTAGTGATTGTCATTTTTTTTTATAAATATTTATTTGACATTAAAGTATGTGTTGTCATTGTTGAAAAGCCGAATTGAATTTTCTGTGGTACAGTGTTGTAACACACAAAAACATCCAAGAAGATAAATACATTTATCGGTAAATAATTATGGGGTCCATGCTTTATTTATGATTTCACAAGATTTCAAATAAATGCTGTTCTTTTGAAGCTCACATAATTGCATTTAAAAAAAAAAAAAAAAAAAATATATATATATATATATATATATATATATATATATATATATATATATATATATATATATATATATATATATATATATATATATATATATATATAATATTTTAATTAATAACATTTTACAATATTATTGTTTGATAACAAATTCATTAGATAAGAATAAAAAATAGTACACAATAGTATCACATTAATGCAGCCTTGGCAAACAAATGAAACCTCTTTCAAAACATGTGAAAAAAACTTTGTGTAGATATTGGCTTTTGACAAATGGATTTATTTATTTTTGACAAAAAAACTGAGATGGAGACAGCCGGTAAGTAGATGGAGAAATGAACAAGACCTGGAAAAATTGTGAGCCAGATTCAAACATTTATCCCCCATGTGAGCACCACAGTGTCTAGACCGTGAATCTGATATCTGATTGTAACATTAATTTAGGATTGTATTTAGGATAGTTCAGTGAAATCTCTTTGGTGCTGAGCATGTAGTTCAGCAGTTCTGTGCCGGTCGTTTGGAGTGTTTGTTTGAGCCATGTGATATTTAGTTGTATTTCCAGTGAGTGGGGGGAATGTTTTTGTTAAGGGTAAAAGTGGTCCGCTGTCACACCCTCTGAGTGTCTTTACGAGTCTCCTTGTAGCTGTGTGTGGTGCGCTTGTTGTTTTTTACGCCCATGCCAGGGGGATCTATGTGTATAAGGGTGAGTGCGTTTGTCGGCCTGTCAGTGGTGTCTGTGTGTGTATGTTGGCTCGTCAGCTGTGCCCTGAACAGACGAGGGTGCGTCCATACACGCGCTGCTGGGGTCAGAGGTGACTAGAGATGAACTGCAGGATTAGACTCTGAACCCTGGATTCATAGCCCCTGTTAACAGCCTCCAATCCTGCCTCGGGTGGTCTGAGGAGGGGGCAAGCCATCCATCTGAAGCAGTCTCTCGGCCTCTTTGATTGCTTTTCAGAGGTTCGGAAATGTGCAGAAGAGAGAAAATGAAGCATAACTTAAATAAGTCTCATTCGCTTTGCACCTAATAAAGCCATGGTTGGGCTAACATTTTTCTACCAGCCAAACCAACTGAAGGGTGTTTTTGTTTGTGGTATTAGTTTAGGTTTGTTCTTACACCCTCCGGCTTCACATACACTCTCTCATGTAGTAACAAACAGTCACATTTTTTATATATCCATAAAATAAGTCAAAATGGTGTCAGATTCACAACTGAATAATTTTTTATTTATTTTTTTTTTTTTATCAAAAATGGATTATAATTTAGGACCCTTAAGATTTTGCATTGACATTTATTTTCATAGTCCAGCACATTTCTCAACAAATTCTTATTACAGTGTGTCCAGGTACTTGTTTTTATTTTATTTTTTTATTTTTATTAGTAGTGATCCTCATTACAGATCATAATTTTTTTTTTACTATTTTTTATATTTATTTTAGTGTAATGTATTATATATTTGTGCATTGCAACGAGTGATATTTTATGAAGTTATTTATTGCATAATGAGTTCTCTATTCAGAACACATCTATTTCTTTGTGTATTTGTTTTTTTGTTTTTCTTTGTTTCTTTGTAAATTAAAATCTTAAATTTTTGTATTTTGAGGTTCAATATGATAGTTATGTCTTCATTACTGTAATTAATTTTGAAAGTACCTAATACAAAGACTTATATAATTTTTTTTTTTTATTTCAATATTTTTTGTATTGGAGTGATGAGAATAAGATTTTAATTAATATATTTGTTTATTTGAGAATGAGGTGTCACAATTAAAAAAATAAATGTCTGTTTTTTTCGCATTAATTATATTGATATATGTTTTTGTTTCGAGGCATTTCTTTATTTAGTATATATTAAAAACATTTTTTTTACTTTTTTCCGTATTTTGGGTCCACATGTGTTAAGCGCTAAGCAAAGTTTTAGAAGCGGAGATCAGATTCTGACTCAGAGCATGTGTGTGGTTTGTTTATGGTATAAACACAATCAGGGCTTGTTATGGCACTTGGAGTATAACGCTGTCATGAGGTGATTGATTGTGGCCTCTGATTTTGTAACAGGATCTGAACACACTGAATGCAACCGGAGCAGTGAGCGGTGAGAATAGAAAGCAGGAGAGGGTCTAATCCTCCCCGTGGACATACACAAGTCTTTGTCTTTTCTCTATTAATAGATCGCCCTGTCGCTTTTCTCTAGCATTCAATTCGGAGAGCTACCTAGTCTTGTTTTGATTTAGACACCCCCTCGCCCCCTGCCAGGCTCTAACTATAGTCAGACTCAAGGCGATTGGCATAGTTCACATGGCGCGGATGTTCTTCAGCGCAGCTGTTTGTACAGAGCATGCTGCTCACAGAGCGTTGGCCTTGTACTCTTTTTCTTTCTTCTTTCGCTATTCAGTTCCCTCTCTCTCTCTCTCTCTCTCTCTCTCTCTCTCTCATCTCCCCCTCACACCCCTCCTCTCTCTCTCTTTCTCTTTCTCCCTCCCTCTCTTCTTCAGCTCAGAAGATGATTTCACACCGCTCTAGCAGACAGGGCTGTGCTATAGGGTGTTAGTGTTAGCACTTTACCCAGTGGCTGATGTTCATCTGTTTATCTGTAGGAGGTGGTATGTGTTGAGGAAATGCCACTTTAGGTTCGTCCACAGTCTTCCAGATCGTTCAGAGGGCTCAGTCCAACTCCGTGCACGTCTTCGCAGAGCATCTCCACCAGAACGTCTGCCGAACAGACGAGAGAGAGTAAGATTCCAGGGATTTAGGAAAGAACAAAGAGCAAAGGACTGTGCCAAACAACCACATGTGTTGGAGACTCGAGTCGGTCTGCTCAGAATGGTTTAGCTGTCTCTTCGGCCATGTAGCGCTCTCTTTTCGCCGCTCGTCCTCGTGAAAGCCTCGGACTGGATTGGTAATTGAGAAGCCGATCTGATTGATTGGCTTGGGTTGTGGCAGCCAGGTGTTTTTATCCGTGGCGAGATGCAGTAGTTTTGCCATTGAGGAAAATTGTGGAATACCCCTCACCTTCACCAGTTCATTATTCCACTGAGTAGGTTTCAGAGACTTGCGTGAGATGAGAAATCGAAGACAGACCACGTATCTATGCGTAAGAGAGCAGAAGAAACGGATGCGGACAAGAAAGAATGTTTTTGTATGTCAATGAGAGAGTCTTTTCTCTGTGATTCAGGGAGACTGTGTGTGAGCTCCTCGGCCAGTGTGTTTTGTCAGCTGCCCTTGGGCCGGTCTGTAGTTCCTCCTGGATTCTTTGAGGGGGCCTGTCTGGTTTTAACATTGTAGCGTATACCTACAGTCCCATTTACAGACTCCAGAACTGCCACTGCTTCTTTTCTCTCTCATGCACTCATGATATGATATCATTTCTTCTGAGAAGGATTTCAGTCTGTTGGTGAGCTGCGCTGATGTCGATTTAGAGAGTTGATCATTAAGTCTGTTTTAGGATATCTTGATCTTTGTGTGGGATCATCAATGTTGGTTAGTCATTTGAAAGTTCTTGAGTTCAAAGGAAAGTCGATAATCTGGTATCAGGCTTGCACCTTTTATTATGCTTTTGAAAATAGGATTGTTTACACCAGTGTAATGAGTTGAGTCAGAAATGACGTGTTTTTGTCTCTGTCTTGTAGGTGCACAGGAAAATCAGAGAGGACTCAGACATGGCTCAAGATTCCCTTCAGTGCCTGGCCCAGCTGGCCTCCATCCATGGCCCCATCTTCCCCGATGAGAGCGCTCAGGTGACCTACCTGGCCCACCTGGTGGAGGGATTGCTCAGTATGATCAATGGGTGCGTTTCTCTGAAACGTTGAGTCATTTACTGCACTGCGTGCATGATATGCTTGTCATTCCCAAATGTATTATTTTGTATTTAGATAACTGCATAGTAGTTGTCAAACAAAGGTGAACCTAATGAAAGCATGTCTAGGTTACGTTTCACTCTACAATCATTATAATTAATAAAATAATTTACATTTTGAATTTTTATTTTAGGTCCAGTAATGAAATTTTAAAGCAATGCAAAACATATTAATGATCTTAAACATATGCTTAATTCTCTTTTAAGTAAAATGTAATTTTTATTTTTTTAGTTAAATATGGTCCAGACAAGTTCTTGACAGTGAGATCTTGCCATATAGCAGGGTTAGAAAATTACCAGGACAAGTCACAAATCTACAACCCAATTATTTTTCAAATATAATGGGGGGGGGGTTCCCTTGACGTGTATAGATAATAAACAAATAATATTATACTACTACTACTACTACTGTTTAAGTATTTCTTTATTTTATTTATAGAATTAAATACTATTAGTTTAATTTACTAAACTTAAATGTGGAAAATGTGTGTTCATAATGGCCTCTTGAAAATACTTTCCAGGAGCCAGATATTATCTACTAGTAAATTAAATTTTTGACACTGTTGTACAACATGTATTGGTGGAGTCGTGTGTTAGTACTCACAACCTAAATGCTCTGTAATGATGTCTCTGTGGCTTTAAATAACACACATTCTCTCATACACTGCTATTTGGAATTTGAGAACAAGTAGACGAAGTAGGCGTAGTGAGTCGGGGTCTCTCCCCACTCCTCCCTCTCTCTGTTTCTGCCATTCTGTAATCACCTATTCCTGGAGCATTTTTCCAGTTGCATCATCGGAAAACCATGCGGCAGGTCCGCCAATCTGCGTGATTGAACTCTTCTGCTTACAATTTAAGTCCATCTGATATGGGTTAGAGGCGCAGTTGGGAGCATAAAGAAAGGCAGACCTCGAGTGCTCTTTCAGAACTAAAGGAGGGGGGGGGGTGGACGTATTTTCCCAGAATCCAGGTAGTGTGCCAGCACAACAGCAGTTTGGTGATGTGGTTGAAATCTCTGTCTCCCTTTTAGAGCAGCTGAGGTATTTGTGCTTAAAGATACATATTTTCCCTGTGACAGGATCGAGATTGAAGACTCTGAGGCCGTAGGCATCTCCAGCATCATCAGTAACCTCATCAGCACATTTCCCCGGAGCGTTCTGACAGCTCTCCCAAACGAGCTCTTCGCCTCTTTCATTAACTGCCTCACACTGCTCACGTGCTCGTATGGTCGCAGCGCCGCCCTGGAGGAGGTGGTGAGTTCTGCATTTGTACCACAACCAGAGTAGCTGAGGGCTATGGATGTCAAACTCATTATTATTATTTTATTTTTTTTCAATATAGAGAACTGCTCTGTTGCAGCAGACTTTTTATTAGTGCTGCACGATTAATCTCTGACAAGCTACGCAATATCGCATCATAATCGCAGAGGAATCGCATGCGATTATGAACACGATATTGCGTAGCTTGTCAGGGAACTACGGCTCTGTGTAGTAAGTGCCGCTCCATTTGAAAGCAGGTGATGGATATTTACTGCTAATCAAAGAACCGGCTTTATGCACTTTGATGCATAGAAAGTTTAAAAGAACAGCTTTTGAGATAGAAATGCTTTGTAACATTATAAATGTTTTGCTATCACTTTTGATCAATTTAATGCATCCTTGCAGAATAAAAATATCCTTCAAGCTCCAAACTCATGAACAGTAGTTTATATTAGAAAACTCCTTCATGCCAAAGTAATGATTAAAAAATGTAAGTGTTCAGTAAATATAGGACTATAATTTACACTAAAATTGTCAATCTGACATGTTATTTATAAATGTCATTGTGTTATTAAATTATAATTATTATAGTTTAAGTACTATTAAAATGTTATTATACTACAGTTTATAAGAGTTATTTAACATCAGAATAACAGTAATTTATACTTTAAAAAAATGGAGGGGCAAACACTAAAATTTAGCATGTAATGTAGAAAGAAAGGATGTGTCATGTGACATGATTAGCGTGAAGTCACGTATATCTCTCTTCCTCTAGCTGGATAAGGATGACATGGTGTACATGGAGGCGTATGATAAGCTGCTGGAGTCCTGGCTGACGCTGGTGCAGGAGGACGAACACTTCCCTCGGGGCTGTTTTGTCCAGCCGGCCGTGCAGGTCTTCAACTCCTACATTCAGTGTCACCTCGCAGCTCCCGACGGCACGAGAAACCTGGTCAGAACAACTGCGTTTATCCACCTTCACATCCAAACGCATCTTTCTCACCATGTTAAATCTGTTCTCTTAACATTGTCAAAATGTCTCTGGCTTACCAATTTGTTGGTAAATTGTTGCTTTTCTTGTAATTTTTTATTTTTTTTTGGTTGACTTTGTGGTTTGCTTTTCATCTTAATTAAAATGGAAAAGCATGAACCACAACAAATGTCAAAAACAGTTTTCCTTCAAAGAATTGCCCGCCAGAGTTACCCAGCCACTCCAGCACATGGTTTCAGTCATATACATTATTTATCTTTTTAGACTGCAAATGGTGTCGCTTCTCATGAAGAGGAAGAAATTAACGAATTACAGGAGGACGACAGAGAGCTGTTCTCGGATCAGCTGGCCAGTATCGGCATGTTGGGCCGCATCGCTGCAGACCACTGTATACCTCTGCTCACAGGGTACAGACACAGTCCTCTTCAGAGAAACTGCTGAAATATACAACCACTGTGAGCCTTACATTTCTCATCTGTCTTTAGATTGTTGGAGGACCGAGTCACACGGCTTCACGGGCAACTCCAGAGACACCAACAGCACCTCATGGCCTCAGCAGACCCGGGAACGGTGGAACGGAAGGTTCTAGATGACCTTTATGAAGACATTCATTGGCTCATTTTAGTGTCAGGTCTGTGTCATTCTTAAAAAGACATTCTGAATGACATTCTGTCATGATTTTCTCACCTTCATGTCATTCGTTTTCACTCACAAATGCGAGTCGCATGTTTAACGTCATACCCTCTATAGAGGTTTCATTCATCGAGGTCATTGTAATGTGTAATTCAGATGCGACTAGAGTTTATTATTATTTGGAGACCAGTCAAGTTGCTTTTTGTCATTGTTCTGAAGTATTTGGTGTTTTCTCAGGTTACCTCTTGGCTGATGACCCTCAGGGTGAAACACCATTGATACCTTCAGAAGTGATGGAGTACTCTATCAAACACTCGACAGAGGTGGATATCAACACTACACTGCAGCTGCTCGGCTCTCCTGGAGAGAAGGCCACCTCCATCCCAGGATGCAACAGGACAGACTCTGTTATCAGGTAGAGCGTCCTCCCAGTACACATGTGGCAGTGTGTCATTACTCTATTAAGAAGATTCAGGTTTATTGGTAGTTATTAGCTATGGGATTTTTGATACATTATTATACAATTTCCTTTTTATTCACATTTTTCATGTAATATTATCTAGATTTTATTGTAAGTTTCTTTTCTTTTTTTACAACGCTCTTACAAGTAGACCAGACACTTTCAAGCTGATTCTGTGCACTCAGGGCATTGTGCTAGGATATAGACTCCTGTCTTTTGTGGCATCCTCAATGACTTTTGACAACCATGAAGATGTAGGAGGAGTTTGAGAAAGGATGTTATCAACACAATTGAAAATGGTGGAAAATATAGTTGGGTGTTGTTGTTGGCTTGAATTATAAGATTGTTTCGTTAAGTTATTCACAGAAATTTCTGTGAAAAGTCGATGCTGGAAATGTGATGATGGTTTGAGAAATTAATTGAACCATCCATCCATCCATCCATCTTCTTCCGCTTATCCGGGGCCGGGTCGCGGGGGCAGCAGTCTAAGCAGAGAACCCCAGACTTCCCTCTCCCTAGACACTTCCTCCAGCTCTTCTGGGGGGACACCGAGGCGTTCCCAGGCCAGCCGGGAGACATAGTCTCTCCAGCGTGTCCTAGGTCTTCCCCGGGGTCTCCTCCCAGTGGGACGCGCCCGGAACACCTTCCCGGGAAGGCGTCCAGGAGGCATCCGGAACAGATGCCCAAGCCACCTCAGCTGACCCCTCTCGATGTGGAGGAGCAGCGGCTCTACTCTGAGCTCCTCCCGGGTGACTGAGCTTCTCACCCTATCTCTAAGGGATCGCCCAGCCACCCTGCGGAGAAAGCTCATTTCGGCCACCTGTATCCGGGATCTTGTCCTTTCGGTCATGACCCAAAGCTCATGACCATAGGTGAGAGTAGGAACGTAGATTGACCGGTAAATCGAGAGCTTCGCCTTGCGGCTCAGCTCTTTCTTCACCACGACAGACCGGTACATCGACCGCATTACTGCAGAAGCTGCACCGATCCGTCTGTCAATCTCCCGTTCCATCCTTCCCTCACTCGTGAACAAGACCCCAAGATACTTAAACTCCTCCACTTGAGGCAGGAACTCTCCACCAACCTGAAGTGGGCAAGCCACCCTTTTCCGACTGAGGACCATGGCCTCGGATTTGGAGGTGCTGATTCTCATCCCAGCCGCTTCACACTCGGCTGCAAACCGTCCCAGTGCATGCTGAAGGTCCTGAACCAATATTTGATAAAAAAAAAATTTCCAGTGGAAAAAACGAACACATACAGTTGCTCTGTATGCACCTTTAGTCACACAGTTACAGTTTCCACAAAAATGGCAAAAAAAAGACTTCTTTCAAAAACATGTTTTAAAAATCCTGCCGATCAAAAGAATTTGATTTGGTAATGTGTCTCTTTAACATCTGGTTGTCTGATAAATGCCTTTCTCCAGACATAGTGGTAATGATCAGCTTGTGAGCAGATTAACCAGCCAGCTGTTTGCTGATCATGCTGCCTACAGAAACAATGACTTGTTTAAAATGTATCACTCAGAATTGCTGCTGGAGCGTGCAGGCGTGGTGTAGCACAGGCCGTTTGATCTGCAGTTCGTCTTGCCCAGTGGGGAATGGCCTGGCATGCGCCCAGCTAGGCCTGCCACGCGAACAGCAGCCCTCAAGTGGCCCCAGCCTCGGCGCCAGCCAATGCTGCAGCACCACTCCCCACACATTATTCAATTAGAGCCAGGCCAGGTGCCGCTCAGAGCCCAGGGTCAGAGGGGAGCACTGGGGCCCAGAGTCACCTGTGCTCAGAAGCTATTTCCAAGTTGATTTTTGATTGATTTTAGGTTGCTGTTTTCAGCTGTTCTTTTATTTAAACTTAACATTTAAACAGTAATAGGAAATATAAATAAAAATTTAATGTTTAAAATGTATACAATTTTATATATAGCTAATAAAATTTACATTTTTAAAGTTAAGTATTAGTAGTAGTAGTAGTAGTATTACAGTATAGATATTATTAATAAATATATAAATACACATTAATTATTATTGTTGTTGTTATTATTCTTTTAAATGAAGGGGAAGGAGCAGAATGTGGGCTGGAGTTGTTACATTTAAACACAGATTTTTTTTTTTCTTTTTTTTTTTTCTTGCCATTTCCAAGCAGATATTTGATCTGATTCTAATCTGATTGGAATGGGTTATAGACTGTGAATTTAATGAATAGTGTAATTGAAATGATGTAGAAGCTGTTTAAGCGGTTACTGGTTGGGTCTCATAGAGACCTAGTGGTATTGTCTGCAAAAACCTGCCTGTAGTCTGATTTGGGCTCAATGGATGGTGTTATTCCAGAACTCTGGCATGGGATCGAGGTGAGGATTGAAAAACTGGAAGGACTCTGAGTTGATGGGTAAGGGGAGCGATGTGGAGGTCGGAGGATTTGGAGAGACCGTAGGCTGGTGATGGGTGGGGGAAAGCGGGTAAACCGTAGAGGATTTGGAAAGACAATGGGCCAAGGGATTATGTTTCCCAATAACAGGCACTGACCCCGCAGCTTCGAAATGTCAGTGTGGTTTTGTCTTTACAAACAATGTGAAACATTTAATGGTGCTGCACTCTGCGGGGCGCGTGGGATATCAGTCTCCCAGGATAGTAAGCTGCTGTAATACCTTTTTTGTGTCCTCTTTCTTTATGAGTGGAGGTATGAAATTTTCCTGTACACAACAGACTGTCAAATTCTATTTCAGATTGTTCTGCTGGCATGAAATTGCCTTATATATAGATATATATATTCAGCTAGATTTGCACTTCCATTTCTCTACATCCCTCTGTCACAGGTTGTTATCGGCGGTGCTAAGAACCTCAGAAGTGGAATCTCGGGCTACACGAGCGAGCCTGACTGAGCTCCTGAGTCCTCAGATGGGCAAAGACATTGTCTGGTTTCTTCGGCGCTGGGCCAAGACATACCTGTTGGTGGATGAGAAACTCTACGGCCAAGTGAGTTAACAAAATGAGGTCAATCAGTCTGTGGAAACAGTCGGGGTGATGTCTGAATGAAGCCTCCAGTTTGTTTCTGTTTTGGCTCGGTTCAAAAATCACACACAAATTCCTGGAACCTAACCTAGACATTTTTTTATGTGACTCTTCCTCTGAGTGTTTGTCTTTTACTTCTCTCCCTCAGATCAGTATACCTTTCAGCACAGCATTTGGAGCGGACACAGAGGGAGCGCAGTGGATTGTGGGATATCTTTTGGAGAAAGTGATCAATAATCTGTCAGTGTGGAGCTCTGAGTCAGAGCTGGCTAATGATACTGTGGAGCTGCTGGTGACTCTGGTGGAGAAGAGAGAGAGGTTTGTGTCTGCTTGCTGGAGTAATGTGTATGAGGGCTAAATATGTGTCTGTATAGCTTAATGCCCCATAGGGAGCTCAAGGGAGCCAGTGATGTGTGCTAATGTCTTCATATACTGTCAGGTGATACAAGACCAAATGTTTTTAATGTGCCCCGCCTGCTGGTGGAATTATGCTATTGCATTGCAAAGTGATTTCTTAACTTACCATTGCGTAATGCTACATGAATAAATGTGAATTAACAGTAAATGGCACTGTATATCAGTGGAAATATTTTTAGAAAGAAATATTGCATTAAGCAGTAGTTTCTGGCATTTGCTAACACTTAAGTCCATTCATAAAGGGATTTTTGTAAAGAATGGTGCTTTTTCCATCAAATGAAAGCATAGTGATTACGCATTTTCAAGCACAAAAAGCACCATGAAAGTGATACATATGAATCAACGACAACTATATTCAGATTCTTCTGAAGTCATGTGATGGCTTTGTGTAAGGAATAGACTGATGTTTAAAGGGGTAGTTTTTTTCTTCTGTGGAATAAAAGGCGATATTTTGAGGTGTATAGGTAACGCAAAAGTTGATGGTCCCCACTGACTTCCATAGTATGGGGAAAAAAATTAAATGGAAGTCAGTGGGAACCAGAGACTATTTAGTTACGTTCTTCAAAATCTTACTTTGTGTTCAGTGGATTCATTCAGGTTTGGAACAATTTGAGGGTCTTAAATTTAATTTTTCAGAATTAAATTTTTTTTGATTAAAGTCACTGAAAATAAATAGTTTTTTGTTCACGTACAATACCAATCAAAAGATTGAGGCAGTAGGATTTTTTTATGTTCTTGAAAAAGCTCAGTAAATATATTTAAAAAAGTTGAAATGGCAGAATACAGTAAAAATAGTGACGTTAAATATTACAATTTAAAATGATTACTATATTTTTATTTTAATAATTTTTTAAATGTAATTTATTCCTATGGAGCAAAGCTCAATTTTCAGCATAATTACTCCAGTCTTCAGTGTCACATGATCCTTCAGAAATCATTCTGATATGCTGATTTGATATTCAAGAAACATTTGTTATTAGTGTTGAAAACCGTTTTCTGTCTTAATATTTTTCTGTAAAAAAAATGCAAATAAAAAAAAAATAAAATAGGATTCCTTCACCAGTTCATAATAATAGCATTTATTTGAAATACAAATCCTTTGTAAGATTATAATTTTCTTAACTGTCAAATTTGATCAATTTGCATACTGAATAAAAGTAAGTTTAAAACAAACAAAAAAAATCTTACTGAACCCAAACTTTTTGACTAGTTCATGTGCATGTTTAAACCTGGCAAATTCAAACTCTTGCAAGTTGCAGAAATAACAGTGATGCAACTGATTTAAATGTCATACAGGTCATATGAGTGATGGAAAGATGATTTCTTAGGAGAACGATTCCATTAAAATATGAGGCTTGTTCATCTGTGTTTCTCAACTCTTTCCTCTCTCATGGTCCAGGGCGAACATCGTGGTGCAGTGTGAGAACTGGTGGAACTTGGCCAAGCAGTTTGCCAGTCGCAGCCCTCCTTTGCATATGCTGTCCAGCACAGTCCAGCGGACCCTGATGAAGGCCCTTGTCCTGGGCGGCTTTGCTCACATGGATTCTGATACCAAACAGCAATACTGGGCCGAGGTGAGAAACCAAATGATTATTGAGAAATATCTGGAAGGTCAAGCGTTATTCTGAAGAGAACACAAAGCAGGGAAAAGTTAAGAGTTTATCAAGCATGACCTCATTACTCTTCTCTGTGCTGCAGGTACTGCATCCACTCCAGCAGCGCTTCCTTAACCTCATTAACCAGGAGAACTTTGCTCAGATCTGTCAAGAGGAAGCTGTGAAGCAGGAGATCGTTGCCACTCTGGAAGCTCTGTGTGGCATCGCTGAAGCAACGCAGATCGACAATGTGGCATCTCTCTTCAGCTTCCTCATGGACTTCCTGTCCAGCTGCATTGGCCTCATGGAGGTCTACAGAAACTCACCAGAAACGGTCAACCTCATCATTGAGGTTTTTGTGGAAGTGGCCCACAAACAGATCTGCTACTTGGGCGAGGTGAGACATTAGAGCTTGCACTGATTCTAGATTTGTTCACACATTTTGGATGTAGCCTTCCATGCGTGGTATTTGTAGAAAAGACAGCATTCGTACTGCATCCTAAATATGTTTTTCAACGCACCACCTCTCTGTCTCCACAGACTAAGTCTATGAAACTGTATGAGGTTTGCTTGACGCTGCTGCAGGTTTACTCCAAGAACAATCTGGGTCGCAAGAGACTCGATGTAGCCGCAGAGGAGGACCAGTACCAGGACCTTCTGCTAATCATGGAGCTCCTCACCAACCTGCTCTCCAAAGAGTTCATTGACTTCAGTGACACTGGTATGAGCATTCATTCATGGTTCATGTCATTTGCATCATATATGTGAGCCTTTTCCTGAGAGATGAAGAATGTGTGTGTTTTGTGTGCAGATGAAGTGTTTCGTGGGCAGGAGCAGAGCTCTGGTGCTGGACGGCCCGTATCAGCTGCTGATGTTGTGCTGTATGGGGTTAATATTGTGCTGCCCCTCATGTCTCAGGACTTGCTTAAGGTAAAATTAGTTTTTGAGATGTATTTTGAAAGTTTTTACATCGTTTCATAGCAGCTCAGAAACTTGAAGTAAAAGGTGTTCTACTGTTCTGAAGTACGCTGTCTTTTTCTTCTACCCAGTTCCCTTCTCTGTGTAACCAGTACTATAAGCTCATCACCTTTATCTGTGAGATCTTCCCAGAGAAGATCCCTCAGCTGCCTGAGGAGCTCTTCAAAAGTCTCATGTGCTCCCTGGAGCTGGGCATGACCTCGTATCCTCCTGTTTTTGTGTATACAGAAGAGAGTGTTACATTATTTAAAGTCTGCATATTGTGTTGGATTTAATTGTTGAGAGTTTTTGTTGTTGAATTATGTTGTCTAGGGTTTTTCCTTAACACACACACTGCAGGATGAGCTCAGAGATCAGTCAGCTATGTCTTGAGGCTTTATCCCCATTGGCTGAGCAGTGCGCCAAGACACAGGAAAAGGACACGCCCCTATTTATTGCCACACGACATTTCCTTAAAGTGAGTCACATGATGTCTAAACCAGTGTTTAGTCTAAACCATGTATAATATGTTGATTGATAATGTACATTTCTCTGTCACTCTTTCTTCGCCCATAGCTGGTGTTTGACATGCTGGTGCTCCAGAAGCACAACACTGAGATGACCGTAGCAGCAGGAGAAGCGCTCTATACACTAGTGTGCCTTCACCAGGCACGTTTAATGCTTGCAGTATGAATTTTACCTGAAAGAAATGGATGATCTTATGTATTAGCAGCTGATTCAGCGTTTTAATAAGTGATGCTGTTTGTCTCAGGTGGAGTATTTAGAGCTGGTGGAGACGCTGCTCTCGAATCAGAGGGATGCCGTGATCTACCAGCGGCTGGCGGACGCCTTCAACAGCCTCACTGCCAGCAGCACACCTCCAACCATGGACCGCAAACAGAAGGTGGCCTTCCTGAAGAGCCTGGAGGAGTTTGTTGCCAACGTGGGGGGACTTCTGTGTGTCAAATAAGCCACTTACTCCAGCAACTATCCACAACAGCGTCCCCTCTCCACTCCCTCTAGCACTCAGAGAAGGGATGCTCAGCTCCTGCCGCACAGGCCTGAGACGCCTCTGGGCCTTCTGACACACAGAGAGGAGAGAGAGAGACTGGTGAAGTCCGAGAGGACAGGGGATGGCCGGCCGTGATCATCTCCGTCTGATCTGACCATTGTTTACTGACCACTGAGAGCCCCTCAAATGAACATTTGTGAAATGCAGAGGGGTAATCTTTCTTAAAACTGACCCCTGCCTTCCCCTTTTACACACAAACAGTCTTTTGCAGACGCTTCTTCTCGAGTGCCTTTGGTTTCTCACGGCTCAGATCCAGCGGTGTCTACAGTGACAGATAGAACCGTGTCGTACTGCTATCATCACGGTAGCGAAGATTGTGAGCTGTGGTTGCCATATTAATGAAAAAGCCTTTCCCAATGAAACTTTAATTGCAGGAAGGCCCTTTTGGAAAACCAAATCACTTTTGTGTTTAAGGGTGTATATATATTTAAAAAAAAAAAGACGAAAAAATGAAAGTGTTTAAAATGACTAAAAGGTTTTTATAAGATTATAGTTGACAGAACTTTGATTTTTTTATTGTAACTTCAGAAGCGGGGGGGGGGGGGGGGGTTGAATTTTTCTTTCTGTTTTTTTTGTTGTTGATTGATTGTAGTTTTACTCTTTGTCGTTGATCATTTCGCCCTGATCGCAGCAGTATCACTGAAAGAGTTCTCAACAAAAATTCATGTCATACGAATTATGATGGACATTTTTTCAGATGATCGGCTGATGTTCCCAATAATTAGTTTTTCAGAAATAACTTCAGCAAGGTTCCACTTAGACTAGCACATGCACACTCCGCCTCAAGAGTTGCTGTAGCAATAAAATACCAAAAATGATGATCGAGGCATGTCAGTTGTTTTATTCAGGGCATTTAATGGTCTTTATTTCCATTGTTCAAAGCACTAATTGTTATTTTGGAATGTCTGAAATGATCTGTAAAGTGTATATAAACTTGCTATAAAAATCGAGTCTTCTTTCTTGGTCTACATTTTCTCTGTTACTGTCTGAATGAAATGTCTGGTCTGGAAATATGATCGCGCGTTTCGATTGCTGTTGGGCTTTAGCGTGATTGTACTCCCTCGGCCACCGTAGTGCAAACACGTGTGAAGCTGTTTGCTACGTTCTGTTACTCTGTTGTATAAGCTTGTAAAATACCGTTCAAATACACACTGTAACGGCGTCGTTCATTGGTAAGTGTAAATGCTGGTTTAAACCTAAGTTAGGTCTATCGTTTGCGACCGTTAGCATCATTACTGAATTTGCGTTATGCCGTATTATTCAGCATTCAATCCCGTGGTTGACGTGTTCCCGTGTCATTTAGTGAAGAAGGATCTGTTATCATGAGTGACTGTGAGGACGATGTGCCTCGGCTCTCCGCGGAGACCCTCGCAGCGCTGCACGAGTTTTACGCCGAGAGTGGAAGGACTGGACCGGAACAAAACTCCATCAAGACCGACAAGTTCAGTGTCGGTGCTGTAGAGGAAGACTGGGTACAGTACATGTACTAGAAGTGCCTTGAGTGAAATGTTGATTGTTATACATTGTTGTATATATTTGTTAGACACAAGTATATATTAAGTGCGTAGTAAGATCATTAAGCAGCTCGTGTTTCTGCACACAGCGCATGAGTCAGTTCTGGTACAGTGAAGACACGGCCGCACGGTTAGCAGAGGAAGTCATGCAGCAGGCTGGAGAACATGGCAGGTTGGTCTCGAGCGCATTTGGTCAGCTCTTACATGTGTGTGCAATCGTTATAGCATGTGTAGAACAGAAGGTCAGCAGTGATGGGTGTTCATTTGATGGCCCTAGCGGAGGTTACTCAATACACCAGCAGGAGGCGACAACTGAGAGGTTTTTAATTGTGCGGCGATATAGTCGATCATAGTCATTGAAAAACTCAAAAGATTAACATTTACATGTAATTGTTCTTTTGTCTCATTAAGTGGGAAAATACTCTTGAAATTTGACAGGCTGACTTCCCCATTAATCTACACGAGTCACAAGCGTTTTATTTTAGATTCTAAACAACCTGAAGTTTCTTTTCCTTTTTTTTTATCCGATTGGCTTCAGTAACAGTTTTAGACTAAAGAGAAAGTTTTTTTTATAGTACTATGATCCATTATATGTCAAAAGATCAACGGAATTTTGATTTCTCAGATCATGGCTCATTGTTAAAAAACAATACTATGGTGAATATTTTTTATACAATTTAAAATAGATGTTTTCTATTTTAATATTTTTTAGAATTTAATTTATTTCTGTGAAGACAAGGCTGAATCTCAGCATCATTACTCAAGTCTTTAGTGTAAACACTTCTTCATATCAATGTTAAAAACATTTGTGCTGATTAACATTTTTGTGCAAACCATGATTCATTCTTCTATGAACAGAAAATCCAAAGGACAGCATTTATTTGAAATAGTAAAGACTTTTAGAGTGTTACAAAAGATTTATCCCATTTTTGATCTTGGTAAATAGGTTTCCACTCTTTTTGAAAAAAAAAAATAATAATAATCTTTCTGACCCCAATACATATTACTGCACCATTATGTGTCCCCCCTCACCCTAAGGTTTTTAGTTTTCTTTTTTCTTGTAGGATAGCTTGTATAAGTGCACCAAGTGTGTATCAGAAACTGAAACAGTTGGACTCCACGAGGTCGGACAGTGTGTCTGCTGTTTTGCTGGAGTTTGATCGACGTTTCGCAGCATATGGAGATGAGTTTGTGTTTTATGATTACAACAACCCTCTGTGTCTGCCTGAGGATGTCCTTCCTCAGAGCTTTGACATTGTCATCGCAGATCCTCCGTACCTCTCTGAAGAGTGTCTCGGCAAGGTGGCACTCACCATTAAATACCTTACTAAGGGAAAAATCCTGCTCTGCACAGGCAAGTGGAAATGAATATATATAATATATACATATATAATGTTTCAGAATCTTAAAAAGTTTTTTTTATGTCTTATGTTCATCTTTGCCTTATTCTTATAGGAGCTATTATGGAGGAGCCTGCTGGGAAACTTATGGATCTAAAGATATGCAGTTTTTTACCAAAACACAATCACAATCTGGCCAATGAGTTCCGCTGCTATGTGAACTATGAATCAAGCCTTCTCTCATGATAAAGGCTTTCAATCTGACAACATTTGAACAGTTTTTTTTTTTTTTTCATTAAACATCAGAAGGAACAATGTGGAACAATAAATACTCTCACTCTAAATGGTGCACAGCAAGATCCAGATATTACAGCGGAGCATTTGGCCCTTCATCAGTCTTTGATTATGCTTTGGTTAACTTGTATTGTCAATTGCACACTCAACTTTCAGGCATCTTCCATGTTGGTGGTGGTTTGAATAAAGTAACCAGGAGAACTGACAAAGTCAAGCTAAATAGTATGTCCTCTTGTACATGATCTCCATGCTTGCCTTTAACAGAAGCATTTCTACTGATCTTCTGTATACTTGAAAACAGTTGAACTATATTAGGTTATCCAAAACCATGATGCAGACTGGCTTTTCCTCAAGTACTTTGGATTAGAAAATGTTTGTATCTTGGCACAGTAAGTTTTCCTTTTGCTTGGGACTGCAGACTAGAATCTGCAGCTGTGAGAGAAAGTTCTGAAGGAGAGAAGAAAACTGACAGAAAAAAAAGTCTAAAACTAAATCAGATCAGTTCTTTCTAAAGGTGCTGGGATTTTTAGATGAGACTCTTTTCACGCTTGGCTTGCTCTTCTGTGTTTTTCTGTCTCTTTCCAGCAGTGGCACACAAGTACAACCCACGGCGACGGACACGTAGCTCTCGGTGTAGGAGCGACGGCCCCCGACGCACGAGCCGGTCCGGCGCAGAATGACGGTCGGCGTGTACACCGGAGTGCTGCGGAAGCGGTCACTTTCCTCCCCGTTCGGTCCGGTCAGGCATCCCTTACACAAACAATACGCCTCAGGGAGATAACGAGGGTACCTCGCTGGATCATGAGAGATTCTGTGATCAATAACAATGGAAAAAATATTTTATTACAGACAAAAAGGCGAGACATCTTACAAGACGTCGGGAACACATAATCGAACCGGTTCTTCAGAACTGAATCATTTTCATGACAAAAACCAAATCGATTCCTGATTGAATGATTCCTTTGAGTCAGTTGCCTCAAAATACGTCTGAATTAGACGCTACGGTTATTGAATTAATCTGGCCTGCTAAAATCGCACTTCGCCATCTCGAAAGAATCCAAAAATTGTGGTAGCTTATTTTAGTCTATTTTTTCATGACGTTATTGTTATACACGAGTAGCCTATTTTGTACGGTCTTTTTATTTACTTATACGAATTAACTTAACATGTTTGTATTTTTATATAATTTACAGTTAGGGTCCAGTTGCTGGATTGCATTTATGCCGCCATTATGTCCGATAAAAACCCACTTCTAAACTCCTTTTATTTCCATCCTAGTCTTCAGGGTTTTGGGGTCTTACCTGTACGCCCACGGCGAGAGGCTGAGGAAGTTGACTGGGGGTCGCTGTCTGTCGCGCGCCAGGCGAGACGCTGATTGACAGGTCAAATTCTGTCGCTCTGGAATGGCGAGCTGTAGGGTGTGATGAAACGCGCTGAGCACCCCAACGGACAGCCTCCCGAACATCTGCTCCAGAATCTCCTCTGGTAAGTCCAGGCATGAGCGAGTCCTCGATGCTCTCCTGGACACCTTCAGTCCCCGTTCACCCGGCGCGCTCCCGCAGCACCACAGCAACACCAACACAAGCGTCGAAACACCTCGACCACGCATTTCAGTTTACACCGAGTCTAAACGCGCTTTAAGGAAAGATTTCTGGGACAGATGTATTAAAGTAACCTTTTGAGAGCTCTTAAATCGACCTCCAGAAACTGCCCAGTTGTTGCGTAAAGCTGTGTCTCATCCGCCGTCCCGTAAATGCGCTCAGGATACTTGACTGCAGATACTGGGCGGACTGTTTGATACTGAATAATGATCATGATCCGCTTGAGCTCGTGCAAAAAAATCTCACATTGATCATTGACAAATCTTAAAAAGTCATATGCTGTGCTTTAATATTTCACTTACAATGTCTTTAGCTTCACTTTATGCAGGTCATGCAAAAGTTGATATCTTTACAATTCAATTCACAAAATGAATAAAATAAATTTGGATAAGCTGTATTTTTTCCAAAATGTAATTATACATATATATGAACACAATGCACAACTATTACAAATTATAGTAAAGCATAATGAAATGAAATATAAAATACCTCTGCATGAATAACTGGTATTTTTAGTACTACTAATAATACAGTACTATAAAATACAGAAAAATGTAGTGCCTTGACATATATCAGATTTTCTACTGAATTGATAACTGTTGCACACATCACTCAGGCAGTAAGTCATCTCCCAGCTCTTCATCAGCAAACTCATCTTCCTCAGTGCGTTTCCTTGCTGCAGTTTTTGGTCTCTGCATTTGAGGCCCCAAAGGATCAACATATGAAGCATCTAAAATAATCAACACAATGCAATCAATACATTTTAATAAAGACAGACCAGGCTAGAAGCTTTCTTTTCTCCTTCACACAAAAGAAACATTTCTTAAAGCTATTAAATAAATTAGCCAGGTAACATGGAAATGTAAGAATTTATCATCATGCATTCGGCAGACGCTTTTATCCAAGCAACTGCTCTCAAAGTGTACTTTTCATCAGGCCACACATTCCCTGAGAATTAAACATTGGTATTGCTAGTGCCATGTCCTACTGTTTGTTGACTGCAAAATGAATTATTCTACTATTTTATCTTTATAAGATTGTTTATCAGTCACAATGACAAGAACCCTCTTTGAAAATGATGGGTGCTGTTGTTTCTCACCTATTTCCTGCTGAGTGCTGGCCTCATATGGCTCATTGGACCCTGGAAGAGTTTTCAGTCTAGCGCCAAGTCTCTCACCCTTAGCACTGGTGCCATGGTTGCTCTGTCCACTGTCTGAGAAAACACAGAAGTTGAAGCCAGCGTTGAAGTTGCAAACATTTCTGGAGTGAGAGTTATTTTACAGTAGTGTCTGTTCAGATTCTTCTGAACAAAAGAAAACAAGGCATTTACATACAAGTTAACACTATCGGCAATGTAAGCCATGCTCAAACACTTCGAAAAAACAGTGTTAGAATGCTGATTAAAAAAAAAGCAAGAAAAACAACAGCTTCAGCTTGCACTTGAAGCAAAGGCTATGTGACACTAGAATCCCAATTAAAGTGAGTCTGCAACCATATGACTTGCATTATGGAAAGCATATTTGGTGCATAAAGACAAAGGGACACAGCTGCATTTCACATCTCAGCTGTGATGACTGGAACAGAGGACTGAGGGGCAGATGTGAGACTGGAGTCTGGCAGGCAGGTAACTATGGGATCTTTAAACATCCCAGTGACAAAACACAAAGGCATTAAAATGAAAAACCTTTTGCTGACATACAGTAGTTTTTCCTACCATGTACACCTGAGGAATCAAAATAAACATTTTGTCACATATCACATATAGCTTTATAATCACTGCCTCCGAGTACTTCTACTGTTTGTATTCATAAAAACATCTTCAGAAGAGAACAAAAAGAAAATGTTGACAGCAAGCACTCCGATACTGGGATAATGTTGTTCAAGAGTGTACTTGTGAAATATTTCACTGGTTTATTTGCACTGTGCTTTGCAAACTAAAGGAAGTTGCTAGAAACACTCTTGTCAGTGAGAGTGGGATATTCCCTGGAAACTGGTTTTGGCATATAAGGCTTTCACAGCACATGTTTGCTCTCTATTGTGCTGTGATTGAATTTACGTCCTTGGACGCTGTATCGTTACGGGGAACTGCAACATCATTTTGACATATGGACTGGGCAACTGGGTTTGAAGTTTTCCATGAAGCTTGCAGCTATGAGATTTTTGTGTTTAATCATCCAGAGGATTGATCATCTAAACTACATAGTGAAATACAGTACATACCTCTGCCCTGCTCCAGTACAGGACTATACTTAGCTTCTGAGCGAGAAACTGCAGAGAAAAGAAAGGGAAAAGCAGAAGACAGAACTCTGAAGAGACAGTGGAAAGGCTAGACAGAGAGCAGATACATGAGGCCTACAAATGAGGTTGTGCTGTACAACAATGAAGATTATTTGTGAATAAAACCATAAACTTAGCATTACATGTTGAGTTCAGTTATGCCTGCAGGGCAGAATGAGGAATAAATGGCATCTGTAACAAAGCTGACTAACGGGTGCAGTAGCAGCAGTTTATTAATGAGCAGAACGCAATGTCATGCTTGTTTTATAGCTGTAGGAGGAGTGTGTGAGCTCTTCCTCTAATGTATTTCTGTAGTGTGTGTAGTCATACAGTACCACTGGCTCTCAGAGGAGGGGTATTGATGGGGCTTGAGCTGCTCCCTTTCAAATGCACAGCCACGAACAGAAAATAACAGAGATTAAAAAATAAAAGAGAATGAGAGATTGCTTACAAAATGAAGATGAAGCTTATAATATAAAGAGAATGCAGATTCTAAAGAGGAGAAATTAAGTTCTGTCCCAATATGAGCAATTTCATGGATGTGACTATATGCTTTGTCTGACTGGCTATAAAACCATTAAACTACAATTGAAAAGTTTGAGGTCTGTGGGTTTTTATTTTTTTAGGAATGTACTTTTATCCAGCAAGGATGTGGGTGACATTATAGTTTATAATTTTACAAAACCCTTGTATTTCAAATGAATGATGCACTTCTAAAATTTCATCAAAAATAAAATGCTTTAAAAAACAGCACAGATTTAATTCTGCAAGATCAAAAGTGAGAGAAATATCTTGTAACAACGTAAAAGTCTTTACTATTTCAAATTAAATGCTGTTCTTTTGAATTTTCTGTTCATCAAAGAATATTTTGTTTGCACAAAAATATTAAGTAGCACAACTGTTTTCAACATTGATAAGAAGAAATGTTTACTGAGCAGCAAATTAGCATATTGGAATAAATCACTCGAATAAATAACTTTTTTAAATATATTAAATAAGAAAACAGTTATTTTAAACTGTATTAATTTCTCACAATATTACAGTTTTTACTGTTATATTTTGAACAAATAAATGCAGCCTTATTGATCATAAGAGACTTCTTTCATAAACATGAAACAAATCTTACTGACCTCAAACTTTTAAATGTATGCATCCCATTACTTTTCTTATTTTTTATAATGAGAATTATTACTAAATTACATTTAAGAACCCAAATCAAATCCACAATAAAACTAACCCCCTTCATAATAAAGTAGCTTCCTATCATGTCTGCTCTATTCTACTGAGGCAGGGAGTGATCGTACCACTGGGCTTCTTGGGGTTTGAGTCGCATCCTAATGTTTTAGAAGACGAGAAAAAAAGTGTTGGAAGAAGAGAGCAGTGAGATGCAGTAAGAGGCTGAAAACAGTCACTTGTTTAAAAAATGAGTGTGCTGCATGACCTTTGAACCCGGCATTGTCTGAACCTGATAACTGGACATCACCTAATAAGACATCCACATCTGATGTCCCAGAAGATAAATAAATTTTTAATCAAATAAAATTTTACTACACTATAAATTCAAAACAAATCACAAACCAAAAGTCTAGAGTGAAGTTGTTGGATTCGAATTTCTAAATCATCTGATTTAGGGAACGGGTGTCTAAGACAGGGCTTTCTCTTTTTGAAAAATCACATCACAGGACTAGCAGTGTCCACTAAGCTTGTCCACCTGGACGTTATATTAGGGGAATTACAGTCATACCACTGGGTTTCTTAGGGAGAGTGTGTGTAAGATGTGAAGTATTTCCTGTTTACCAACAGCGACAGATTACAGGTTGAGGTCGATGGAAAAAGTGAAGTAGAAGCATGTATTCAGTTAATGACTAGTATTTGAGTTTAAAGGTTGATCGATGAGGTTGAGTTCAAACTGTCCACTCACCACTGCCAGCACTGCCTTCCCTGCGGCCTCGAGCACTGCTGTCCCTGCCAGATCTCACCCTCTGTGTGTGTCAATAACAGCACGCGGTCAAATATTCTCCAGCTCTTCTCTTTGAGGTATTTTACATACAGTCCAACAAACATGTTCCTCAATAATTTACGATAGGTTTCTTGGCTAAAGGAACAGGTGACGAAGAAACACAGATAACCTCTCTCTCTCGTTCTAAATTCGTAAGATTGAAACTCTCCACACTTGATTTAAACACAGTCGTTCCTGAGTATCCTTCGAGACAGTTGTTTTTTGTTCACTCTCAAATTCCACTCAACTATTTTCATCCATTTAAGGAAGCAAAAGAGGCCAGCATTTAAACAATATGAGAGAAATCTGGGTACCTGCTCTCGGATCTCCTTCATTTTTTCAACTTTCTTGAGTTTGGTGGCATAATCCTGCACTTCTTTTAGTCCCATATCTGTGCACAGCCTGACTAGGAAGCGTAGACCTGGCCGACAGATAATGACATGAGATGCAGAGCCACTGGATAGGCACAGAAAATCTAAATTAAACAACTGCTGAGCACATTACATTCAACATTTTCAGGAAATTTTCGATGAATGTCCTTGTAGGTCTCAAGTGCCTTCTGATAATTCCCTGAAAACAAATGAAAACTATAAATCATGATTTTGAAGGCGCTGAGATTATAGCTTATGGTTAAATTGATTATTGTCAAACTCATACCACTTCTCCTGTAACAGCTAGCCACCATCAGCTGCCACTTCACCTGTGTCGGTCTGAAATTCATGAAAAGTTATGAAAATAAAAATCTCCAGATACATGCAAAATATTCATGATAAAAATGATTTAGTAACTTACTGAATGAGGGTAGCTCTCTCAAAGTACTGAATAGCTTTTTCACAGAACTGGGTGTCAATGTAATATGCTCCCAGCCATTCAATGACACTAATGTTTGAGGGAAAATACCTATACGACTGAAAAAACAAACAAAAAACAACACCATTTAATTATTATTTCTTTAATTATTATTATTACTGTCAGTTCTCTTTCTTTAGAGTGATTCAGATACCTATAAAACATCCAATTAAATCTGAACTGCAATCTGCATTATAGACACTTACGCATATCTTATATGCTTTCTTAAATAACTGTTAAATAAAAATGTAAACATTAAAACACAATTATGTAAATATGCATATTTATTTTGCAATTTGAAAGGAATTAATACATTTAAACAAGTAATTGTATAATTTATAATTAAAAATATTACAATTAATGAGATTATTTATTATTATGTTAGTTACATTTAACTACATTTTAAAACATGAATTAAACTTTCTTACTAAGAACATTAATTTTTTTTACAAAATTCCTTGTATTTATTTTTAAGTGGCACTTCCAGTCCTGCACATATTATACAAACATCACTTGAAATATGAGTGATTTTGCAGTGGCATTTTTTTTTTTACCTCATAATAGTACTGGAAGGCCTGAGACTTGTCTCCTTCATTATCATAAAGGTCTCCCAGTTTTGCCAACACCTGAGCATCTGTTGGGGTCACACTTGTGAGCTGCATCAGCCATTCAATGGCCTGATGAGGGTCCTCCAACATCTCATATCTAAAGCTGCTTAAGGAATATGACTTTTAACAAGCAAATAAACCTAAACTTACCATACTTATGGAATTCTATTTCTTAGCAACAGAAATTACAAAAACCATCACATAAAAGACTTCCATTCAATAAAACGGACATGTTAAGGAAGGATACAGATTAGCCAGCTGGTACATGACCTGAGCACTGTTTCTGAGGATAGCATGCAGTTTGAGGAAACAGTCCAGGGCCTCCTCCAATCTACCCAGCCTCTTATAGCTCAAACCTTCATGAGGATACAGAGATTTCTGCTTTAATATTACTATAGTCTTAGTGTCAGCTGAAACATTTCAAATGTAGAAAAGTTAAAGTACAAATTTCTCATGTGATGTAACCATTAGGATGTCATGTGTGTGATGGCTGACCTAAGTTATAGAGAGCTTCAGTGCAGGATGAGTCATTATGAAGAGCCTCCTTATAAAACTCTGCTGCTTTCTCATAGTCCTCCTTCACAAATTCTGTGTTTCCTTTGTTTACGAGGGCGGCGGGGTTGTAGCGGTCGGCACTCATGGCAAGTTCAGCATAGCGGTCAGCCTGATCATAATCCTTTTCCTGGAGAAGACAAATAATAGGCAGGTGCGAGCAACAAAACAAGAGCACGTCTGTGAGAACCTTATAGCACACTGTGATAAATATAGCAATGACCAGGTTTTTGAGGTCAATGCTTTATAGCGATAAACTCACCAAAAAGTACAGAAAAGAAAGATTAGTGGCAGCAGCACTTTTTACCCGACTGTCCTTCTTCTCAAACATCTTTAGTGTCTCAACTGCCTGGAAACAAAATAATACTCTGTCGATTAAGCATATTCATAGTGACTTCAAGGAAATTTGTTATATAAGTAGATTATTTATCTGAATAATACCTAAATACATGTGAGTTACATCACATTACAATTGCTGCTACATTAAATGACAGAAGCAATGCAACACAACACAATATACACAAGGCCTACAGCAGAAAGACACACACATTCTCCAACAACACAAACATACCTCAGCCTCAATAGTCATGCAGATGGACAGGCAAGAAAACAAAATAAAATGGACCATTGAATGTGTAAAGTGTTATAAGACAGAAACAAGGGTTCCACACAGACATAGAGCGATATGGCTCTGTTCTGTGGTAAAATATCAAATGCAACATAATTTGAGTGTGTCTCCAGGGACCCATCTACCTGTCTGAAGTCCCTCTGTCTTAAGTATGTAATAGCTTTATTGATCTCCAAGTCATTGGCAAGCTCCACGTATTGTGAACCTTTCACCATGTCCACACACCTGAAAAAGTATTAAATTAAGCTTTAGGACAAACTCTTCAGATGGTTTACTTTAGTCTATTATAAATGGTTTTAACTAAAAATAATGAATTATAATTATTCAATAAAATTCATAAATATTGTCAATGGAATGTCATGGGCAAGTTTGGCCCTTTAACGCCCTCTTGTGGAATACACACACTATAATTTAAAGGGGTTATATGATGCGATTTCAAGTTTTCCTTTCTCTTTGTGGTGTTACAAGCTGATTATGTATAGATAAGATCCCTAAAGTTGCAAAGACTAAAGTCTGAAACCCAAAGAGATATTCTTTATAAAAGTTAAGACTCATCCATGCCCTGCTAAAACGCCTCGTTTAAAGATGCCCCCACATGTCTACATCACTGTGTGAGAAGATTTGCATAACACCGCCCAAATATTCACGCAAAGAAAGTGTAACTTTGATTCTCGCTGCTGTATTGTTGCCACCGCCGCCATGTTGTGGAGACGCTGTGTGTTTGGTTGTGAAAGCGAAACTACTTTGCTTGGCCTTCCAAAAGAGGACACAACTAGAAATAAGTGGTTAAGTTGTATTTACAAACCTGTTCCAGAACAGTTTAAACCAAATATTTGTGTGTGTCCAATGCATTTAACACAGGACTGTTTCCTGAACCTACAGTGCCGGCAGTTCTGACTCACAAACTGTAAGTATGTTTTCATATTCAAAGAATTTGTCACTGATGATTCAAATGTGAGTTTTGAGCAGTGGAGAGTGGGCTTGTTGTTTGTCATTTTTACAATCACAAATGCAGACATGGTTTTATGTTTACGCAGTGCGATGAACAACGCAACTCGTAAAAAGACAGTATAAGTCATTATAAACAGTAATTATGTCCCCACTGGATGCTACAAATTCCTCGTTTGTAATGGGTTTTATTGTTTTTGTCTCGTCACCCAGGGACACAGCATCACAGTATGATGAGGGGCATAACATTTCCGTCACATGCTTGAGGTATTCGGCCAATCACAACACACTGGATAGTAGGGCTGGGTAAAAAAATCTATTTTTCGATTAATCGTTTTTTACAATGTGGTCGATTCAAAATCGATTCTCAAAGGTCATGAATCGATTTTTTCCATATTTATTTCCGCAGACGTTGAACGTAAGATTAGCGTTAATCTAATTACAAATCTTCTCCACTAGATGTCACCCTCTTATGTGCCTTGTGCGATGTTACCAACGAACCTGTCATTCATTCCTTCAGTTTAAAGCAGTGGTTCTGAACCCGCGGCCCGTCACGAATTCACATGCTGCCCACCATTTTCTGAACACACACACACACACACACACACACACACAACTTTTGCAACTCACTTGAAGAAGTTAAAGCAAATGGAAACACCATATACTACGCAGCAATCATCCTTAATTGAAGAAATGTGGCAAAACATCTCTGGAGAGAACCTCGTATTAATAAATTCGAAAGTGCTTTCCATATTTGGAACAACATAGGCTACATTTGTGAACGCACATTTTCTGCAATGTCGTGCGTCAGGTCATGCTCCCGTTCGTGTCCAGACTGCATCTTGCGTCCGCGAGTCCGCTATGGAACGCTAGGCAGGCATGATGTAAACATCGCCATCGGAGAGTGTGTACCGAGGCTCTGAGCAGACGACCGCGTGGACAGGTGCGCGTGGTCAGTAGTCTTCAAAAGCACAATTGCACATGTTCAGGCAGTGTGAAGAAGCCCATTTCCAATCGAACCAATCGGGCCGGGCTCGGGCTTGGGCTTGTGCGGTAAATGAGCGGTCATGTAATGTGTTTCGATTAGCGCGAGAAAGATGTGAAAATGTATGCTGAGTAGTTGAAACGGAGGCATTCCTCTGACGATTACGTTTTTTGTAGCACCAGCAACTAAAACAAAGTCTGAGGTTTGGAAAAGTTTTGACCTTGTTTATAATGAGAATAATGAGTGAATAATGACGCACCATCAGTGAGCGCAGGAGCGCGCTGAAGCCATGTACAGTGGATTCAATCATTTTCCTTCACAAAAACAGGTAGACCTTACCTAATCTTGGTGAGTAAATATTTTTCAAATAATAACTAAATATTATTTGAGTCTTAAATGCATAATGTAGACCGAGTAGGCTATATAAGCTAATGTTGGCATTATTATTTTATTATGTCAGATGCTATGGCGAAGCAAATCCGGCAGAGCCTTTATCTTAATTAATTTCATTATTGCCAAATACCCATCTTAATTTAGAATTTATCTTAATTAAATTTTTTAAGAAAGACTTGTATTTATTGGTGCGTTGGCCTATTTATATGCTAAATGAGCCTATGCTATTTATAGAGTGCTGAGATATTACGATGTTACAGAGGACTTATTTTATTTCTTTGTTCAAACTTCCAAGTGGCCTATTACGTTAGTCATGTATAAATTATGTTAAACCATGTAAAATGACTCATTCCTGACAAAAGGGAAAAGAGCTGATTGCGTGTACATTTGAATAATGTCGGGCTGTAAATGGGTTCGGGCTTTTAAAGAGCTGTCAATCAAAATGTACTTGTCGAGCTCGGCCCGAAATCGGTCGGTCTTAACTTTTAATCTGTCGGCCTTAATAGAAAATCGAGTCGATAATAGAAATCGAATCGAGTATCGAAATCGAATCGATTTGAGAGCTTGTGAATCGAAATCGAATCGATCTGGAACATCTGAATCGATACCCAGCCCTACTGGATAGCTGGCCAATCAGAGGACACCTCGCTTTTCAGACCGATGAGCTTTGTAAAAATCGACGCGTTTTAGCAAGGCGAGGAATAGAGGAGCAACAATAATGTACAGTATGTGGAAAATAATATGTTTTTTTAACCTTAAACCACATAAACCATTGCATTGCACCAAAAACACAAAATAAAGTTATTTTTAACAACGTCATATGACCCCTTTAAAACCCCTATATGACCCCTAGTTTCAGCTAGGTATTTTTTTTGAAAAGTTATAACACTTTACGATAAGGTTCCATTAGGTAATGTAGAACAAACAATGAACAATAGATTTATTACAGTATTTATTCATCTTTATTAATGTTAGTTAATGAAAATACAGTTGTTCATTGTTAGTTCATGTTAATTCACACTGCATTAACTAATGTTAACACAACTTTTAATTTGAATAAGGCATTAGTAAATGTTTAAATTAACATTAACTAAGATTAATAAATGCTGTAATTGTTCATGCTTAGTTCATGTCAAATAAAGTTTTTAACTAATTTTGACTAATGAACCTTATGGTAGTGTTACGCTTTAAAATAAGTCTCTTCTGCTCACCAAGACAAATTTTTTTACAAAAATACAACAAAATAAAAAACTTCATTTATTCCTGTGATGGAAAAGCTAAATATTCAGCAGCCATTACTCCAGTCTTCAGTCACCAAGTGATTCTTCAGAAGTCATTTTAAATATGCCAATTTGCTGCACAAGAAACATTTAATATTGTTGTCAATGCTAAAAACAATTGTGTTTTCAGGATTCTTTGATGAAAAGAATGACCCAAACTTATGAACAGTAGTCTAAATAACTCACCAGTCAAACCCAGCTGCAAATGACGACTCAATGGCTGGAGCGATAAGCTTGGCTGAGGTCATAATGTATTTTTCTGCTAGTGCTTTCCTAGAAGGAAAAAACAACACAAAAACACTGAATGAATGAAACACAAAAAAAATTCTAAGAATAATAAATGCAAAGCTGAAGATTTATAGATCCAACAGAATGTTTAATACATTATAATACCTCTCCCTTTCCATTTGGTGAAGCTTATCATTCTTTATAGCCTCAATTACCATGTTTGCATGAGGGTCATCCTAAAATTAAACAATAAATAAATAATTAAAATAAAAAATAAGACAGAATTTAGTTTAAATATATGACTAACAAGCACTTGAACTATACACTCACATTTGGAGGGATATACTTGTCATCATCATCAGTACCGAGAGGCACACAAATAAGTTTCTGAAAAGCTTTTTTCATCCTCTCACGGTCTCCAATGGCATAGTAACATAGGATGAGATTGAAGCCTGTCTTTATGTTAGGGCTCTCACTCATGATGTACTCAAAGGATGTGATGGCATCGGAGTACTGGCCCATATGTATGAACACAACTCCGATGTTCTGCATGACCTTGATCCTATATAATAAGATAAACGATAAATGTTGAGAAACACATAAAATTGTCCAAGACATGTGTAAATTGATTGGTCCAAAACAGTTCACACAGCATATGCAACTACAAGTACTGACCTCATTGCACTGTGGGCATTTGAGATCTGATCCAAAGCCATGCGGTAAAATTTGATTGCCTTTGTGTAGTTCTTTTGCTTGAAATAGATATTGGCCATGTTCACTTTCAGTCGTCCTATAGTAGTATAAGCAGTTACAGAAAACCTGATATTAGAAACGCGCTTATATCAAAGAGGAGTGAATTTGAGATATTTTAAAACACATCTGAAATTTGCTTACCGGCATTACTAAACATTTTGTTCTTCACAATGACTTGGTAAGTGTTCAAGGCCTCGGTGTACATGTCATTATTCGCATATTGGTTTGCTAAATTAAACAACACCTGAACAAAGCATAAAAGAGTCATGTCAACCTTCAGTTTTCAGTCAAGACATGTATTTTTATATGGAGCAATGAACTTACGGAGTAGGTCAGATCCAGATTGATGTGGTCTGCAGTGCCTGTTTGTTCTCTCTGTCTCACCAAAGCCCTTTCCTTCCTGCCAGCCTCCTTGGCTTTCTCTAAAGACTGTAGAAAAAAAATCATATAAATGTCAATTCTATAAAATCACTTAAAGCAGTTATAAAGCTATACCTACCAGCTGAAGATCCCCACGAGCATGAGCGAGACAGCTCTCCTCTATCAAATCATTCACCTTCTTTTCGAGGATCTTTATCTTCTCCTCTGGACTGAACGAGAACACTATTAGACCCAAAAGGTGTACATCTCGGAGTAAAACTTAAGATGTCAAGTTCGATCTAGTAAACAAAACTTGTCAATGACTTCTCAAGCACTATGAAAGCAGAGGGATGCATACGTGTCTTCATTCCTTGTTTCTAAAGGAGGGGCCGGTCCTTTTGATTGTCCGAGTGGATCAAACACTGAGCCTGGAAATTCAAACAATTAAAATGAGGGAACCTGTCATATTTTCACCAACTCAGAAGTTAAAATGTATTAATCAAATATCATTCTGAATCAGTAAGTACATTTCAAGCATAATGTGTCTGGACAGCACATGTGCAAATGTGTTTCATGTGTGAAAGTACCTCTAGCTATAGATGACGAATATCCTGCTGCTCGCACAGCAGTCATGGGACGAGCTGCACCATCCTGTACAACCCGCAAAATTAGAAAAAGGTATAAAACTTAATTGCATATGACATAAAGGGCAAATAAACTAGAGATTTATCCCACCTGAACAGCTCCAGTCATAGGCCTTCCCATAGCAGTGCCAACAGGCATCCGAGACTAGATATATATAGACATAAAAGGAAACCAAACAGCATCAATATACAACCAACATCTGGCAAACAGCTTCACAATCCCTTATTGAAACATGAAATGAATTCAATACCCTCACCCAGAAATCTGTTTGTTTTCATAGCTATCAGATTTGACTGTCCTGATTCTGACTGTATAGGACTAATCTCTCACCTCTTGGAGACCTTCACCTTTCCTGCCCTGACAGCTGTCTTCCTGATTATGAGACATTGCACATTCTAGAATGCTATCATTCTAACTTAAGCTATTGAATTTTCATTAGTGTCAATCCATATTCTTTACTTACCCCATAGGCTGTTCCAAGCGGTCGTACTCCAATCGCAGTGCCAGGATATTTTGCGGTCATCTAAAAATATTTTAATTTAATGAGAATTATTTCTGGTGTGCTTGACGTTTTATACTGCAGCTTAATCAGTAGGTGCAATATAACTTACTGGTGGTCTTCTGCCATGACTAGTCCTGACGGCCTGCTGAAAGCCCTCATCATTGTGAAGGTCCTGCAGGGACAGGAAAATCATGACGCATAAAAGCAGATTATGAAAATGAATAGATGCATGTCTAATGTCTAAGTATTTGTGCACCTCTCCGTCAAAAGTCGGATTGTAATCATTGTAGCCAGTGTACAAATCATCCTCCTCTTCCTCTGGGACAAGATGCACGTTCTCCATCTGAAACAAGAAAAAAATAAAAAATAAATGAATGCAGTCGTTTGATATGAATGCTATATTTGTCAATATGTTTAATAAATAGGCTAAATAATTACAAATTATATTTTTTTAAAAATAGAAGGCTAATGCCTTTTTCAGGCAACAATGCAGACACTTTATCCAAATTATAGCTACAGTGAGAACATCTATAAAACAAGAGAAAAAGAAGCAATTCTTACAACTTTTAGGCATTATTTTGAATAAAAATAAGAGTTACTCTATAAAAACCATTGTTTGCATGGCTAGTTCGCGACCATGACACCACGTATCTCGTACACTATGTAACTGCCAACATCTGAGGTTTGAGAATTATGATAATTTTACCTGGTTAACAGATCAGTTTGTTTGCAGAAAAAAAGAGCAAATTAATAGCCGTATTAAATAGAAATATCCTGAAAAACCGCGTATGTTGCCCAACAGCAGCTAGAGCTCGCTAACTATGCTAATGAACAACACATCGGTTGTTGCTAGGATACTGAGACGGATTGCCATAGGCTACACACTGGCGACATAACTCTGTTTCGCTGTCGGTTATTTCATTGATTATATTTGCGTCAATGTTTTTATTTTTATTTTTCTAATATTACATTTCTAAATGTACGTATGATCGTCTTCTCTGCTCCAATCCAGGGAATTATCCTTCTGTAAAAGTCCTGATGTATTTAGGCGCGTGCGAGACGCCGTAGCTCCGCCCACAGCCCGTCTTCGTGCGCGTAACCTGAAGTCTGGTGATGTTGGGGGTCCTGTAAAGTAACGTTAGCTGACTGAGTTTTGACATTTGTAAACGAGATCACGATGGCTTCATTAAAAGGAAAGATTATTACTGTTGTCGGAAGGTGAGAGTTTCCTTGTTTAAGTCAGTCTGTCAATTTTGGCAGAGATTAGATCATAGCTGAGTGGACTTTGAACTCTACTGTGATAGTGTTTATTAATAGACGTATTACTCCACATCAGAATAGTGCATGTAAAAAAATAACAGTGCAATGATTTATGAACAAAATAAAATGAGCACATTTTGGGTAGGTTTGACATGTGCAAATAAGGTTATGATGTTGAAGTGTATTACTCTGACTATTTTACTTTTGTTTTTCATGCATGTTCATCAAGGTCTTTAAACCTTAAAGTATTTTTGCAATATTAAAGTTTCTGTTTAAGTAGTCTAAAAAAATGTTCTCATTTTGGTATGTAGACAATGCATTGATTTTCACTAATGTTAACGGACTACTTGTTCTCTATTGATATTTGACTTATTTACAATGCTGTCTCTTTTTCCTAATTGTATGGAATGTGGCATCATAAAGTGGGCTGATCGGCCGCTCCTGGACTATGGTGTTCCTGAGTGGAGGATACAAGGTCAAGATCTATGACAACGAACCAGGACAAGCATCACGAGCCATCACAGAGATCAGGTCAGTGGAAAACAAGACAGAAAAATGACCTGTTGACACCTCAGTCAGATTGTCTTCCTTTAGCATCACTGCTCAACTTCTGTCTGAGCAGGTTTGTAACCCATTTTGAGTGCACAACCTACATAAACCAATGATCTGAGGATAAAATTAGAATAAAATATGCAGGGGAAAAATATGCACAAATTACAGTTTTCTAGAGCATATTGGTACTGTCTTTCCATAATCTGTTTATGTTGTGTTAAATATCCCCCTTCCTTTATTCACTTCTGTCACCAGAAGGCGTTCTGTTTCCTAGATATGAAACTACAATGGAAAAAATAGGTGTAGAAACAAGCTTCACTCAGAAATTGCTAGTAAACTTTATGCTGAATGTTGTGTTTTTGTGTGTGAGCAGGAAACAGCTTGAGGAGCTTCAGCAAGCCAAAATGCTGAGAGGAAATCTGACGGCTGCAGAGCAGTTGAGTCTGCTCAGCAGTCACCATGACCTGCAGCAGGCCCTAGAGGGAGCTTTCTTTGTCCAGGTGAGGTTTCCACCTTCAATGGAGATGACTTCCTGTTAACCTAAAAATGTAACCTGGGAAACAGAGGATAAACATCTCCCTGATGTGTATGGAACAAAAGTATCTCATGTGAGGATAAGAAAGTGTATTATTTCACATTTAATTTTTTAGTAAGTGTATGAACCAAAAATCACATGGAACCAAAAGTCTTATCTGTGGTTTTACGTCTGAAACGGTTTGAACATCCCATGATGTTTTTCTTACTAAGTTACTTACTAATGTGATTAACTATTGGAATTGCACTCGTGTTTAATTATTAAAATGTATTGAACACTTAGGAGCCAAGCCACTGTTTGCTATTGGAAAGTCATTTTTTTTAAATGAAATAAAATAAAGATGGATGATTTGATCATACAGTACATTTTTTTCCTGTCTACTACATTAATTGACTGATCACTGATGGTTTCTGTTTGTCCCAGTTATGATGATGATGTCAGCATTTAATGATGCGTGGTCCTGGTATGTGCTGCTGACACTACTTCTCAGCATGAAGTGAAAATTCACCATTCACTTCACTCATTTTCTAAATGCATGTTATAGATCTTTTTGTCAATGATTTCCAGTCATATGTACATCTCAATGTGGAAGAAAATATCTGTCGTTACTTCATTTTCATTGCAACTCTGACTTCTAAAAAGTTTTTCTACTAAATAATCAAAGAGGTATGAGTGAATATTCCTGTTTGTTTTATAAGCATTGGGAAGTTAAGGTCTTTTATAACTATTCAGGTTAATTTCCTTCTTTTTTCTAATTGTACTCTCATGGAAAACTTTTTTGTTACTGCTTTAATTATAGTACACTTCATACAGTGCCTTTGCTATATTGTTGACCCTCAACTGCTCTTGTCCTCTGTGTTTTCTGTGAATAGGAGTGTGTATTTGAGGACCTGGAAGCAAAGCACACTGTCTTCCATGAGGTGGAGAATCTCGTCACAGAAAGCGTGATTCTCAGCAGCTCCACTTCCTGCCTGATGCCAAGCAACGTGTTCTCTTGTGTCCAGAACAGAACTCGGTGCATCATTTCTCATCCGGTTAGTTACAATTATAGTCCGTGAGAGATTATATGATATATACATTGTGAGGGTACACAAGTTTGAGGGAACATTGAAAAGGTGAGACTCAAATTAAATTTTTTTGCCATTTTACATTTTTTAAAGAAATCATGATGCAAAAAGAAATAATGAAAATAATATTTTTTAACTCTGATTTAAAATAAAAAAGATTGACAGTATGTTTGAAAATCCATTTCATATGCATATACTTCAGTCCAGTTTGTGTTTGTTCCAGTGCATACATTTTGCCTTGATACAGTCTATGGGTTTAACCCGCAACATCTTCCATTCAAAGCAAAATGCATCTACAACATTTTTTCCCAAACCTTGTTTTAGTCGTGACACCCTTTGGAAGTTCTAACAAATTTGTGGCACCCTACAAAATTAATTTTGTCACAATAATTGAATTTCTAACTTCGATATGATACTTTAAAAAGTATAGATATTCAGTACAGCAGGGAAGAACTGCAATAAATACTATCATAGATTTCTAATGAAGAGACCAATTTATATGACATTAGAATTACCATTATAACTAGCTAGCTCACAAATTTGTGCTCCCTCAGTTTATTTTTTCAATTCAAGTTTAATTCAGTTCAAGTTTATTTGTATAGCGCTTTTTACGATACAAATCATTGCAAAGCCACTTTACAGAAAATTAAGTTTCTACAATATTTAGTAGTAGCTTATCAGTGGTGACTGTCAGTTTATGTGCATATGACAGAATTTTTCAGAAAAAATTAATACAAGATGTAGTCAACCAGACGAACATTATTAACAGCAATTATTATATGATGCAATTACATTTGTAGCAATATTTGTTAGTTCTGTATTTTTGATTTTTTTTTTTTGTGGGATAATTTTGTTGCAGCATGCTTACATAATGCTTCAAATTACTATTTTACAACTAAATATTTCAAATCGAAAACAAAAACTCTAAAGGCACATCCAATGAGGAGATGGCGAGTCAGGTTCGTCAAATTCATTTTTGCAACATTGACTCAGAAAACATTAGTTTATTAACAATTAATTAAAATAAATCCATTAACTATTTTTTTTCTTTTTTGTTTGTTTGTTTTCTTTTTGGGCTGTTGTGCCAAAATTGTGTTTGCATTCAATAGCCTATACAGCAGCATTTTTGTTCCATGTTGAAAAAAAATAAGTAATTAAATAAGATTAACATCATAATATTTTAAGAATAAAGTAAAAATTACTATAGTAAAATCATGGTGTATTGCATGTAGTTAATGTGAAAATTCCACATATAGGCCTACCCCTCCTTCTCCTCCTCCTCCAAAAAAAAGAAGTCTGTGGCACCTGTCATTCTTTTGACTTTTTATAAACTCTTATTAATCGATTAATTAAATTGTATTAAATTGTTCATATTTTTGTCAAGATGCTTTGCAATATTAATGTTTATTTCATGGTGCAAATATTAAAGAGAATATCATTGATTCATATGCAGTTTGAACTGAGGCAAATTATCTCGCACAATAAAAAGCGTAAAAACAAGTTTATTGTTTGATGATCTTTGTAATAACAAAGCTGCGATAATTGAGTGGCTTGTGTGCTACAAATAATGAATGGACTTGAAAACTTTAAACATAATTTCCAAGCATTGTAAATAAAACGGCTTGTGAATAGTCCCGATTCACATAACATTATTTACTTACTCAGAAAAAAATCAACAATAGTGCCAAAGTTAACCGAGTTAGAGCCCATAGGATTTTTTTTTGCACATAGGCCCAGGGTTGAATCGCTACGCCACTGGAGGGCAGTATTTCCAGAGTTGCCCATATATCACACCATGCTACAGCACAGTAGGGCTATTGCAAACAGAAACAATACTATAATACATAGATGTTTCCCATCAGCTCGATTTTTGAGTGGACTTTGCTGTTCTGATGAGCATGAACGGTATATTAGTGAGTGGAGTGCACACTCATAGAGCAGGATAATATGCAGAGCGTCACACCAAGAGGTGTAAAAAGTACTGAAAATTTTTACTCAATTAAAAGTACAAGTATCTGGCCAAAAACATACTTGAGTAAAAGTAAAAAAGTAAAACTTTTTGAATTGTACTCAAGTATTACAAAAGTAAAAGTATTTTTTTTCTCTAACAGATATACAGAAGTTTTGTTAAAGGGAGAAAATGAAACAAAAAGCACAGGTCAAACACATACATCTGGTGCAACAGCTACATTTAAAATGCAGCACAGTGGAACACACACACAAACACACACACACAAATACAGGGAAGGGGATTAAAAGGAAACTCTGTCCTTTCCACCTTCATGCCATCCAATAAATATATGACTTTAATTTATCAGATGAACACAAAAAAATCATCTCTCTTAGTTTAATGCAAGTAAATGGGATGTCCAGAAATGAATATGACAGACAGTAACTCATACAAGCCCTGTTAATGAATCAGTGTCTCCTTAAGTGAAAGGATAAATAGAAAAAATACAAATACCGATATTTTAAACTTGACAGTCGTGTTCACTTTGTGTGGTTTCTGAAGTGCTCCTGTCCCCTTGCACTATACAGACTAAAAAAACTTTTCTTGTGTTCATCTGAAGAAAGAAAATCATAAACATCTGGGATGACATGAGGGTGAAAAAATTATGAGAGAACTTTCATTTTTGGGTGAACTATTCCTTTGAATAGCAAGATATGATGCAGAGGCTAAAACATATTCCAGACGGAATACAAGAATGGGTTGCATTAATGAGGAGAGTCATAGAATTAAAACATACAACATTAACATTTTGAAAGGGCACTTTATGTTTCTATTCAACATCACTGTCTAAGGATAATTAAACTTTTAATTGTTTATTTGGGGTATTTAGAGTTTTTTTTCTCAGCAAATATTGATAAATAATTATTTATGACTAATTAGATTAATTAATAAGAAAATCATATCATTATTAAGGTTAAAAAATACTAATTGACAGTCTTAATTGCTACTCAAAGTGTCATATAATGACATATCAATTACCTGGTAAGAACTAATAATTAAATCCATAAACATAAATTACAATTTACTTAACATAAAATGTTCATTTAAACACTTTTTTTCTGAGATTTGTAACATTTAATAATAAATTGTAAATAAATAATTACCACCAAAATATTAACTCTATTCAAATTCTCATCACTGATTTATTTGCACTCAATCTTATTTTTTATCTTATCTTATTTTTCTTCAGAAATCTAATCAAGTAAAAAAAAAAAAAAAAAAGTAACCAGTTTAATTTGTACTTGAATAAAGTACAAATCCCCTAAAATAATACTTAAGTAAAGAAATCAAGTAAAATTACTCCTCTGGTCACACCACGTGAAAGTGAAACCTGAGCGTTGAACTAATTTTCACAGGCCGGAATTTCGGTGAGTCTTAGCGACATCAGAAATGGATATTATACACTAGATGCTTTTTTTGAACATTTCAGCCTTAAAAATATTACAAAATGATTTTTTACACGGCACCCCTGCTCTCAACAGACAGCACCCCATTTGGGAAACTCTGATCTAGACCAATATGTCTCATTATTGGTCTACATGTGGTATTGGTTAAGATCTTGTTAAGGGCTAAACCTAAAAACCCCCTAAAGGTAAACTTCTGCAACTAACCCTAATAGCAATAGTTATTTTCAAGAGTTCTTATCACATTCATGTTTTGGTTTTAGTTTTACTATTTATATGTATTTAATGCAAGCATTATTTACATGGACATGCCTGGTTTTTCTTCTCAGCACTGATTTAGCAGCCTGTAATGAAGAATGGAGATAACCCTTTTAGGCCAGGAGGGGCTTTACTGGACTTTGAATCCTTCAATGCTTAATGGAAATTCCACTCTGATCTCATGAGCAGAAAGGTCTTGCTGGTCTTGTTGTCCTTTGGAGCAGTGTGAGACAATTAGTTCATCTGCATTTAGTGAATGTTTAATCATGAATGCCAAGCATTTTTGGTCAGACATTTAGTCAGAGAGACCTTCATAGACAAGGAAAGAAGTTTAGTACAAGGCCATTGTCTCTAGTTCTGGTAAAAACATTGGAATTGGTACATGTATAGTGCTCTGTCTGTGTTTTGGGGCAGATAAACCGATGTCATTTCCTGCTTGTTTTGAACCTCACAGGTAAACCCTCCCTACTATGTGCGTCTGGTGGAGCTGGTGCCACACCCCGAAACACTGCCTGCTGTGATGGATGTTGCTTACTCACTGATGACGGATGTCGGACAGGCACCTGTGCGACTCAGGAAGGAGATTGATGGCTTCGCATTGAACCGTGTTCAGTATGCCGTCATAGCCGAGTCCTGGAGGTTGGTTCAGGTTGGTTGAGCCATGGAACTACACCACATATGAGTCATGGTTATACTGCATCATGTTTTAACTACCTACTAGTTCTTTCATGTCAAATCTCTACTGTACTGTATAATATGCGCAAAAAGGCAAGATAGAAAGACCAACCTCCAACTTTTGAATGATAATGTATACTAACATAGTTTAAAAACAGAATTCAAAAGTTCAATTAAAAATAGTTTAAAACACAATTGTATTTATCAAATATAGCTGTTTATATATTTAGTTTTTTATTTATTTTTCCATACTATGGAAGTCAGTGGGGACCAGCACCTACAGTATCTAGTGAGTAAATGATGACAGAATTACAAAAGTTTTATGTCTCTGTTACACTCACTTTTAGAAAGATAGGAAAGTGAAATTAGAGGAAGGGAGGAATGAACAGAGACTATTATGTTTTTTTTAAATGGAAAGCATTGCAACATCCATAGTCTTATCACACTATGTTTACAAATGAGTGATTGAGAGAAGGGGAAAACAATCTCTTTTCTTTGTTCCTCTTGAGAAACTTTTAGAACAGCCAGCTTCTCTTTCCTCATTCTGGTGGTTTTGTCCTGGATAGACAGTACACATAGGCGTCGATTTCGGGGGGGACGGGGGGGACGCGTCCCCCCCAGATTTCGTCGTGAGTCATTTTGTACCCACCACTCTTTTTTTTTGAAAACCTCGAGTTCAATTTAGCCGTTCTGCTGCTGCGCTGGCTACACGCTTTTCTGTTCATTAAAACTGCAACAACTGTAACATTATTATCTCTATATTACTATCGCGCTTCTTTGTTTTAAAGAATGTTTTTCAAATGAGTTGACAGCAGGGGCGTTGCTAGGGTCTTGATACATTGGGGGCTTAGCCCAGACCCCCCCACCCCCAGTTTGGTAACTTGGAAGCGTTGAGCATTAAACACTTCTTTTACAGCATTCAGGTGCATTTTTTGTAGCATTTTAAATGATAGGTAAAAAGATAGAATGCTTTATTTGTAGAACTGTAACAGCTATTCACTGAAACACAAATAAATAATACATGAATATTAAAAAAATGAATATAAAACTATATATATACTGTGTATATAGATATTTATCTTTCTATATTTATCTATATCTATTTATCTATCTACACACACACACACACACACACACACACATAAATCACTCCAACAGTCTGCTTGTATAAGTCTGGAAAAGGAACTATAGACAGTGCAGGTCTAGTAAAGAGGCCATTCAACAGACAGCAAACACAGGCACTCTGTATAGGTGTCATAAACATAAAAATCACTCGCGCCTGCGCGTACGGTGTGAACGCCCCATAGTCACCTGACTTAAAGTTCAATGATATGAATGAAACAATGAATGAGTTGTTGTTAATTCTCCATTTTCACTGTATGTTTCATTAAAAAAAACGGCAGCAAAACAGCGATTAAAAGCCGTTTAGCTCGCGTCTCGCGAGATGAGAAAAGTGACATCGGTTGCTATAGTTAGCCTATCAGACAGAAAAGTTGATGCTTGCGATGTTAGGATTTCCTAACCTGAAATAAAAAGAATGAAGCAAGATATGATTCCTAAAGTTATTTAGTATCTGCTTCGGTAATACCAATTGGGGAAAATCCTATCTTAGACTCTTTCTGTAATACGGCCCCTGGTATTCTAGCTAGCTATCCATCTGAGGGGAATAACGTTAATTTACACATTGTGTTTCAATCGCCAAATCAGATGTATAGGCTACTTCATTCATCTACATTCTTCACGAGAAACGGATTATGGCACACAAAATGGATTAGTTATAGGCGAAATAGTAAGGTCCCACGTACTTTATATATACAGTACATGTTGTTCTGCATTAATACCACAGTAAGTACAGGGCTATGTACGTTAGACCAGGGTTTGCTAAAGAGCCTTCACCGACCTGAGCTTAATGATGAGGGAACGGCGCCAGTAGATAACTCTTCTTGCCTCCTTATTTTACTTTTTAAAAAGTGTCTAATGTCCATAGCTACCACCAGAAGCCACAAACAACAATGATAGTAAAGCCCAAAGCTCTTTCTCCTCAGGCGCGCACTCTAAGCTGTAACCATAGTAACTTTGATCTGCTTGAACACATTTTAATCGTCTTTAATACATGATTGATTCCGAAGGATAGATTAAAAGACCCGGTCATTTTTTAAAATAAATACAAATTATTAAAAAAATAATAATAATTATCAATAAATTAAATTTTTTTGAGATCCGGGGCTATAAAAAAAAACGACGCGCCTGGTTGACAGTTTGGAATGGACAGTGAACGAGCGGGAACGAGGCTACCTAGTCTTTGCTGGGATTGGCCAGAATTTCTGGCGAATGTATCATAGACGAGCAAGTCATTTAGCCTTCATACAATATCACAAGGTTGCATCCTAGTGCCATGGACTATAACATATCAAAGTGATAACCTGTAGAACAAATGGATGTTGTTGTACACACAGCATGGGTCTGCAGACCATTGACACAAAGGTAAGACGCGATAACTTATGTTTATTAAGATTTGCTGGTATTATGGCTAGGTCTTGTGCATTTGCACACAAGGGATCGGCTGTTTTAATTCTTCTCTTGCAATTAATGTTACGTTAGACTTCCTTAGCCACCAACTTAATTAGCTAGTTACGGTTTGCGTTCATACAGCAAGTATTGGGGGATATGATTGTTGAGTAGTCAGTATCTTGTTTAATTATTGCTTGAATCTATTGCTGAATTCTGGAATAGTTGTGATGATGATGATGATGATGATGAGGAATGGATCAAGTTTTAGTCAAAATGCCTGATGTAGATTGGATGGATGCATGTTGTTGTGAATTGAGAGCAGTCAGATCATGGTGTGATAGTCAATAGTGTTCATCTGTGCTACACGTATTTTTGCTTTTTCAATCTTGATCAAATTTGTAGTGCTTAAGTTGTGTTGTGTGTAGATATGGTAAATTGTACTGGGAATTAAATCAAATTATTACATGGCTTGGTTGAATTCCACTGTAGAATGAAGTCTGTTATTTCTTGATAATAACACCGTTGCCATGAAAAACAGAGCGTTGCTATGGACGCGGCAGGATTCTAATCGTAGAGACGGAACTATTTTCTTTAGCGGAAGCAATACAATCGTGTTTAAATCAATAAACTCTTTTTTAAATCAATATTTTGTGTCAAATAATTGATTTATTTGGTGGGTAGCCATGTAATAAGCGGGATAATGTAGAGCGAGGCCCGATTTTGGGTTAGATTTTTTCCCCGTTTTCAGTGGTTATAACAAAGCAACATGAAAGAGAAATTTGGTAATCATTGTTTAGGTACATTAAACCACGTCATGGCCATGTCATATTGTCAACATGCTACTTATATGATGATATGAAGCAGATTAGTGGGTCATATATCATATGTCTAATGCTTTGTACGGCTTTCTTCTTCATAAAACGAGTCGGACATCATCACATTTTTGTATACATTTTTATTTATTTACATTAATAAGATACAGGACGTCTTTCAAAACATGACCTGCGCGAAAGAGAAAAAAAAATGCATCATTGTACCCAGCACTTCTGAAAATGCACTTCTGAATGCGTCTCTGTCCCCACCACATTTCAAACCAAACTGACGCCCATGACAGTACACCTGTATTACAGTGTATCAAATGAACATGGGCTAGTGTAAGGAGATCCACTTTAAAAACCAAACCCTTCTTGGCACTCCCCACAAGCATGAACAAAAAGCAGAGTCAAGAAAGCACTTCCACAGACAATGGACACCTGACTTTGAATTACATTTTAGAGTGACTGTTCATTTTTCAGTGAAGTAATTGACATTTAAAGACAAAACACAAAATTGTGTGTTCTGTCCAGGATGTGTTATGAAGGCATCATCACAAAACGTTTTTTATTAATATGAATAATGGGAAAGTTCATAGGTCAGAACCCTTAATCCTTAACCACTGTGTTAAAATTGTGGTTATTGTTGCAATATGACACTTTGTATTTGGTCCCTGGAGAGCTTTACATGGGTCGGGGTAGAGTACACTACATGTCCAAATTAATATGGACACCCAAACACCATACTCATGTACTTGTGAGCATTTAATAAAAAAACAAAAAAAAAACACTCAATTATGTCCAAAACTTAAATAACTGCATGCTTAATTGTATCTACTTTTAGTAATGGGTGAAGCTAAAATAGCCAGACCTGTTATTTAGGAGGGGGGTGTCTAAATACTTCCATCCTACATAAATAACAGGTAAACCAAACCATTTATGTTTAAAACAATTATCTCTTTGTAAATAATTGTATGGATTCATTATTATCATTATCACTTAATATCATTATTCACTCACCCTTACAGTGCTGTTTCAAACCTGCATGATTTCTTCTGAGGAACAAAAAAAGAAGCTATTAAGCAGAATGTTCAGACTAAACTTTTTCATATAATAACAATGAGCAGAAAAAAGACAAGAGTGACCCTGGACCACAAAATCCATCAGAAGTGTCCATTTTGAATATTTGGCCGAGATACAGCTATTTGAAAAAATCTGGAATCTGAGGGTGAAAAAAAATCTAAATACTTAGAAAATCGCCTTTGAATTTGTCCAAATGAATTCTTAGCTATGCATATCACTAATCAAGTATTAAGTTTTTATATATTTATGGAAGGAAATTTATTAAATATCTTCATGGAACATGATCTTTACTTAATATCCTAATGATTTTTGGCATAAAAGAAAAATCGATAATTTTGACCCATACAATGTTTATTTGGCTATTGCTAAAAATATACTCCAGCAATTTATGACTGGTTTTGTGGTCCAGGGTCACAAATGGTTAAATGATGAAATAATTTTTCTTAATTTTTTTTTCTTTTTTTAATATTTTTTTTTTCCGTAGAAGACTGTTGTCAATAAAGTAAAGCTAAAACAGAGGTTCCTTGGAAAACAAAAAGTGTTTTTAAAACATAAGAACATGCTGTGACTTTATCACAGTTAGTGACATTTGAGAGGTTAAAATTTGAACCACAAATTTGTTATTCTTTTGAGCTGGTTACAGATACATGTACAGTGTGTCCAATAAAGTATCCTGTCCATTCTGCTTTTGTTTTTAGAGGTAATTTCACTGAAAATTATATACTATTCTTACTTGACCTTTTTAACTGACTTGATGGTTCTACTCCTTTCAGAGATTTATAACAACTGAATTGAGGCATAACGAAAGGAAATCTTATGAGGCCGAAGGCAAAATGTCACATTAATTGTTATTTGTCATTTGTAGTGTGTGTGTGTGTGTGTGTGTGTGTGTGTGTGTGTGTGTGTGTGTATTTATTGATCCTATTCATCATGCACCATTTAGGAAGAGTGGGATGTTGTTGTTTTTATTTTTATATATAAAGATTGTCCTCTTTATTAGCTGTTACACTAAATAAGTGTTTTTCCTTATAACAGTTGTCTGTCTTCATTTCATCCTCAGTAGTGTTAATGTGCAATCATTGATGATGAGGTAATTCAGTAATGTATTTGTCTGGAATATCAGTATGATTTACAGGTATTTTTTATTTTTATTTATGCAGTGTGTGTGTGTGTGTGTGTTAGGAATTTAATTTCTAATAAGAGATCATGACATTATTTTCCAAGTCTTGTTATTTCCTCAGTCAGAAGGAAAAGTTAAATGTCTAAATAAAACATAAACCATATGAGGAACAAATCCATATCCGGGTTTGGGTCAACTTCTAAATGACAGAAATACCTCTCCTCCTTTTTAGTTGTAGGCAAATAGTTTTCACAAATTTCAAAAGAATCTGCTGTCTGAGCTTTTAAAAGGTTATGTCACATGGAGCTTTAAAAGAAGCCATGTTGATGAACCAGTTAAACCAGCACGCAAACGGATTAATACCATTTTTTGTTTAGGTAACTAAATGAAGTAATTATAAGCTGGTTTTACATAAGTTAAATATTGTTCAAAGACCCTTTGTGGCCACCTGGGACTGTTACTCGTTACATGTTGCATCACTTTTGTTCAGTTAAGTCTGATTTAGCATTATATTATTTGATTTTATTAATGTTTCACTGTGTTGAATAATGAGATGTTTGAGCTGTTCATGTTGTTGTCATGGGCCCAAACACCTAACTATTCATCTAAGTTTAAAACTATGACCACAGAAATTTGAATATTGTTTACTAGCTGAAAATCCAGTCTGAGCTAATGTTCATAATCTCATTGATGCTTAAAGGGATTGTTCACCCAAAAATGAAAATTCCATCATCAGACAGTTGCTGGTCCCTACTGACGTCAATAGCCCCAGAAAAAGAAAAAGAATACTTTGGAAGTCAGTGGGGGCATCAACCATTTGTGTCCAGCAGAAGAAAGAAACAAACAAAGAAGAAAGTAACAAATTGAGGGTGAGAAAATGATGACAGAATGTTCATTTTTGGATTTTCTTACACCGCAAAGTTGGCAGAGAAGCACTCTAGAAGTGGCATCTGGAAGTGTTTATGACTCAAATGTTGCCCAGAAGGCATGATTTAGTCTGTCGTTTATGAGGCATTATGTGTTTATGCTGAATTTTGAGCCTTGGACAAGTCGTTGGTGTAAAGATGCCTTAGGCTTTCCATAAGCCCTTTTATACAATTATAAAGTCGAGTTCTATGGATTTTATACATACAGACTTATGTTTTCCTTGTCTTGCCACTTATATATTTTTTTGCGTGTTATTTTCAATTAGTTGTTTTATTTAGGGAAAAAGAGGGTAGTTTTTTTTGGGGGGGGGGGGGTATGATAAGGAACATTTAAGATTTGGACGGTTCCCCAAATTCCAGATTTGCAGCTCAAATCCACTCATGCTTCCTCTCTGAGTTCAGGCGGATCTTTGAGGGAGAGCCAGCTCTGGAAAGTAGAGCAGCTGGGAAAGCTAATGGCTGCCCCGGTGATTACTGTAGAGGAAAGGCCTCTTTTCTCGGTTTGCCCAGCCAGTCCACTGCCTGGTGACACTGAGATAACAGCCTCGTTGTTGCGTGCAGGAAATGAACAAAGACCACCCTGTCCCTCCCCCACTGCACATTTTGTATCCAACCTTTGATTTCAGCACAGTCAGACTACAGGTATCTGTAGCCACAGGTAATATGAGTGCAAAGTGGACCCAAAGTCTGGCACAACCACACTTGCCTCCCCCTGCCATACTATCCCATTTTTCAGAGGACACAGAGTTAAATAATAAGAGAAACCCAATCCAGTGGGAGCGGCTTTAAAGCTCTTCATGTGGAACAAAAGGGGGACAACCTCCATTTTCCTCTCAATGAGGTGGACCAAACCTTGTTGGCTGGACTAACTACTAAGCAGGAAGCTTTTAGGATTAGAAGATCAGAACATCAGTAAACCACTTTTAGAAACATGGTCTTTCATCCAAGTGTATAATACAGTGCGACTTGCCAAATGAACTTCTCTTTCTTCTCATCCAGGATGGAGTGATTTCGGTGAAGGACATTGATCTGGTTATGTCTGAGGGCTTGGGCATGCGCTTCGCTTTTATAGGTCCCATTGAAACCATGCATCTCAATGCACCCGAAGGCAAGCTACCTATTAACCTATGCAATAAAAAAAAATGGCATCATGAAATTTTGTATTTAAGCACTTAGAAGTTTTTGTTTTCATCATGCATGGAAAAAGAATTTGTCTGTGAAAACCTGTTGCTGTTTCGATTAACATCCACCTCACCTGACCTTAAGTATGTGTGTGCAAGAGACAGACTGTGAAAGAAACCGAAACAAACATTAAAGTGTGTAAATGTGTATGTGTTTTGAAGAGATCTCATGTTCATGGTGAAAATCAGAAGGCAGTGTGAAATCTGTAGGATGACCCCGCTCCCCCTATAAAAAATGTGCTTTGCCATGTGACACTAGTACTAATGTTTGATAATGACAGATGAGTTATTATTCTCAGCCCTGCCTCCTTGTACTGTGAGTGAGGTGCTACAGTGCTCTCAATGTGGTGATAAAGCCCCCCTGTAAACGCAAGAGTTTCGCCCTGGTTTCTTCCATTGCTGTAATGGCACAGGTTCTTTCTAAAACAACTCATGCCCTTCAGATGAGGAGCTACTCAATTCATGCTTGAAAACTCTGTTACAAAACGAAAACCCAGTAACTTTATTTGCTGAGTCATTTTGGACACTGTTCTAAATTAATTCTACTTTTTGTGTCACAGTTATTCATAAAGAGTCATAAAAAATATCAGACCATATATCTTCTACTGTGTTCCTACTTTATTGTAGAAATACAAAACATTTTTATTGTTTTGTCAGTCCAGGTATGGAAGACTATCTCCAGCGCTACAGCGAGGGCATGAAGAGGGTTATTAATACTTTTGGACCTGTTCCAGATTTTTCTGGAGAGCCAGCAGCTAGAATTGTAAAAGTAAGTAATATCAATATTATTAATAATTATTGGAAAATCTCCACTAATGGTTGCTTTAGAAATCTTAAATTGGGCAGATTTCCCAAATAACCATAATTGTTTTGTTGTTATATGTTGATGTTTGTTTGTTTGTTTATTTATACATATTGTTTACATTTGAATACGAACACACAAACACACACACACACACACACATTTTTCTGGAGAGCCAGCAGCTAGAATTGTAAAAGTAAGTAATATCAATATTATTAATAATTATTGGAAAATCTCCACTAATGGTTGCTTTAGAAATCTTAAATTGGGCAGATTTCCCAAATAACCATAATTGTTTTGTTGTTATATGTTGATGTTTGTTTGTTTGTTTATTTATAATTTTTGTAACCATTATCAAATGAAAGATTTGATCATGTGCTTTAGGAGATCTGTGAGCTGATACCTGCTGAACAGGAGCACCTCACAGTCCGGAGAGAGAGAAGAGATCAACTGCTGATGGAACTAGCTAAGCTGAAGAAATGAGGCTGTAGTCCATTAAATATTTCAATGGAATTGGTTATGGATCATCTGAGCCATTGTTGTCCTCTGTTAAATATTTCCTTTCCAGGCAACTGAACATGACTGATTAAATTACTGAAACAAAAGTAAACCCCATTAATGGTTTTAGGGTTCATTTAATTATGAAATGAATTTTTATAATGAATTACCAGTATTTTTAAGTGTAAGATTTGTGACAAACACTTGTTTCACTGAAACAGCTATAGCACTTTCTTGCTCATGATAAATGTGATGTGAAATTCACAATTAAAGAGAAAATGAAAACTATCTTCTAGTGGAAAGCCCTTTTCTTGATGCACCCCAATGAGTTTGGAAGGAAATTCTGATGCTTCCTTCTGGAAAATACACGCAGTTAAAAACGAATGGTATTTTTATTTTTAACTTCCTCATGGGACATTTATGAATTAATCTCACCTAAGATGAACCCAACAAGTATTTGGACACTTGACTTGAGATGTATGAATGTAATTAACATGTCAAACCAAGTGTCAGATGCAAATAAATAATGCTTTTCTCAGATGAACTAACACTGACTGGTGTCAAGGTGATTTTTAGTCTAGGTGTCCTAGAATAAACACTGGTGTAGTACATTACATTAAGAATGAAAATTAGCTTTTTAAACCTATCAAACTTCTCTTTGTTAAATGTTTTGCTCGAAATTGTTTGAAGCTGTAGGCCTATTTCTTCAAATTACTTTTTGGCTTGATATTTTGTTAAATAATGCATATTACTGGGGCTAAACTTTACTGAGTTATTCTACTTGCATTTAAATTTGTATTAACCTAATGTAAGCAAAAGAAAGAGTTTAAGAAAGAAAAAAAGCTCAAAGAAAGTAGGCGTTTCATGGCCACTGAACGGTTAAGCTAAAAAAAACACTTCTTATGCAACTATAGGTTATTTACTTATGACCTGAAATACAGTGAAAACCATGAAAGTTAATAAATGTACTTTTAAACATTATACCACATCTACACCGTGTAGACTACACGCTAGCGACGCGACCGTACGAGATGGCTCCTGCAGTAAACAGCTGAGGCGCGCGACACATTCCAGGAACATTCCGGTTTTGTCGCTCGCGAGCTCCGTGGCTCCGCCCGTTGTCAGGTGCACCTCTCCTCGAGAGAGAGAGAGAGGACGAAACTTGCGCTCACTGTCCTTAGTCAAATCACTTCATCTCACTCTCAAGACCACAAAGAATCACCGCAGGTAAAAGTAACCTACTCAGTTTAACTCACCTGGACGGATATAGGCTATATGATGGATTTGATCTAAATCATTTTGTAGGTTAACAGGTAACGTTAAATTTCCTTTTTTTTTAAATTGCAGACATTTAACACATTTTTAAAATGTGATAATATCGTGATAATTCTGACGTGTTAAATTCGACAAAATATAAGCAAAGTTACCAATATGTGTTTAAAAAAAAAAGTAGAACGGAATAAAGGATTTCATCTTATTTACATATGTTAACGAAAACATTTTCAATTCAATAGGTTTTGTCTTTTTGAAGACATAGAATTTAGTTTGTTAATAGGATTGACATTCAAAAATCTTCATTATTAAAATAGTTTGTCATAGATTCTCATTGTATTTTAAGAATTTGTCTATTTTTTAATAAATTATTTTGTCATCTGAAATGTAAATTTAAACTATATATATGTATGCATGTATGTATGTGTGTGAACTTTACATATTGTTTACATTTGAATACGAACACACACACACACACACACACACACATATATATATATATATATATATATATATATATAGTTGCTCAAAATCAAATGAATCTTTTTCTTTTCGATGATTAGGAGCTGAGAGCAACAGCAGACAGGATGAGTTGGGGAGCACTTTATGCCCAGTTGGGAGGGGTCAATAAACACTCCACCAGCCTGGGAAAGATCTGGCTGTCTGTCCTCTTTATCTTCCGCATTAGCATTCTTGTAATAGCCGCCGAAGCGGTCTGGGGGGATGAACAGTCCGACTTCACCTGTAACACACAACAGCCAGGCTGCAAAAACGTCTGCTACGACCACTTCTTTCCAGTCTCACACATCCGTTTCTGGTGCCTGCAGCTCATCTTTGTGTCTACACCGGCTTTGCTCGTGGCTATGCATGTGGCATATCACAAACACAATGTAAAGAAGGGACTTCTGACCAACCGAGGTGGGGGTGTCAAAGGAGATGACCTAAAGAGCTTGAAGAAGAGGCGTCTACCCATCACTGGGGCACTATGGTGGACCTACACCTCCAGCCTGTTCTTCCGGCTCCTTTTCGAGGCTGGATTCATGTACGCTCTGTATTATGTTTACGATGGGTTTCAAATGGCTCGTCTTGTGAAGTGTGAGCAGTGGCCCTGTCCCAATAAAGTTGACTGCTTTATCTCACGACCAACAGAGAAGACAGTCTTCACCATTTTCATGGTGGTTTCTTCTTCCATTTGCATTGTGCTCAATGTGGCTGAACTGGCCTACCTGATTGTCAAAGCACTGCTGAGGTGCTCAGCCAGAGCCAAAGGAAGGTGTGCTTTTGTTCACCAAGATAAAATGTCCACAGAAAAGGCACAGTTACAGAATGAAAAGAATGCAAAGTTGCTGTCATCTGCATCGGACTCTTCAAGCAATAAGACTGTTTAAGATTATCCCTACACCCTGTGACTAATTCTATCAACAGGCTTGTAGATAACAGTGTTTTTACTTTTCTAATACCATTAGAGCAGTGATTCTCAACTGGTGGGCCTCAGAGCGCTACCTGGTGGGCCGTGTAGGCAGTGAATTGCCCCAAATTGATTTTTATTTATTTATTTTTTAATTGTTCTTATTAATTGAAAGGATCAAAACCACTTAAGTCAAGTCAAGATGCATTATCTAAAAGCTAATTTATGTTTAAATATTGCAACACCAATCACGTCACAGTGTCGAACTGAACGTTTGTTCGATCAGATGCAGTTACATTACGTTACTGTAATATGGATTGTTTTCTGAAAAGAAAAGCAGATTTGGGACACACATTGTGTGTTGAGAAAATACAACGCTGAATACATTAAATTTGGTTTTATTAGGGCAAGTAATGAGACAGTGTGTTGAATGTAGTGTGTTGAATGTGGAGAAATTTTGTCATATGAGGTGCTAAAACCATCAAAGTTGCTTTTACACATTTTATGATTTTTTATTATGACAAATAATTAATAACTCTACTGTAACACACTGTACTTTCACCAAAATCAGTTCACACATCACTGCTCTCCTGCTGGTTATACTACAACACTCACACACTCACATTTATATATATATATATATATATATATATATATATATATATATATATTCAATAAATTCACTGTTATTGGACAAAATAGTCAATGAGTTCACTGTAACACCTCACTTTCACCAACTTCAATTCAGTTCAGTTACAGTGTTACAGTGAAGTTATTATTATTATAAATAATCATAAAAATAATACAAAAGCCATTATTTTCAAAATAAGTGTTGTAGTATGACCAGCAGGAGAGCAGTGATTTGTGAACTGGATTTGGTGAAAGTACAGTGTGTTACAGTAAAGTTATTAACAATTTTTTGTAATAAAAAAATAATTAAAAAATATGTCAAAGGTATTACTTTCAAAATAAGTGTTGTAGTACAACCAGCAGGAGAGCAGTGATGTGTGAACTGAAAACGAAAAAGGTCTAGATTGGAAATATCTACTGCTCAGGTATTTGAACAGACAGACAGTCATTGTTCTGACCTGCCTGTTATTGTCACAAGAATAAATACTGTAACCTGCCAAGTCTTTTTTATACAAGGACAGTTTTCATCTATATAGCTGACTTGACCTGGTCTGCTGCAGTGGCATAACAGATTAACAGCAGTGTATATCGTACTTTTAGTTTTTGTTGTTGTTGTTGTTATTCTGTGTTCGTACTATCATATTTGGAAAAGTGGTCCTCAGATTGATTTTAAACAGTCATTGGTGGGCCATGACCTGCAAAAGGTTGAGAACCTCTGCATTAGAGCATTAGAATTATAATGTGTTTTTACCTTGCTTTTGAAACCTGGTTTGAGAATACAACTAAGCCACAAACCTGACAGCAGGTTTCAAGCATGATTCCAAAGCTGACATTCCTCCCCAGAGCCAAAAGACAATTAGGGCAAATGGCATATAGCATTGTATGTAAAAATGTTGGAAGTTGTTGAATCTCATTTTCCACATTACTTAAGGGCCTATCACAGTACTATGTATTCAATAGGCATAAGAAAAGCCCAAGAGTGACTCATAGTGGTCACAACTACATAAATGAAGTTTAGAGACCATCTTTGCACAAAATTGAATGTCCTTTTTTTGAGGGATCATTTACAAGATATTGTATTGTATATAAATGCATATAAATGCTTATTTTTAATTTTGCATGATTGAGTTTTGCTTTGTTTACTTCCTTTTAAACACAATTTACTTTACTCTTTCTGCTACCCATCAACAGTTTTGACTAGCAATAGGACCTATCACTGAGACAGCTGAGCTGGATTTGTATTTGTGTTTTTATTGGTGCTTATTTTTGTACAAAATTTAAATGTCTTCAACAATGGCATTGTGTTTAGTTTTAAAGCCTTTCACAAGGGTACCCTGCATTAACCCCTTCCGGAGATTTTATATCAGCATACAGCTGTGTCTAATTAATGTGTTAACAAATAATGCAGTAGTGGCAAATCTATAAAGTCAGCGGTTTTTGTTCAGTTTTGATTTTAAGGCTGTGATTAAACCGCAAGAATTACTGTTACCAAAGTTCCCACACGGTATTGAGGGAATCTTCTGCTGTTTCCTAAGAGTGAGCTGTGATCATTTTGATAGCCAACTGTTCTTAAAAATAAATTTCTTTGTAATTTTGGCTAACAACTTATCTTTTATATGAATATTTTAACAGAAGGCAAGTAATTACCAGTAGAGACCAACAGGGTCTATTACAGTTTCCAGTAAAACCAATACAAGTCCCTTTATAACCAGTAAAACCATTACAAATTTCCATATGTATTCCTCGCAGATGAAGCATTCCCACTGTGCCGTAACATCCTCCGCCCTTACCCTGGACACAACACTGGAGAAAGGAAAGTTTTTAATTTTCGTCTTTCCCATGCTCGAAGAATGGTGGAGTGTACATTTGGCATACTTGCAGCACAATGGAGAGTATATCGCAGGGTACTGGGAGTGTCTCCGGAGGTGGCTGAGAAGATTGTGAAGGCCACCTGTATGCTTCACAATTTCTTGAGGAGAGATGTGCTCACAGCTCCTGCTCTAACTTTGACCACAGAGCCATCTTTAGGAATGCAGGATGCACCCCGGCTTGGCACCAATAATGCCAGCAGATATGCTGTAGCTGTGAGGGAAAGGTTTGTGGAGTACTTCATGTCTCCAGTTGGTCAAGTTCCCTGGCAAGACCGCTACTGATGAAGCATACAGCTCTTTAAAGAGCTACCCAAAATATCTACTTTTAACAAACTCAATTCTATAGCTATTAAAAACAAAACACACTTTACACAATGTATTGTTGTTGTATTGCAGACTGTTTCAAGTATCAGTTTTTTTAGTATCTGTATGTTTATGTATTTATGTTTATGTATGTTACTTACAAAATACTCCCTTCCCATGTTGCTAATTTGTGCATACATGGAGTCTACCTTTGCATTCTTTGCCACCATCCCATTCTACAATTGATGTCATTGCAATAAATCAGTATTTACCTCAAAATGGTTCATATAATTATTACAACAAATTAAGCAGCAGTATCTGTGGCATGGGCAATGCTTTTAGATGTTTACAAAACCTCTTCCATAACTTAAAGAACAAAATGAAACACATAACAGATTTTTAGTAATTTTAATAAGTTTATTACCATTGTGCTTTAGCTGAAAACAAAAATTTAATATTTGTAAATTATTATTATAGTTAATAGTAATGCTATAGCCATAACACTATGGACAACTGATAATCTAAGACGTTTCACCAAATTCCAAGTCAAAGAACAGTGTTTGCATTCTCAGCCTCGCCATAGCCTGCTTGCGAAGCTCAAGCCTTCTTAATACTGGTGCAAAACTAAGCAGAAAGTGCTCATGCTCATCTACATCTTGCTGTATAGACTACAGCACTTGTTGTTGGTACGGGGTGAGACCTGGGGCTACCTCCCTCCTTTTTCCCCTTGATGCTGGAGAAGGATTTGGCTGAGGTCGAACTGCAGTAGATTCCTGTGTTGGTGGTGGTGGTGGTGCTGGCTGGTGTCCACCAGGGCTTGGTGGATCGCTGACCACTGAGTCACCCATTTCACCCTGGGGGGGGGGGGGGGGAGAGAAGACAACACACCAATAAATACACTACTAGTCAAACGATTATGGACATTAATGTTTTTTTAACAAAGTCTGTTCTGTTCACTATTTATTTGATCCAAATTACAGCAAAAACAGTACATTTTTAAAATATTTTTACTACTTAAAAAAGATGTTTTCTTATTTGAATATATTTTAAAATGTAATTTATACCTGTAATCAAAGCTAAATTTTCAGAACCATTTACTCCAGTCTTCACTGTCACATGATCCTTCAGAAATTATCCTAATATTCTGATTTGCTCTTCACGAAACATTTTATTATAATTATTATTATTATTGTCATCAACATTTAAAACAGTACATTTTTTTATTCTTTGTATATATTTAGTTATTTATATATATATTTTTTATTATTCTTTGAATAGAAAGATCCAAAGATCAGCATTTATCTGAAATAAAAATCTTTTGTAACATCATAAACTATACCATGCAAAAGCTTGGAGTCTATATATACACATATAGGTATATATATTATTAATTATATTATATTATTTTTGGGGGAATTATATTTGGGGGATTATAGAAATTGTATTTTAGCAAGGATGCTTTAAATTGATCGAAAGTGATGATAAAGACAGTTATAATGTTACAAAAGATTTCTATTTCAGATAAATGCTGTTCTTCAGGATTCTACTAATTCTACTTTTTACATAATAATAATAATAATAATAACTGGTTTTTGAGCAGCAAATCAGCATATTATTATATTACAATAGGCTTACACTAGTACATGTCACAGACTACATAGCTTGTTACCTCACTCTCTTCTCCTGCACTTTCACACATTGCATTTAAAATGCTTTCTGGTGTTTCAAAATTTGTAGATGTCGGCCTATCCTGAACATGGGGATCCAGGAACGACATGACCCCCATAAACTTCCATTGCCGTTTAAAGCCTCCCTCAGAACCACTTCTCCTGTCTTTCTCATTTCTCCTTTCGCGCTTGTACTTATCTCTCAAGTACTTCCATTTCCGACGGCAAGCATCGCCTAAAAGGTTACAGTTGTTGACAGCTGCTGTTACCAGCTGGTTACAGTATTGATAACTATTGCTGAGCGAACATTAATGCTAGCTAATAGCTAGGTGATAATTTTAACGACAAGTAGTAGGTCTCGCTACTCGCTTGTCATTGGTCAGCTGTCAAAAAGGCGCTTGACGTAGGGCGTTCTTTTCAGAAAAGTTAAACTTTTTTCAACTTAAAAAGACGCTCTCAGCTGCAGAAAAAGACGCCGGCGGTGGCGTCTAAAAAGGCGCTCAGGACTTTTTTGAAAAAACGGTTTACTCCATAGGGTTATAATGTAGAACAGACGCTGGCAGTTTGAAAAAAGACGTTAAGTGTGAACATAGCCTAAGGTGCTTCTACACCCTTGTTAATCAGATATCATTTCCCACTGATTTTAAGAATAAATTATGGGTAAGGTTAGGGATTGGGTTAAGTGTATTTTTGGACAATAATGTTAATCCGTAATTTGAATTTTATTCAAAATATTACGACTTTAATCTCGTAGGCTAAACTTAGATTATTATTATTATAGGCCTATATATCTTTTTTTTCACGTGGCACTAAAACGCAATCGTATAAAACATTTATATAAACAAAAATTTTATATAAAGTAACTTATACATTATTAGACACAATATGGCCAGTTATTCGGATCATTTTACTCGCTAACGAAAATAGCTCCAAAGCAGGTGACTGACTGACAGTTTGAATGGACCGCGGAGAGATACAATCATTAACGCCGCTTCTGTTATAAGGAATCTCAGCGCTCTTTGAACAATCTTTGCTGTACAATCATATATTGTTTTTATTATTACAATATTCTGTGGTATAAAGTACAATAAAGCATCTGTCTTGTAAAATTATGTGATGGTGTATAGTTAAATTGGGGCGATGAGTTTACCCCAGTTGACGGGGCGTGGCGTGCGCGCTGACTGGCCGTCCACTTTCTGACCGCAGCACTCTTGCATGACCACTCAAAGTGACAGTAGCGATGGCTGGGAACCCGAGACAGCTGCGCTTGGTGAGACCCCGTCTCCACACTCGGTTTGCCATGAAAAACTAGGCTTTCTACGAGAGTTTGACCTCGGGTCTATGGGTGAAGAACTTTTGTGAGTGAATAAGTTGGCCGGCCACTTTCAAAAGAGTTTGGTAAGCTGGCAGTGCTGCCAGGATTTGGGAACGGGGGGAGCGGGGAGGGCTCCTGCTACCTTTGGGAGGTCTGTATGCTTTCAACGCACTCAAACTGTGGCACCAGTGGCCGCTGGATATTGCTTTCTTTAGATAAGTTTGCCTACTTCAGTCAAGGTATGCTTTAAATTAGGTGTACAAATCTTTTATCCTTTTACATCCCACATCAATTAATATGACTTTTTGCTAACTAATAGGCCATCAACTTAGACTTACTTTTGGATGGTTTCTGCCTTCTAACAAGCTCACATAATATAGACACATTTCAAGAAAAGAGCTGTTGTTTGAGATGACAGGCCTCAGGACATAATCAGTGCAAGCAGAAATCTGCCTTTCTCTGACAGTTTGACCTGAATGTACAGTGAGAGCAGTGGACAAATACTATCATCAGCTAATTATATTAACAACAGCATTTTGTAAATAAAATTCTTCTTTGATTTAGATAAAAGTCGCTAAGTATTAGTGACAATTATAAACTATCAACTTTAATAACTGTAATGAAAATGATAGCTGCTTCGGTAACTAAAAGATTTTTTAGGATAATTTGTCTAAACTTATCTAAATAAATAAATATTTTACAGTTATATAAAGTTATGTAAAAATATATAAATGTCAAATAAATAAAGTTAAATGTCAAATAAATTAATAACTCATTTCGATTATCCTTATTATGTAACCTGCACTTTCTCTTTCAGGGTCATAGACTTGATATAGAATCTTAGTCGATGGATTTGCCGCCCTCAATACAACATCATATTAGTAAGTAAATATATTGTTTTTCTTTCTATTGTATATTTTGCTCTTTTGGGGTATCTTCGTTTACTAATGGCAATACCATCTCAATCTTGTTCTGTTACATCTAGTTCAATCTTCTTGATTATTTGAGCTTGTTATGATAAGATGAATCTGTGATGATAAATATCCTGAGGTTATATCATGACACTCATTTCTGGATTCACCTACAGGACCTACAGGGTGAATTCATGAATTGTACAGTTTTAGCTGGCAATTAATTGTACTCATGTAGACATGATCTGAGTGTAGATAAACAAATATAAAGTTGCCTGGTTTTGGCTGTGCCCTGTCTCTATATTTCACTGCATCTTTCACCTTGATGTCCTGAAATTGGCTCTATCAGGGTCCTCCACGCATCACTGTCCAGTCAATGCTTTCAACTGTTTTTGAACATTATAATGTTGATCTCAGCACATGCCTGCTAAGCAGTGAAGCGAACAGGTGAGAGAGAAAGAGACTGTATGAGTGTTCAGTGTTGTGAAAAACTGTGTGTACGAGTGTATGTGTGTGTGTCAGTGGCTGGAGAGAAAGCGAGCCAGAGAGAGTTTGCTTACACTGTGCATGCCAGGTTCATAGCAGCCAGTTAGAGAGTTGAATAGTGAGCGCTCACGGAATCAATAAGTTTGTCAAATAATTTTTTTATGTGATATTTACAGTGATAAATGACCAGGTTGATTAGCTTGGTTTTCCTAAATGTCATTTGATAAATTTGGCTTGGGCTTGGGCTTGGCAAGTGCTTCATCAGAACTGACTATTCGGATCTTATGCAGAACCGTGAAATGTTGTGTGAGTTCATGAGGGCTGAGCGTGTTTTATACGTTAATTTACCTTTAGCTGTCCCAGTTTGAATGGGCAGTGCAGGCCTGAGAAGATCCAAAGGTCTCATGTACAGTGTAAGATGTTATTTTGGTAACTAGTTCTGATAAATCCTCTCTGTTCCCCTTTTAACCCTTTTCACCTGACTCCCTCTCTCTCTCTCTCTCTCTCGCCCTCAGACTGTACTTTCTCTCTAGGCTAGAAATCGTGAAGCATGGGTGACTGGAGCTTTCTTGGACGGCTCTTGGAGAATGCACAGGAACACTCGACCGTGATCGGCAAAGTCTGGCTGACAGTACTCTTCATTTTTAGGATTCTGGTGTTGGGAGCAGCAGCTGAGGAGGTCTGGGGCGATGAGCAGTCGGACTTCACTTGCAACACACAGCAACCCGGTTGCGAGAATGTCTGCTACGACGAAGCCTTCCCCATCTCCCACATCCGCTTCTGGGTGCTCCAAATCATCTTTGTGTCCACACCGACGCTCATCTACCTGGGCCATGTCCTGCACATCGTTCGTATGGAAGAGAAGCGGAAAGAGCGAGAGGAGGAGCTGCGAAAAGCCAGTCGGCTCCGGGATGAGAAAGAACTCCTGTATAGAAACGGAGGGGGAGGGGAGTCTGGTGGACGTGGTGGGGGCGGCGGTGGCAAAAAGGAGAAGCCGCCAATCAGAGACGAGCATGGCAAAATCCGCATTAGAGGTGCCTTGTTGCGCACTTACGTGTTCAACATCATTTTCAAGACCTTGTTTGAAGTGGGGTTCATTTTAGGTCAGTATTTCCTCTATGGTTTCCAGTTGCGGCCTCTGTATAAGTGTGCGCGGTGGCCCTGCCCCAATATAGTGGACTGCTTTATTTCCCGGCCCACGGAAAAGACCATCTTCATCATATTTATGCTTGTGGTGGCTTGCGTGTCCCTTTTGCTAAATTTGTTAGAAATCTATCACCTCGGAAGGAAGAAGGTCAAACAGGGAATGACAAACGAGTTTCCCCCCGACCGCGAGTCGCTGCCCAACGCAGATGAAGCTGAGCCTGTGTCTTCTAGAACTGTGCCTGCCACCCTCAGCTATCCGCCAGACTACACGGAGGTGGCAGTGGGTGGCGGAGCGTTCCTCCAGCCTGTGTCAGTGCCCTCTACGGCTGAGTTCAAGATGGACCCTATGCGTGAGGAGTCCTCGCAGTTCTACATCAGCAACAACAACCACAGGCTAGCTGCTGAGCAGAACTGGGCCAACCTGGCCACCGAGCAGCAGACTCGGGAGATGAACGCCACCTCCCCTTCCTCCTCTGATAACGGGCGGCAAGCCAAAGACACCGCTCAGCACGCCAGCACCCCCAAATGCCCTGGCGTTGGTTTGAGCACTGGGCCGGAGGAGGGTCACGTCACCACCACGGTGGAGATGCACGAGCCGCCCGTTATATTCACTGATGCTCGACGACTGAGCAGGGCTAGTAAAGCCAGCAGCACAAGAGCAAGGCCCAATGATTTGGCGGTGTAGTGGCTCTCCACTGAAAAGCATAGGTTTTTGTCAACAAAACATAATACACCAAAAAACAAGAGGAAGTGAGAGGCATATTGTTGGAATGAAAAAATTCATTCCATTCATTATTAATTCCATTTTCCAAGTCATTTTTTATGGACTTCTGAATGCTGGTTAGTGTTATGCAGTAGTTGAATGAAGCAGCACATCTGATGCAGGCTGTTACACCAGAATCTCAATGATTCACTGAAAAAAAATGCCACTTAAATTAGTCTTATGAATTTCCATTCAGTCAGTTCGATTTATTAAGTATATTGATTTAGAAACCAAATATAAAATGTTTGCAGTACAATAATACAGATTACGAATAAGCAACAACAACAACAACAAAAAAACATTTAAAATACAACATAAATACACTCTGTGGTTTAATTGAGTAGATAATGAAATACTTTCATGTATTATTTTTTATTTATTTTTGAAGACTTGAATAGCATTTGAGAGAAATGGAGGGGAAAAAGTAGTTGAAATAAATAAGGAAAGTAGTTGTCAAATTCATGAACACCCCTCTTTTTATTGTTCCAGCATCTGTCTTTACATTTCCTCACGCTAAAGAAAAATCAGAAGGTTAAGAAGAAAAAAGAAAAAAGCACATTGCCTGATAATGCATCACAAAAATGAACATATTACTGAGGCAAGTTAAATATTTAGATAACTGTTGTACTACTGAATGGTGCAGAGTTTTAATTCTCATTTAGCTTGTGTATTCTCTGGACCAAGTTTATTTTTTATTTTTTCAATTCCATGATCTGAAGTTCACATCCTCCTACTCTGCTGGATTTGAGAGTTTTGATATATGACCATGTCCAATCTTGCCATCAGATACATGATCACTTTTGAAGTAGTTAACCGGATGAGGGGAGTACGGACTCTCATTACATGTGACATTTGAATTCCTTATTGGTTTTTAATTCAGTTAGTGGCTTTAAGTCAGTTAGTGGTTGCCAAAAAGTTCAAAATGGACATAAAAATATCCTGCAAGTGTCTTATGCTGAAATGAGTTTACTCCCACCCCCCACTCTAAGGCCCTCATTCGTTTTCACTGAATACTACTGCTGTTGTATAGAACATGCCTTCTGTAAGCATAACAACTCACACCAACATGACAGCATAGCATGATTTTTCATTTATTTTAGAAACCTTTACAAATCTGTTTCTAGAGACCCATTTAAACACAACGTATGTTGCTTTTATTATCAGGTATACATTTCAGCAATCAATTTAAGGAGAAATAGAAAAGATAAATTTCTACATCACATTGCTTAGGACAGTATTACAATTGCTTTTATCAGATCACAGCATTTACAGATGTATGTTTTTTATTTTCTGCTGTTTTAATGTATCCATAAATGAAAGTGTGTTATTTTGTCATTTTTTGGTTCTTAAAGTTTACATTTTAGTAAATAGTAGAAGATTTGCACATTTAGGCAAAAGACACTGTTCAATACTTATTACACTGATAGAAAGGAGGAAATATTTTTGATCCTTAAAGGAAAATGTCTTAATGGTAAAAGTTGTTGCGTTGATGGCAGTATTATTCCACTCAAATAACATCAAATGTAATTTATAAAACAGCACTTGTAGAGTATAAGAAATATACACGTTTTCACCCATGTTTTATTTTAGGACTGTTGTAGTGGCCTGAAAGGACAGCAGAAAATTTGAACATTGTGCATTATAGCATATAATTAATTATGAATTTGAAAAGGCCAGCCATCCAGCTCTATCCTATCTCGATCCGTTTGTGGTGTACTTAGTTGCAGCCCATTATTCTCAGATAACACTCATTTCTTGAACTTCTTGAACTGATTTTCTCTAGCACAGCTGATTATTCTGACCAATCAGGGAAATTAACCACCTACATATGCTCAGAACAGCAGCCTGTTTCAACGCTGTCTTAAGAGAAGTGCCTTGTGTATTCAATTTTATAAGAACAAGTTGATGTAAATGTTCATTTACCTCAAATGTTTACAAAGCTGTTACTAAATAAAACTTTTTGTACCATAAATGTAGACTGCTCTGTCTTTTTCATTTGTACACAGCAGGCATCAAAACTCACATTTAATGTTTATCTATTAAAAAGACTGAAAAAAAAGATTAAGAAACTTTTGTGACTTTTAAGTGACTTTAGTTTAAAAGTTAATGATGCTAACCTTTGTCAAGGCATTCATGCAATTTTATGTGATCCATGCCAAAACCATAATGAGAAACAAATCTGCAGGAAGCCTGAGCACATCTCAAACAAGAACGTGCACTAGTTGACCTCTAACCTTTACGCTTATCAGTCCTCCATTCCAGATTCCTATAGAGGGGAAGTGAGAATGAGACTGAATGATGAAGGACACTAAAATGACGCATCACCCCTCCGTTAGGGAGCGGCAATATCACGCAGGCCAGAGGATGATGTATGAAAATGGATGATGTATGAAATGGACAATTTGATGCTGTGACCCTAATTGATATCCTGATTCTGTTTGTGTCTGACAAAAATGCTTTGTTTTGTTGGCAAGCTATTTAGAATCTGAAAGTAAAAGTACAAATGTTGCCCCTTTAAGTAGCTTAAATGCATTTAGCTGTCTGCTAGTAGTTACAGAGGTAATACCTGGAGAGAATTATCTGGTAGCATTTTCATTTATCTCAGTGTTTGGAAAATACACACCCAGAAGTACACCTTCTTCATCAAGCATCAGTTCTGGATAAAAAATATTTAGTGTGTGGCTGGTCATGGGATCAAAACAGATCTGTGTAGTCTGTGGTTATTTCACATTTAATATTAAATATTAATGGTATCTCAAAAAGAGGGTTTATTCTACTGGATCAGAGGCACCTTTTCTGCAAAAACCTAAGACTGTGGAAAATCTATTAGGAATAAGGAAAATCAAAATCAAAATCAATTTTTTTTTATATGTGGCTAGTAAAATTTGACAGTAAACAATATTAAATTAAAAAATATAAACATCAAATGAAATATATCAAAAGAACTTACACATTCTCAGCCATAAACCAGCACTGGGAGAAAAGTTAAATGGATTAATTTCATGCGAGGCTACAGTGAAAGCATGAGAGATGTTGAGAGAAGTTATATCTAAACATTATCAGCTTAAAAACATCAGATCTGACAGTGGAGTTCAAGTTCAGAGAACTTCTATTCACACCATACTGGTCCATTTGAACAGTCACTTATTGCATTTAGTCAGCACATGCTGTGTGTTGTGGGAATGGACTCTGTCACACACACACACACACACACACACACACACACACACACACACGCACAGCAGTTGAAGCTCCACTGGCTGTTTCATGTGCTCAGTGTCTAGATATCTATGAGAGGATAAGTGTGTTGGGTTATTTTAGGGCCAAAGGATTAGAAGGACAATGCTCATTTGAAACTGGCAAACCTCATGTGCTGGTTACCGTACAGAGCTATTGGAGTATCAGTATATTTAATGATAAGAATAAGGACAGTAATCAATGGTTGTTATAAGAAAAAAACAATGGCATCAAGTAAAATGGATAGTTGTAGGGGTAGTATGAGTTTCTGGAGAGAAAAAAAAGAGTATGGAGCCAGTCATTGAAGAGGAGGTGATACACAGTAGGTGTTAAGTCCAGTGTTTGAGGGGTGTCATTCGATTGGTTGTCTGCAGGTTGAAAGTTGCAGTGTTATCTACGAAGGGCAGGGTCAGTGTGTTTATGTGAGCACCATCCCAGAACTAAAAACACACAGGTGGTTATTTATAGCCCTTAATCACCTTGGAAATTCATGCAGCCTCTCTGCCTGAATACCACTGAGCTGTGTTGTTTATATCAGGAAAGCCTCTCAATATGTTTGGGGCCCAGTCTGGACCAAGGTGTTCATGTGCAGTTAATGACTGTTGATGTTGAACATTACAACACAGAAATTGAATCATACTGTAACTGTGGTCCCATTTGGTGCCAATTACTTTATTTCCATTATCTCATTGCAATCAAAGTTACACTAAATAATTGTAAAATTTCAAACATATAATTTTCTGTATAATTTTCTTTGGCTGCCATTCTGTTTTGTCCTTGGCTATTTTGTTACTCCTAAGTAACTGTAATAGGAAGCAGTAATACCACTGACAATTCAAAGGCAGGTTAAAGGGATAGTTCACTAAAAAGTGAAATTCTTTCATCATTTACTCTCCCTCATATCGTTCCAAACCTGAATGCCATACTTTCTTATCTGGAACATAAAAAAAGTTATATGAGAATTGTCTCCGTGCTTGTTTATTTGTTTTTGTCCATAAAATGAAAGTCAGAGGTCACCATAACAGTTTGGATATCAACATTCTTCAAATAATTATCATAATATCTTAATAAATAAATCAGTTACGGTATAGCAGAATAACACCAGGGTAAATTCTAAAGTGGTTTATAACAGTCCATTTGGTGTTTTACACTGCAGTATTAACAACAGTTTAAAAAAATAAGACTTTATTAAATATAAGGGGAAGTCGTGGCTTAGTTTAGAGAGTTTGACTCCTAACCCTAAGGGTGTGGGCAATACCATGACTTAGGTGCCCTCGAGCAAGGCACTGAACCCCCAACTGCCCCCCCCCCCTTACCGGGCAAAGGAGGTTTGCATCGCCTTCGCTATCAGATCTTGGAAGAGCTGACAGTGAAATGACTTGTGCCCTGAACGGAGTGGAAGGCACTTTGGGGACATAACCGTGTCTCAGTTTGAGAATGAATTTAGCGTCGTTAGATCCAAACTCGATACACGTAGCACTCACAAAGAGCGTGTGCAGGTCACCCAGTCGCTTGGCCGAGGCGAGAGCCACAAGGAAAGCGGTCTTAAATGAAAGATACTGCAAATCCACGGACTGCAACGGTTCAAATGGGGCACGTTTCATAGCATCCAGGACCGTGAAGAGGTCCCAGACCGGAACCAGAGGGGGCCGGGGAGGGTTTAATCTCCTAGCACCTCTCAGGGAATGAATGATGAGATTGTTCCTTCCCAGTGGCTGGCCAAGCATAGGTTTGACAAACGGTGCTATGGCAGCCACGTACACTTTGAGCGTGGAAAGGACCATGCCCTTCTCCAACAGCTCCTGAAGGAAGGAGAGGATCTCCACAATGCTACAGCATTGTGTGTCTATGTTTTGACCCGAGCACCAGCCGTAAAACACTGAACACTTTGAAGCATAAAGCCTTCTGCATCAGCTCTGGGAACCAAACCGGGTTCCTACAGAATGGCGCCACGAGGAGCACAGAGCATTCGCTCTCCCTGATTCGCTTGATCTCCTGTGGTAACAGTGCGACCGGGGGAAACGCATAAAGCGGGCAGCTGGGCCATACATGGGCTAGCGCATCCCTCTCTTTCGTGAAAAAACTAGGCAGTGCGCATTCTCTGGCGACACAAAGAGATTGACTTCTGCTCTGCCAAAAGTGTCTCATAGTAACTAGACTGCCTGGGAGTGTAGGAACCATTCCCCTGGGGGAACATTGTCTCTGAACAGCATGTCTGGGCCCAAATTTTGACATCCCGGTACGTGCGCTGCTCTCAGTGAGAGCAGGTTGTGCTGCAATCACACAAGGAGGCGTTCAGCCAGTGTGTGGAGGCTCCATGATCTGAGACCGCCCTAGTGGTTTATGTAAGATACCACTGCCATGTTGTCCATACAGACTAAGAGGGCGCATGTAAAGCAACCCTAGTTGGAGCACTGCCGAGGCCGAAGCCATAAGGCCCAGCATCCTCCAAAAATTCTTGAGAGGAAAAATGCTGCTGGCCCTGAAAACCGCTGCTGAGCATTGTATTCGCAGCATGTGCTCTGACGTGAGTTGCGCTGTCATTGATACAGAGTCCAGATCTGTCCCCAGAAAATAAATTTTCTGGCTGGGAGACAGCGAGCTCTTGGTCCAGTTGATTTGGAGACCCAAATCCTTAGATACTCAGATAGTTCAAAATTCGCATCCCCCGCTGTCTCAGGGGAGCGAGCGCTGCGTCCATGCACTCCGTGCACTTTCCGATCCACTGAGGTAAACCAGTCTCTAGACGTATTTGCGCGAGAATCTGACTGGTCGTGAGCATTTTGAACGATCTCTGCATGAGGTCTTTGTTCAAACGCCTGAAATCTAGGATGGGTCTGAGACCACCATCCTTCTTTGGGACAAGGAAATATCTGCTGTAGAAACCTGCATCGCTCTGGATCGGCAGAAACGGTTTCTATAGCACCCTTTCTCAGCAGTTTTTCAATCTTGGCATGAAGTAGATGAGCTACTTCTTCTTTCACCATGGTTTCGACCCTGGCTCGAGAGCGCGGGGGTCTTCGAGCGAACTGCAGCGAATAGCCTCGTTTTATAGTGTTCATTACCCAATACGACACACCTGGAATAATTTCCCATGCTTTTATGCTTAAAGCTAGAGGAAGAATGGTATCTGGGCTCTGGTCGATATGTGTGTGCGGCACATAGCATACAGTGTTTGCTCGTGGGCATGCACTCAAGGAGACGCACGCACTCTCTGCACACAGACCACATTTCGTGTCTACAGATGTTTTTTTTGCACACAGAATGCATTTTGCGTTTATTGATGGGGGCTCTAAGTGAGTGGGTGTCACAGAGCGTCACGTGTTTGTGACTAGGGCACATTCCCTACATTTAAAACACACGCTGCATGAGCCGGTTTTAGTGATATTGGCCGTGAATGAGTGTGTGACACTTAACAGGCTGTGCTTATGTGTAGGGGTGAGTACGTGGGCGTGGGCACATTTCCTACATTTGCAACACCTTCGGCATAAGCCGGAAAGACAGACATAATGCTCTTTTTGAGATTTATCTGGGTGGCCGTGAAAACGGCCTTTGGGTACAGGTGAGTGGGTTGTGTAACGGGCTTGTTGGCTGTAGAATACACTTCTCCAGTCACCACAGAGAGTGGCACATGCTATCTTTGATGGCAGTCCGGCTGAAGTGAGACTCGACCATCTTCGTCTTCCTAGCGTGGTTAGGAAGACTTTGAGGGCTCAGGTTTCAGCGCTATCTTCTGCCTGGGTCCCCGAGGGGGAGGTGGTCTGTGACGGCTAGAAGATTGCGAGCACTGCTGAAAATCCCTGCGCTGTGGTGGCGCTGAGGCGGTGGTGGCACTGTGTTCCGGTTGGGCGGCTGCTTTTTAGAGCTACCCGTTACAGAACTAGAATGCTTCAGCAAGAAGTGCCGCATGGCCTGTGAAGTTTTCTGCACCTCTGAGTATCTCTCTGCAAAGCCCTTGACCGCCGGGCCGAAGAGACCGGCTGTAGAGACCGGCGTGTTGAGGAATTTGGCTCTGTCGGACTCCTTCATGTCGGACAGCGTCAACCACAAGTGTCTCTCAGTCTCCGTAAGGGATTCCATATTCCTACCGATAGCCTGAGCCGCGGACTTGGTGGCTCGTAGAGCTAAGTCTGTAGTGCTTCTGAGGTCCATAAAGCTCTCAGGATTCGGGCCCGCCTCATCCATTTTGTGGAGAATGGATGGCCTGATGCACTTGTAGCACAGCCATGGCATGAAGCGCTGATACGGCTTGACCGGTGGCGGTATTAAGTGCGACCGATCAAAGCCGAAGTTGTCCTGCAGGCTTTTGAAGGCAGCGGTGGCTTTGACCGCCATCCAGCGGAAGGTGGACACAGATGTGTTGCTACCGGCTCCTCGACGGCAGGAATGGAAAGGTAGCCTTTGTCTTTCTCGCCGTCCACATGGGAGAGCGTTGAAGAGACAGTAGGCCGCAGCCTAGCAGAAAATGGCACCTTCCAGCTTTTAGTCAGCAATTCGTTGAGTTCCGGCAGAAAGGGAGCGGGCCTCAAGTGAGGTGTCGAGCGTCGCCCAGGCAGGAAACAGCCATCCAGCCTGCTGGGCGCGGGTTCCTCAGTCAAAGACCAATCGAGGCAGAGGTCCTCGACGGCCTGGGTGAGAAGGCGGAGAAGCTCCGCGTCGAAGCTTGACCGCACACCGCTCGACTCTTGTGTGGAAGGGGCGGGGTCCGGGTTAGAGCCCGACCAACCTTCACTCTCAGAAGATGTTGTACTTGGCAAAATCACGGCAACCCTCTCTGTGAACAGTCCAGCACCATTCTAGTTCAGTACAGAGAATGTCTGGACTCATGCTTACATACTAAACAAGAGGAAGTGTCTAAGGGCAAAATGGCAGTCACAGTGAATCTGAGTGATTCTGTGTTTCAGTCACAATGTGCACGTCGACAGAGATCTGCTGTTCTGTTTAAAATGGGCTGTATACTCTCACACTGGTAGACCCCCTGCTTTCTACTGTAGGTCATCTTAAATTTACGTCACTACAAATAAGCCCTTCAAGTTGAGTTGGATGGGACAACAGGTGTCCATTAGTGTAATTCCGACTGACATCTTACAGGAGCAAGGCTGTTTTAACATGCTTTTTAAAGCTCACATGGAAATATAAATGTGAGAATCGAGGTGGTCATCCATACTGGCCATTCTCACTTTAGTACAGCTGGTCACTGTGATCCCCCTCGCTCTCTGTTGTTTTATAATTAAATGGTGACATTAGTTCATATAATGTGATTCTAAAAGGATTCATCACACATTAGAGGGCCTAATCGCCACCTATAGTCTGCCTCTCGCCTCTGCCGCAGCTCTATCCCAGATGACCCTGCTGAGGGCAGCGCTTTCTTTATGTCCCCTGAAAGGACTGGGGATTGAGCCCAAACAAAAAAACCCACGAGGGTGAAATTTTTTTTTTAACATCCGCCTGCCCTCTCGCTCGGTTGGCTGTGTGTGCGCTCAGGGTCGTTTTAGCTTTAGATCAATGGGACAAGTTATTGGAGTCTGGCCAACTCTAACTGATGGTAAAGAAAGAAAAAAGCTGCCTCTTCAAAAAAAAAAAAAAAAGGGTTTGTCATACCTGCACAAGCCTTAACAAAACTGATGATTTCTCTCTATTGTACATAATTTAGATTTTAGACTGAAACGTTAAGCAGATTTGTGCACTGTGCAGTAAAGAGAAAACATCCACACACATATAATGCTCACAAACGCAGGGAGGTGCCAAAGTTCACAAGCACACTCAAATAGGTGGGGTAACCTCAGCATGCTTTACGTCACTCAAACAGAAAAAAAAAAAAAAAACCCCGGTTCACATTCCAGTGTTCCTGAAGCAAGGATCAGTCGCGCCCTCATGGAGAGTGATGGCCATTTATCTGGAAACAAAACTCACTCCCAAATGTGAAAGAATTTAATGTCTCCATTCCATCCCAGCCCGCCCTGGTTTAATTTGGGCTCCAATTCACACCACCCAACATAAGACGCCCCCAGCTGGATGCCCCGCAAGGGACACATGCTGGAAAACACCAGCTGTCATATTAAAAGTGTTCAAATGTTTATTTTCTAACATTTACAAAACTCTAAGAGTCTGAACATTTTGGATGCTAAATCTAACTTACACCTGAATATAAACAATTTAGAAATTTAGAATTTTATTTATTTTACACAAAAGAAATGTTTGAATAAGTATTATTTGTAAGTCACATTTCAAGTATTTGTGACATTCATCATTTGAACTTCTGTACAATATGTCAGATTTACTTCCGCTTAATTTTTTTCCAGATAATCATGTTCTACACAAACTGTTCATTTATATAAATCAGGACAGAACAAAATACTAAGAAATTATGAAATTCATGTTATTTCTCACTCATATTTTTATGTTGATAATTTTTAATGAAATTAAACTAAACCAGAAAACAGATTAGTTGCTGTGCTATAACTGTGATGATGTCTCCAATTAATAAAACTCATTATTATGTTATGACATTTCTCAACCCTGTACACCCCCAAATGAATCAGTGCCACAAAAAAAAAAAAACACTGTGAATCAAGAGCGTGGTACCTGATGCTAACTGATTTGCTTCCTCATGGATTAAACTATGTCTGTTTAAACTGACCAAACAGTCATAGTTAATTTAAACAAATTATCAAAGAGTGCTGTCAGCTCAGGATGAATAAACAAATGTCAGGAGTTGGTACCTAAAATCGCCCAAATAATAGTTCATTAAAAAACTTCACATACAAGTTATTATATATTTTCAGAGAAAATATGAGAGGCTTTTTTTCTGTAGTGAATGGTTGCATGCAGTTGCTATGGTGTTCTGGGGCGAGTTGCATAAACATTTTGGGTGCATCTCAATCAACTCTCCAGTAGTCAGGGCACAATTGTGAAATCCTTCCAATGCACTGGAAAGTTTGCTCCCTGAAAAATCCCACAATGCACTGCAAAATATAGGGATCATTGGTGCTCACTATGCTCCCTTACTGGAAATTACATCACATTTCTGAAGTGCGAACCATAAACACGAGCCAACACGATAAATATAATGACACACAATAGAAGATTTGAAAAGACAATTTTTTTTATTTTTATATATTTCAGCATAAACACACATCACTAGACAGGTGATGAACACATCAGTTGCTGGGTAAATTTTCAGATTTTAGCAATTAATTCAAGTTTAATGTTTTCCCACAATTTTATTTTTTATAAATCGAGGAATCACAATTTTGAATAGAAATATTACCAAACTTTAGAATTAGACACTTTGACAATATGTCAATGTTAACAGTAAAGAGAAAAGAATGATCCAAGCGCATGTCGCTCTGTGAAGGACAGTCAGTAGAATATATTACAGTTGCCATTCACACAGAATGAGCTTTTGTGTTGACAAAGATGTGACGCAGGCAGAGGAATAGGAAAAAATTCAGGAAGATGGGGGTTGAAATTCTGGTAACTTGAGTGCTGCATTTTAAGAAAGCCGCTTCATGCATGACACGTTGCAACAGAAACATGTTTGCATAGAAAAAAGTGAAAAAGCAGTGCAATCAAATAAAAACCTGTAAAGAACTACTTCTGTAGAAAAAAACGCACAAAAATGCTGAGATGTAGAAGTAGGCATTGATCTTCTCCTGCAGAGGTCTATGGAGCTTAAAATATGTCAAAACTATTTGAATTTGAATTGTGTAAATTTGAATGATTGACAAGTGTAATTTAACAAAACATAGTTTAGAATTTTTTTTAACTGAAAATTTAACTATTGAAATTAACACAATTTATTTATTTTTTTAATGGCAAAGTTTTATAGATATGTATTTTCAAACAGCTGATTTTTTTTTGTTCTAGAGTAGATGATCTCAGAAAATTCTAACAAAGCGTTTTGGCCATTTACTATGGTCACGGTGACCGGGAGGGCAGCTACGCCCCTGTCTGTGGCACCTGCCAAGGGTGTGATATATGTTAGGCTGCTAGTGAACAGACTAATTCCTTAATTTCATGTTTTGGAAGTAGGAAAAATGGGTGAAATTATGTGACTTTGACAAGGGTCAAAGAGTGATGGCTAGACGATGGGGTCAGAGCATCTCCAAAATATCAAGTCTTGTGGACGTTCCAATTATGCAGTAATTAGTACCTGAGTCATTCCACGAAAACAGTACGATTTGAGTCCCTCTGACCTTTTTAAGTGTATTTTATCTATTGGGTTAACAAAAATATATTTTTTAAAAATATTTTTGTATTAATTGAAATGTCTCCTTTAATTAGGTTTAAAAACATGACATACATTTAATCTATATAACATTATTAATATTTTGATATTGTGATTGTCAAGCTTAACGACTCAACCCCTTTATATCAAATAATAGAGTTGGGTCCGAGTCCCCCTTTGTCGAGTATGAGTCAAGACCAAGTCCTTAAACATCAAGTCCAAGACCGAGACTGAGTCCAAAAGGGGCCAAGTTGGACTCAAGTCCGAGTTGAGTCCGCCCGAGTCCAGAAAGTAATTAAATTTAAAAAGATTATAAATTGGTATTGTAAATTTTTACATTCTATTAATATTTTAACCTTTCAACCCATTAAACCAATGGCAATGTAAAAATGTAATAAAAAATACCACTATTACATCTTGTCATTGCCGTTGAACATTTTTATTTTATGTCAACAGAACTAGTTTCCTATCAAAAAAGGTTTCAAAGAAAAGAAGGGTATACGTTGAACTTTTATTGTATTACAAGTGCATGAAAATACAAATGAACCTGTTTTATTATTGTATCACACTATATTGTCCTCCAGTTAAAGATGACATTTCAATTATTTAATGCCATTTGACAGAGGTAAAGTGCAACCAATGAGGAGATCCTTAAAGGGTTAGTTCACCCAGATAGCAAATTTATGTAATTAATAACTTACCCTGATGTTGTTCCAAACCCGTAAAACCTCCATTTATCTTTGGAACACAGTTTAAGATATTTTAGATTTTGTCCGAGAGCTCTCAGTCCCTCCATTGAAGCTGTGTGTACGGTATACTGTCCATGTCCAGAAAGGTAAGAAAAACATCATCAAAGTAGTCCATGTGACATCAGAGGGTCAGTTAGAATTTTTTGAAGCATCAAAAATACATTTTGGTCCAAAAATAGCAAAAACGACGACTTTATTCAGCATTGTCTTCTCTTCCGTGTCTGTTGTGAGAGAGAGTTCAAAACAAAGCAGCTGGATATCCGGTTCACGAACGAATCATTCAGTTCACCAAATCGTACTGAATCGTTTTAAACGGTTCGCATCTCTAATACGCATTAATCCACAAATGACTTAAGCTGTTAACTTTTTTAATGTGGCTGACACTCCCTCTGAGTTCAAACAAACCAATATCCCGGAGTAATGCATGCACTCAAACAGTACACTGACTGAACTGCTGTGAAGAGAGAACTGAAGATGAACAATGAGCCGAGCCAGATAATGACTCGTTCATGAGTGAAGAACCGGTTGCATCGGTTTTCGGATTACCAGTAGTTCTTTCGGACAGTTTGATTCAATAAACCGGTTGAAGAAAACAGTTCACCGGTTCTATTGCGCTCGACGTATAATGGCGTCATTTGCGATGATTGCCCTTGATTCAAGCCTGCTTTGATTTGAACTCTCTCTCACAACAGGCACGGAAGAGAAGACAATGCTTAATAAAGTCGTAGTTTTTGCTATTTTTGGACCAAAATGTATTTTCGATGCTTCAACAAATTCTAACTGGCCATCTGATGTCACATGGACTACTTTGATGATGTTTTTCTTACCTTTCTGGACATGGACAGTATACCGTACACACAGCTTCAATGGAGGGACTAAGAGCTCTCGGACTAAATCTAAAATATCTTAAACTGTGTTCCCGAAGATAAACGGAGGTCTCACTGATTTGGAACGACATGAGGGTAAGTTATTAATGACATAATTTTGCAAATTGGGCAAACTAACCCTTTAATGTTCTTGTATACACTGATAAATCTTACATTGTTTTCTAAAACTATTACTTTAAATTTTTAACAGAGGAGCTAAAAAGGTACAGAAGAATAAAATATTACCTGAAAAGATTTGAAACGAGATATTTTATAGTTGATGAGTTTTTTTCTTTAATATACTCACTCCAGCAGGTGTGACATCTTTTGAGTACATCCTCCACAGACATTCCTTCCGTGCTTTCTCAGTGTCTCCAGGAGCATGTTCCTGTCATGTGGTCTTTGACAGTCCATGTGTCTGGATGTGTTTCTGATACTCACTTTGTAGCACATTCACATGGGCCTCAACAGACATTGAATTCTCCCCAACACAAGTTTCCTTCATCAGAACAACAGAAACAGATCATGCTTGGACTGTGACAGATATGAGAAACATCTAAATACTTATTGAACAAGGTGCTTTAGAAAAAATAATAATAATAATAAAAACATTGAAATGCATAAATATTAAGATGATGGTCAAGTGGAGTACATACAAAAATGATTTAAATATCTGTAGTACAGTATCTTCCTTACATTAACCTGCACTAAGTGAAAATGTAAAATTGATTAACAGTGCAAAAATAAATTATGCATATGGCAGTGTGCTTACATATTCTACAATAATCTGCCAGTGGAGCACGTTCTGCTTTACATTTCAGGTTTAGGGATGTGTCAGATGTGCTCAAAACACAAACTTGACTGATTGTCATTTTCGAGCAAATATAGGTTACAACATCTTGTTACTACAATATTGTGTGTGATTATGTTGATAGAGATAAATCAATGGTTTAAAAACAATTTAACTTACACAGTCATTTCTTTCTATATTTCTCTGGAAAGGGTTATTCAAAACCAGTGTGTTGGCAGCTTGAATAAACTCTGCATTAGTTGGACACCTGGCAGAAAGGTGGAAACAAACTCTAAATTAGAGTTTTTTATTTTTATTTAGTATAATCGTCTTCATAGATTGTGAATTTATAATAGTGCAGTTGTAATAGCAGATGTTGTAATAATTATTATACTTACAGGATGTATTCTGTACTCTATTGTACAAAAAGGACGCAGATATAAACTATCATCTCTGAAGGATTCGCCGTCGATGCGGTCATCGTTTTGTCTCACTGTACATATGTCTGTCAACAACAATAAACTAATTACTAAAGCTGCAAGATATAACGCAAAGGAAATGTATGATCGAATTGTAACAAACTTATCTTAATATACATATTTGTGGTATATAAAGTATAGATCAACGTATAAACGATGAATAATTATTACCTCACGTCTTATCGCCGCCACCTTATCTAAGGAAATTACGGAAATGTATATTTACTGCTGATTGGCCAGCACAGTAAAACTCCTTTCACCAATGAGAAACCTTTTGGCACGCCCCTACCATTCGGCACGCCCATTGCTCCAGGCTGCAGCTACCCCTGTCTCGGCCACGATGAGTAGTTAGCCTACTGACAGCATAGACAGCGGCAAAAGAGACGCGTGCGCTTTTCACTTGTAAAACTCAAGGGTGTGTGGGTAATGTAGTCTCTGCTCTCGGTGGGACGAATTAGGAAGCTTGCATTGTGAAGGGCGCTCTGAAAAGCGGCAGCGCAGGCAAAAGATTAAAAAGCTCTATTAAAACAGATGTCCAAATGAGCGTACTGGTACGCTAAAAGCACGTTCTGGGCGCACGGAGAGGTGGCGGTATGCTCAAGAGATATATTTGGAAGTGGCTGTACTGAGTACAGGTGCGTACAGGTCCACTTAAAGCACTGGTCCTAGCCACACATTGATATCCAGTGAGTGATGTGTGTGTGTCGTCTGCAAGCATAAGATGATATGCCACTGCTGCCTGCCGGTGTGTTGCAGTAAAATGACAGACGGGGAGACGTTAATTAATTTATCATCTCAGTTTTATGCTGGTTTTATTGTTACACATGACGCGGTCTCGACTGTAGGCTACTCGAAATATTTTCCAAGTCCAAAATGTTCAAGTCCGTGTCAACTCCGAGTACAAATTCAAGTGCGTGACAAGTCCGAGTTCATTCAAAATTGGACTCGAGTCCAAGTTCGAGTACCCCAAGTCTATCTAATAAAGATAGAAAACGATTACTTGTGAAAATGATCTTTGTTATTTTAACAATATACGTGATTTCTTAATACCATGCATATCATGTGCTCTCCTGTTAAAAAGAGTAGCAAGTTTTTGATGTATTATGACAACTTTTCCAAAAGAATGTAAGTTTATTTTTGCACTTTTATGTATCAATAGTACTATAATTTTATATGCAAATCCAGAATGACTTTTTTTTAAATTTTATGTTTGCCTCTTATTGGAGTCTATTTATATCTCGCTTCCCTGTTTTTTTTTTGTATGTTTGTACAAGTTTTTCTTGAAATAATAATAAAAATAAAAATAAAATAAAAATGTGCTCTTCTGTTATTCACTATATTTAGGGCAGGGTTCATTTTGAGTAAAATAAATAAATCACAACCCCGTTATTTATTGCATCATAAGAGGGTTGTGAGATCGTGATGGAGTTGTGTTTTTAGTACTTTCTGCAGGGATCCAGTAATTTAAATTAATTATATTTGATCAAGAATCTTATACCACATGTTGAACGTAGTGATGTCAATGTCACAGCTATATGTGTGCACTGTGCACACACATGTGTGTTCTGCCTAGATTTTCACATTGCAGCGTTCAGTAAATTCTACATACAATACCCCATAATAATAACATGAACGAAGTTTGTTTGAAATCTTTGTAAATTTATTAAAGATAAAAAAGTATTCACAGCCTTTGCTCAATACTTTGTTGAAGCACCTCTGGCAGCAATTACAGCTTCAAGTCTTTTGGAGTATGATGCTACAAACTTGGCACATCTATTTTTGGATGGTTTCTCTCATTCTCCTTTGCAAGACTTCTCAAGCTCCATCAGGTTGGATTGGGAGTGTCGGTGCGTCAGTTTTCAGATCTCTCCACAGTTGTTCAGTCGGGGTTCAAGTCTGGGCCACACTGTAGGACATTCAGAGTTGTCCCGTAGAAACTCCTTTGTTATCTTGGCTGTGTGCGATTGGTGCACCTTCCAACAGGACAACTTCTGCCCAGTCTGAGATTCTGAATCATTATCGTTAATGCCATCTCAATATTTTAGTCCACTGATTTATTCATTTTTTTTCTATTCTGAAAAGCCCCTCAGTCCCTGCCACTGAAAACAGCCCCACAGCACGAGGCTGTTTCTAGCACACTTTACTTTTGGGATGGTACTTTGCAGGTGATGAGTAGAGCTAGTTTCCTTCAAACATGATGCTTGGAATTGTTGTTTATCAGACCAGAAAATCTTGCCTGATGTAGTGTAGAGTTGTTGTTTTTTTAGGTGCTTTTTTTGTAAATGCCAAATGTGTTTTCATGTGTCTTCACTGAGGAGAGTATTGAGTCTTGCCACATTGTTATAAAGCCCAGATCGGTGGAGTGTTGCTATGATGATTGTCCTTAGGTTTCTCCAATCTCCACATATGGTCAGGTTCTTGGTCACCAGTCTAACCAAGGCCCTTCTCCATCAGCTGCTCAGTTTGGCCAGGAGACCAGCTCTAGGAAGAGTCCTGGTTGTTTCAAACTTCTTCCATTAAGGGTAACAGAGACTACATGCTTCTTTGAACCTTCAGTGCTGCAGAAATTTTTATGTACCCTTCCCAAGATCCTGTGCCTCGATACAATCCTGTTTCGGAGGTCTACAGACAATTCCTTGGCCTTCATGGCTTGGTTTGTGCTCTGACATGCATTGTTACCTCTGGGACGTTATAGACAGGTATTTGCCTTTACAAATCATGTCCATTCAACTCAATTTACCAAAGGTGGACTCCAATCAAGTTGTAGAAGCATCTCAAGGATGATCAGTGGAAACAGGATGCACCTGAGCTCAATGAGCTGAAATGCTCAGAGCAATCATAAGAAAACAGATTATAGCTCAAATTCTGAAGTTAACCCGCTTCAAAAATTAGGTTGCGTTGCCGTCACTAAAAAATTCAATTTCAGACTTTAATATAGCAAAAAGTCTGAGATTTTATGTAACTTTTATATCTGCAAAGACTGAATTAATGTGAGGGACATCTGATTAATAGGAAAATGTTAATTTCATTACCAATACATTTTCTGATCAAATTCAGAGAGCTCCCATAGTGTCCATAACGAGGTTGAAGATTAATAGTGCCAAGATCTTGATGCCTGAGGTGGGAAAATGTTTATCAGGATGTTATATGTCATTAATTCTGTGGGGTGTTCAGAAAAATAACATTTTATTTGTAAAAAATCTAAAAATGTGTAAGTCCAAATCGTACCGGTTTTATTGAATTATTCACCTAACAAAAATAGTGTAAAAAAATACAACCGTGAATTAGTGTCAGGGTAATGGATGCCCAAGCCTCACTGAGGTATGTGGGGAGTAAAGGCTAGCTTGTTAGGTCTGACCACACAGAAGAGATGCTGTAGCACAAATTGCTGAAACCTAATGCTGGCCATAATAGAAAGGTGTCAGAAAACCTTGAATGAATCTTTTTTTTTTTTTTTTTAGATCAAATGGACAACCAGGCATGTGCGTTGTTTACCTGAGGAAGAAATGGCAGCAAGACGTATGGGAAGAAGGCAGGATAATGCACCTTGTCACACTGCAGAAATTGTTCAGGAATGATTTGAAGATGACAGAGTTTAAGGTGTTGCCTTGTCCTCCAAATTACCCAGATCTTATTCTGATTGAAGATCTGTGGGATGTGCAGGACCAACACATCCAATTCATGGAGCCCCCACCTTGTAGCTTGGACTAAAAGGACCTATTTTGGAGTCCATGCCTCGGAGCATCACAGCTGTTTTGGGATTAGGAAGACCTACAAGATATTATGCTGGTGGTGTTAATGTTTAATTACCCCACTGCTCCGGGTGTGTGCTCACAGTGTGTGTGTGTGTGTTCACTGCTCTGTGTGTGTGCATTTCGGATGGGTTAAATGCAGAGCACAAATTCTGAGTATGGGTCACCATACTTGGCTGAATGTCACTTCACTTTCACTTTCACTTTCACTTTTATTGCCTTATCAGAATATAAACTACCAGTCAAAAGACACAGGTATATATATAAATATATATATATATATATATATATATAAGGATATATATATAAGGGTATATATATATATATATATATATATATAAGGGTATATATATATATATAAGGATATATATATAAGGGTATATATATATATATATATATATATATATATATAAGGGTATATATATATATATATATATATAAGGATATATATATATATATATATATATATATATAAGGGTATATATATATATATATATATATATATATATATATATATATATATATATATATATATGGGTATATATATATATATATATATATATATATATATATATATATATATATATATATGGGTATATATATATAGGTATATATATATATATATATGGGTATATATATATATATATATATATGGGTATATATATATAGGTATATATATATATATATATATATATATATATATATATATATATATATATGGGTATATATATATATATATATATATATATATGGGTATATATATATATATATATATATATATATATATGGGTATATATATATATATATATATATATATATATATATA